>NC_136484.1:153019361-153489361 GCF_053919585.1 Euprymna scolopes | reverse complement strand
GCTGATTTTGATTATTTAAAAATACAGTCTATGAAATAAATGTAGATGTTCTTGGCTTCCGAAAATCTAAACATCAAGATTGTTTCGTCCGGACAGAGGAACCACGAATATGATCTCTGCTCGGCAGTTGCAGGAGAAATTTACTGAACACTGCGTTCCGCTTTATCAGGTTTTTGTTCATTTGACTAAGGCTTTTGATACGGTGAACAGAAGTGCGCTATGGATAATTCTGGGGAGGTTGAGATGCCCACCTCAATTTCTACGATTACTCAGGGAGCTCCACACTAATATGACGGCTCGACTGAACTTCAACGGATGGCTGTCGAACCCATATCGGTTGACAATGGTGTGAAGCAGGGTGATATCCTAGCACTTACATTTTTTCTATTTATTTTTCAACTATGTTATCATATGGCTTTAGGGAATTTTCTCTAGGTGTTTGTTTGCGTTTCAGAACCACAGATAGGGTCTTTGATCTTCGTCGTTTTCATGCTTCTACAAGGACCTTTCAGCACCTGGTTCGTGAATTGCTTTATGCCGATGACGCCGAGCTCGTGGCCCATGGTGAGAGGGATATGCAGGGTATCATGGATATGTTTTCGGGGGCCTGTACGTCTTTTGGGCTTACTATTAGTCTTAAGAAGACTAAGGTCATGTTCACACCTCCAGTAGTTTGTATGTTGAACCAAATATTCTTGTCAACAACCAGAGACTTTCCATGGTTGAAACATTTGTGTATTTGGGTAGTACTCTCGCCAGAGATGGAACCCTGAATACTGAGGCCAACTATAGGATACAGCGTGCCACTAAGGCTTTTGGTGTCTTAGAGGAGCGAGTATGGTCTGACAGGGGTATAACTATTCATACAAAGATCAGTGTCTATAAATCTTGTATTTTACCATCCCTGCTTTACGCTTCTGATGCCTGGACAACTTATGGTAGACACATAAAAATCATGGAGAGAGTGCACCAGAAATTCCTGAGACACATTCTGGGCATCAGGTGGATCACTTTTATATCTTATGTGGATGTTCTCATGCGGGCTGATGTACCTTGTATCGAGAAGTTGATTATACGCAACCAGATGAGGTGGGCTGGACATCTGACTAGGATGGACGACGATAGATTGCCAAAGCGCTTGTTCTATGGTGAAATTACACAAGGAAAGCATCCACAACATAAACCGAGGAAACGCTTTAAGGATAACATCAAAGATAATCTTAAAGCTCTTGGTATTGACGTGTTAAGTTGGGAAAGTGCTTCCAATGATCGTAAAAAGTGGTGCTCCTTAGTCTATCATGGCTGTGATAGTTTTGAGAAGAAAAAATATGAGCATGCAAAAACGAAGCGTAATATCCGGAAGAAACATCTGTCAGATATATCAGGTTTGTCGGAAGATTTCATGCAGAACCACACCTGTGATTTATGCGGTAAAATGACTTTATCCGGAGCTGGCCTGGCTAGCCACAAGCGTTCACATGGATATCAATCTTTCTTTGATGGGGTAAACTTTGCAGGGCACAAATGTTCTGCTTGCTCTGTGATCTGTAAATCGAGTGGAGGCCCAAAGCGTCATATGAGCGTCCACAGTAGAGCAGCACCGGTTGGCATCCCTCAATCTCAGTTCAAGTGTGACCTTTGCAACAGACTGTAAAAGCAGGGCTGGTCTGAAGAGCCCCCTTCGTTCGCACAGAAAATATGAATTGATGTATCTTGATCACATCTCCACATGTATATAGGCGTGTGTATAAGTGTATATATGTGTACATAATTATAATATATATATATATATATATATATATATATTCAAAAATACATGAAAATGATTGAGTAATCAACAATAAAGTAAGGGAAAGATGGTCTTCCTCTGTCAAGAAGTGACAATCACCACATATATATATATATATATATATATATATATATATATACAATGTTATCAAATACATATATATATATATATATATATATATATATATATATACATGGGCATGTGTGTTTGTATGTGTGCGCGCTAATACTAATATTTATATATGTATATTTATAATTAAACATAATTATGTATATAAATAGATAGGTTTAGTCGCCTAAAAAACGAATATTTTTAAATTATTTGCTCATATCAGGTATATTTAGCTGCTACACATTTTTATCAGTAAAGAGTGTGTTTTTATTTCTTTTTTTTAACTGCATGGCGGAATTCTGCGTGCGAGAGTGTGTCAGTCTGTTTTGGTAATAGCTTGATTAAAAAACAAAAACAAAAACAAAAATAGTCATCAGAAATCATGTCGAGTTAGCCGCAGAAAATTGAAATAATGAAAGATGTCTCCTTTGTTTGCACTTGAGACGTTGTATATTTATTGAAAAAATACTTATATAAATAGATACGTTTAGAAAGCTAAACTAACGCATTTTTAAAATTAAGAAATCCATTTACATACGTAATTATTTTCAATTTTTGATCAATACATAACGCTTCAAGTGCAGGTATAGGGAAAGAAAAGCTTTTTTATCCATTATTTAAACTTTGCACGGCTAACGCGACACACCTATTGATGGCTGTTTTGATTTTTTATTTAAATAATCTAGCCGTTATCGGGACACACGGACTAACACAGTTACGCACGTAGAATTCAACCATGCAGTCAAGCAAAAGAAAGGAAAAAAACAGACTCTTCAGAAAACGATCAGTAATTTTTTTAATGTTAGTCCTATTATAGAGAACCCCGCTCAGGGGAGCTGGTAATTCCCCATCATTTAAGTGGAATTGGGTTCAATTCTTCATTCATGGGTTAGCAAGTAAAAAGACAGTGCCACAACAAGCGTCCGCGTGGGCGTAAGAAAGAAAACAATTAATGATGCGGAGAAAAATCAGCGAGGAAATTGACAAATTAAAAAATAAAATAGCAAAACACTAGACGTGAGAAGACCAGCATCGGAAAGAAAAATTATATTCATATTAAATCGTCATTTCTTGTTTAATAGTAATGCTATAAGACTTAAGAAATGCAGTAGATAAGTACAATAAGTACAGATAAGTACAGTCTATAAAACTAACTGGCCACCCGCCATTGTCCGGTACGTATAAAGTTATGCAGATTACATGTCTTATTATTATCTGATGAATTTCTGTACAAAACATAACTCTGCCAGACATATAATTGGTTTTTATACGAAATTTGCAAAATATTCGGAACTTACACACGCACACACACTTTCCCACACGCACACACACACACACACACACACAAAGTGACGTTTATATAATAGTAGAGATTAGAATCCTTCGTATTTATTAATGTTTTATTCTTGAAGACAAGCAGTATGCCATGCATGTAAGGCATCACACACAATCACAAAATATTCTTATTGAATATAAGAATTTGGCCTCTACTAGAGAAACAATCTATAAAGGAGGTAAAATAAACGAACATACCTTCAAAAATAATGTAGAGGAGCTTACAAATATCTTTAAAATAATCGATCTGTATAAAAGTGGTAAGGTTTAAAAATATATTTATTCAACTTGATTTAACAATAAATTAAGATAACAAAACTAGGTGTACTGTCCGAAAGATGTAAATAATATTTTTGTAAAAGAATAATATTCCCTATAAAAATAATAAAAATAAAATAAATAAATAAAATATAGATGTAGTTATACTCATTACTGTTTTTGATAAAATAATCTTTTAAACAAAAAAAGTTTAAAAAGATATCGTTTTAAAAGTGTAATATGCGTTTCTCTTTTTAAAAATCCTCTTTTATTCGGTATTAATTTACCTGAAAATGCTCGATATGCAAACAAACAAAATATATTACATATGAATTTCGAAAGAAAATCCAGGTTCTCTTTTATTTATTTTTCACGTTCAGTTTATCAGAAGATATTTTCAGAAAACGTATTTCTATTATCTTTTACATATAGAAAAAGTAACATTTCTATTTCAAATAATGTCATCGTTTTTACGTATTTTGTTATTCATTCTCCAAGAGAAGACCAATGGGCAAATAACTGTTCTTTAATTCGATATTTTCACTTGTTCAGTATTCTTCTTGTTATTGTATCGAACTTTATGCCATGAATATACGAAATTCGCTGTCAGAAATGACATTTTATCCCGAGGAGACCCGAAGAGTTCAGCATCACTAGAGTCCCGAATAACATGTAATTAACTTTTCCTTTCATGTAGGGATTTCTATTTCATTTAAATATAAAATTTCTTCCATTACAGAGTTAGTGCAAATCAGCGGGTGTCCTAATGAGATTTGCCTTACAATTATGAAAGAATTCATACAAACCCACGTTAGAGACGCGAAGTTACAAAAACACAAAAAGAAAAATATAAATTGAAATCAGCTAAATTTGGAAAGTGCACAAAAGATCTTAATATAAAATGGCAGATAAATAGATTATATAAAATGAACGATAAAATGAAAATCTATATAACATATCTATAATATAACTTGACTACTATAGATGGCTTCCTCTGTTTGTACGACTATTGGTGCCAGTAGTTTAACATCAGTTTTATTAATTGTTGGAATACTATTTTTAAATGTAAAAATGTGTTTTAAAATAACTTGAAAGAAAAACAAAAAGTCATCTGGCTACAATAACTAAATTTCCCCAGTCTCTTTCTTTTTTAAACGAAAATTCTCTCCAAAAGCTGCCTGTCTGTTGGACATAGTACCGTGGGACTGCTTTTCAGCTGACTATAGCATTGCATTTCTCGAGTACAATGTAAACAAGTTCTTCTTGTGCCATCCCCATATAAATCAATTTCTACCCAATATCTAACATTACCTATAATCACAGTGTTACCTCGTTAGCATTTATCTTTGAGTGATCTTTGGGCCATCACAATTGGTAAATCTCTAGCACAAGTGAAAACTAAACAAAACTTCCTTGAGCAACGTTTCTGTCCTAGAACTGTGCATATGCTATATAATTCTTTCTCTATCGGGAAAAATTCCTTCCGCAAGTAGTAGGGTTCTCCACAAGTGTGCTATCGGTTTCGGGGATTTTATCCAGGATGCATGCGCCGATGCAATATGCGCTCGTGTCACTTGCAACGATAATGTCGAAATCTAGGTTGTTATGGGGCAGGAATAGTCCTGATGTGAGTACATCTTTTCAGCTTTTCGGATGCCGTCTTGCATTTCGTTGTCCAGTATCAAATCTTGTCTTTCCTAAATAGTTCATTTAAAGGTGCGCGCAGTGTTTGCATATTGGGAATGAAGGATTGATTGTAATAAGCTCTGCTTGAAAAACTTTGCAGTGTTGTTATATCGTGTGGGCAGGCATATATTTTTATTGCTATGAACCTATTGGAACCGGGCGTTTACCATTCTATTTTATTTATTTGAGAAAAAATTCATATTTGGTATCTAAGTGTAAAGATGTACTCGGTTACCGTTTCGAATTCCTGAAAAACATATTTTCTATGTTGCTCTACAGATTCAATTTTCATTAAAATATCGTAAAGATGGAAAAGTCAAGTCCGCTTATTATCGTGTCGATTATGTGTTGAAAGATAGCTGGTGCGACTTTGATCTCGAAAGTTTACTTATTTAACAAATATTATTTTGAGTGTGATAATGCACACAATTTTGAGCTTTCTTCCTCAATGAGAATCTGTAAGTACGCTTCGCTCAGATCTATTTTTGAGAATATTTTCCTCCATTAAGTTTCGTAGCGGGTAATGATGATCCTTATGTGCTGCATTTAACCCCGTCAAGAAATCTGTGCAGAATCTGATATCGTTCCATGTTTTCTTTACATGCAGTGTGGGGGGAATCCACTCGCTGTAATCGACTGGAGTAAAAATTGCTGCTGTGACGAATCTATCCAGGTCCCCATCAACCTTTTGTATAGAGGCAAACGGTATGCTGCGTTTCATTTTGAAAACTGAGGAAGCATTGTCTTGTAATGAGAACTTCGCCTCCATTCTTTACAGCGCCATAGTATGTTCGAAAAAAAAAACATTCGGAAATGACTATGAGGTCTTTTCTTAGTTTTTCAACTTCGGCTATCTACTTTTTGACAACAATCACTAATGGGCGATACACTGAGTTCAATTTTTTTTTTATCCAGCCCCAACAAGGTTATTAGTGTTTTTTTTCTTTTTATACTTCTTGAGATTCAGGGTTTTTCAAATCTCATTGTTTCTCTTGTAATTGAACGGGCAACATTCTTGGTTCTCGTCATCTTCGGTTTCCCGATTTTGCACCAAGTATGGTGGTATATGAACCACTGTCAAGTTGAAATCTAATACTCTTGTTCCCACATTTTTATCGTCACGTAGTTTTGTACATTTTTGTCATTCGCTAGAATCTTCGTTGTTTTTACGTAGCTCCAGCGTGGACCCTTTCCACCGCAATGTGAGACTTTATGGTTGTGCGTCTGCACCGATCACATTTCTGGACTAGTATAGGCAATCCTTCTGCCAGTGGGTTTTCAACATGCTTGGCATGGATGACGGGGAAACTCAGGCATATTTTAGGATTTTTCCGGAAGGTTATCTTTGGCCTTCGCTTGAATGCTTGGAGAGTAAGATTTTTTGTTACTTCGTACATTTTGAATACGTGCTACACCTGCCTTCTATATTTTGGGAATCTTGCTTCTCTGAGATTTTTTTTGGACACTCCTCAGCCACTTGTTGAAGGTTTTTTTAGTTCTTTTTCCAATCTGTTTTATGCCTGGCGTCTTAGTTCAGCATCCTTGGTGAACACTAAGCCTTGACTGAAAACCAGGACCTTTAAATTGCCGGCCGTCAATGAGGATAGTGCGAAGTCTTCACTGTGTCTATTTACGACTGAAGCAAATGTGGTGTTCTTTTCGTGTCAGGTTGATGCATCTCTATCTTATATGGAATAAGCTGATATTTTGACAGTATAATTCCATCAATGATTTCATTGTCTGGTTGAAGGCAATTCACTCGTCTGTTTAAGGATGATGTAGTCTACGAACTTGTTATGTTCCGCAGCTCCTAATTTTTGTAATAAATGACGAACCTCTATCTTGACTTATCCTGAATACGTCACCAAATCTGCGAAAGTAGGCTCCAAATCTTCACTCCTCTTCAGGACTATAGTGAAATGTTTCTAATGATGACCAGATTCGAGTTTAGGAAAAACATAAGGGTTTGACTCGTTGCTGGTTTTTTTCGCTATTATTTGCGTTAGTAGTACCAATTTATTCTTTGCATGTGCCTTAATTTCCAGTATTTTTTTCGCTTAGTCGATTTATTCTCTCTTCCTTTCTCTTCTCGCTTTTTTTCCTTCTTTCTCCTCTCTTTCTGTTCCTCTTTTACTTTTTTCTTCTCCCTCTTTTTTCGCCTTTCTTTTCTTGTTTTCTTTGTCTTTCTTTTATTTTTTTCCTTTGTTTCTTTAATTCCAAAGTCTGAATCTGCTGTAAACGTATCATTTAAACTAGTTCCATTGAATGCTCTCTCATTTTGAAAAATAAATAGACTCACAAAAGAAATTTTAGTCTAAGAAATGCTACACTGAAAAACGCGACTTTACGGAAGAGATATGCTAAATTAATATTCAAAAAGTAAAACAGACACATACATGTTGTTTTAACGGAAACTGTTCTATTTTCAATAGCTAACAAAAGACAATTGAGATTTTATCTTAACTTTCTCAAGAAGTAAAATTACGAAGAATTTTGAGTCCAAATTAATTTGAAACATTAAAACAAACTGAAATTCCTTTTCGTAGCAAATATCTAGTCGAGTATTGTTGTCCTGAATGCTCGTAATGGAGTGCGGTTTCGATCTTTCTTAGAGTTGATATACTTTTTCTTTTCTCGTTGTTTTACCGAGACCAAGAAAATCATGCAGACTATCGATATAGAAATTTTTAGGTCACAGTAATAACAGTTTTTTCAAATATATACTATAAAGCGAAAATGGCTCTTTGCAAAAAGGAAAAATTAAGATATTTGTGAAAGTCGGCTAACCCGCAAAATGCTAGTTTCTTTGTTTTTTCTTTTACTTTCGTTTGTGTGTTTAAAACCAGAAATTTTCACCTTTAACGAAAATTCCAAAAATAAAGGCATTTGAATAGTGAAAATAATACTAGAGCAATTAAGATGTCTTATTTTTAATGTGAAAAGTTTGCATGAAGTACACAAACCAACAGTTAGAAATGAAAAAGGGTAACACTTTAGCAATAGACAGCGTTGTATATTTTTTCTACTCACGGTTTTTGATAAATAAACTTTTCTGAGGTAGATCGTTTTTCGTTGTTGAAATAACCTTGTGGAACCAATCTTTAATTTTTAAAAGAAAGTAAGAAAATACGAGTTTTTTTTTTAAACGGAAGTTTGTCTTTTATCCAAAGGAGATTCTTCTTGATATGTTTTCGAATCTATACGTCACTAATATTGTGGTCCTATTTAGGGAGTCACAATATTTAGGCGAAAGAGTCCTGTTGTTCAGTGCAAGCGGTTAAACGACACGTGTGCTCTCTGCTCGAAGGCAGAAATGTTTGGCTTACATAGTACCAGACGAATCTATACTATCCATTTTATAGGGGTTTTACTAACTCAGAACAATACTTCGTATTATTAGGATTATCCAAACTACTTATCTAACGTAGATCTTCTTAATTCAATATTGCGTTAAAGGAAACGTCCTACT
Source organism: Euprymna scolopes (assembly GCF_053919585.1). NCBI lineage: Eukaryota > Metazoa > Mollusca > Cephalopoda > Sepiida > Sepiolidae > Euprymna > Euprymna scolopes. Next base: position 153,480,713 of record NC_136484.1, on the reverse strand, counting down.
TTTTAAGTATGCGTCTTGTGAACCATGGAAAATGTTTGTCCAACTCTATAAAAATGTCTTGTGCAACATATATGCATTATAAGTAATAATCCATTCTAATTGACAGTATTTTTATAGTTGAAATTAAGTTCACAGTCCAGTCGACACTAAGAATACATTCACAAAATAGTTAAGATATTTTTACCTAAGCTACAAAAGTATATTAAAGAAAGACTTCTGTTCGGCCTTCCATTCTGAGTTCGACATAAATATTGCAGAGTTCGACTTTAAGGTTGGACAAGACAAGTGAGGATTACATCGAGTGAAACGTCTTCATTGTTATGCTGAATTAATACGCACGAGGAAAAAAAACAAGATAAAGACTAATTCACTCAAAATGTTTGTCGTTTTCCGTCAGACTTTTTACACTAAAACATCAAATTCAGACGTTTATTTCAAAAGTTTAATAGGTATTCGCGACGTTAGGTTTAATATTACAATATGTCAAGTTTAATTTTTTAACAAATACTATATACTGTGCAAAACTATTTTTGTTGATCTAATTCCTTTTATCTGTTCTGAGACGGGTATTGTTTTTGTGTTACTATAAAAATGTGTATAAATAAATACAAGTACAGCTTGGTTTTCTTTAGATGTTATTTAGATATGTACTGATGGAAAACACGAATTAGGAAACGCCATTAATGTTTTAATCTAACTACAATATCGTTTAATTATTTTTCTGGAAGGATATGCTAAACAATATAAAATATTTATATATGTTTTGGTTCTTTTTTGTAAAATTTCTTTGGTGATCTTTTTTGTCCTATTGACTATTTTCTTTTGCTGTTCCCGACTGTGCCTCCTTGATTGGCGGCAATAGTTGGTAATACATGGAAAGGTGAAGAAGCTTATATTATAAATAGTTGACCGTGTTTTAGACACCAGACGCCAGTTAGGTTTCGATCCATTCGAACAAAGAGAAGAATATTCCAATGAAACAACAGTGGAGAAAAATAATATGGAACCAAATGACTGGCGTTTTCTCAGCCTGTAGTTGTTTTATTATGCATGTTTTACTTATTATGATCGATAAAACGATTGTGTAAGTTGGCGTGCTTATTTTAATTCGTCGGTAAGTTCGCTGTTGGATAGATTTTTGCTACATTGATGTCCTTTAAATTTGCCGTTCGTATTGGTATCCGTTTGTGGCCAGGGAGAAAAAAGCGTGTCTTTGAAGTAGAAATAATCAGCGAAAATATGGTCTGTATAGTAGCATATTATGCTAGTGTATATGAAATATGGACTAATACTACACTGGTATCTCGAAAGCTAATGCTTGCAAAGATTGTGTCCAAATGAAATAACATATATAACATAATACAAGGATGAAGTAAGGTATATAACCCTCCCACCAAAGTAAGGAGAATGTTAACCGTGGGAAGATGCTATCATAGCCATTCACTGACACCAACCCTTAATAAAGAAGGAACATCAAACAGGCTTGTATCATGACGAACAAATATATACTTCGCTATACTAAAATCAGGCAACAGTGCGTAAGAATATCGCTACTTGACAACAGAGCCGATAAACTGCGTATTAATAAATAGTATATTTGTATATAATTGTGCTGTAATCATCTGGGAGTATTGTTTTAGTCACCATAGTTGCAATTACTTTTAGACTCTGGACTGTTAAATATCTACTCTCGGTAAACAGTTCAATACTTGGTAGTTTTTGAAGGTCTACCCTCCCAGCATTTGTCTCTCTTGTTGAGTGCGTAGTAAGGTTTATTAGCTGCTTGATTACTTCTGCCTAAGATATTTAAGAGTGTTAGATTTTCTCCAACTTTCAACCTTGTGTCATATCTTCTGCGGTTGGAAATAAGTAAATACAAATGAACCTATAATGCACAACGAAAATTGATTGTAAAGCTTTAAAACGAGGTTTTCATGACAAGATTACACAACCTACTTCCATGAAAAATATAAGGAAAACTACATCATGAGAGGATAGTACCATATACAGAGACCTGATATTTCACTAATCCCAGAAAAAGAGAAAATACAGAGGATCTGTTTTATCAGGACGAATATGATACACTGTCTGCCAATGGTAACATAATGCACAGGAATATAGTCACATAACAACCGAATTGATATAAGCGCGAAACTCATGAATAGTGCAGTGAAATATAATACACTCGGTTAATATTGTGCTGTAGGGTGCAGTAAGCATAAATAGAAGTTGGGGCATATGTTTGGCAGAAGATAGGACCTTACCACATCTTTGTTAGTAATTAGCGCGACAGGAAGTAACCGTTTACTTTATCTAAATGCGAAAGAAAGGAAATAAATAAAATAATAACATTTTAAGGGGGTATAATTGACTTTGGATTTGTTCTGATAGCCATGTAATACTCTTAATTTGTCGTTTACTCCTCGTATTATATGAGCGTTGTTTTTGATAAAGGAAAGGGATTGCCTTTTTATCGAGTACATGTCTATGCATCTCACAATTTTGGCTGGATAATCATCATATCTCGTCGCTCCATCTCTTTAACCAGCGGCGTGCGGTTTCATTACCAACACTGAGGTCTTCGTCCGTGTAGTTGGGCCCCAGTGGGCAACTGTTAAAATGTGCTCGATGGTCTGAACTTGGGAACCACAGGAGTATTCAGCAGTTGTAGAGTAACCCCACATGAGGAGGTTGTCGCCAGTTTTTGCAACTTTTACCCTTGCCCTATTCAGAGTAACCCACTCCGAACGGGACAGGTGTGTTCCAGGTGGTAAAAAATCACTGGGCTCTGGCAGTGCTATATTTGCAGACTGAGGGTCTACCTCTCTCCACATCTGCAGCCGGTAAGAGGATGTAGGAGTGTCCGGTAGTTCCTCCACCGTGGCAAAGCTTCGCCGGGACACAAGTCATCTAGCCACCTCCGAGTAGCCATAGAGAGGGTGTCTTGGGTCTTCGAGTTGTTTAGTACGCTCAACTCTCGCAATTATATCCCGGCGGACTTTATGTGGTGGTATGCCACTTAATCGGTATAGGGCTGGTAGAGGTGTGCTTTTTAACGTTCCGGTTATGATCCGGCAAGCTTTGTGGAGATCTGCGTCAATGCGGTGAGCATGGGTTGAGCGAGACCATACTGCAGCGCCATATTCAGCCGTGGAGTAACATAGAGCGTGTGTGGGTCTGCTCCCAACTCGAGTTAGCCCGTATGTTGACTAAGTTAATTCGAGGCGCGATCTTCTTTCGGAGCTTGTCTATGTGTGTCTTGAAGGAGAGAATTCGGTCCAGTGTGATGTCAAGGTAGACTGGATATGGTTCATTTACTAGCTCCTTACCTTCCCATTGGATCTTCAGCTTCCTGTTGGCTATGTGGTTGTTAAGGTGGAAACTACAAACTTTTGTTTTCCCAGGATTGGGATTGAGGAACCATTTCTTATAGTAGGAGGCTAGAGTTTTTAAGGCACTGGAGATTCTTTTATCAATTGCTTCAAAGCTCTTGTCTTGTGTCGCAAGACTCGTGTCATCCGCATAGATGGATATACGGATGTCTGTAAATTCTGGTAGGTCATTTGTATAGATGTTAAACAAAGTCGGCGCCAAGACAGAACCCTGGGGCAGACCATTCTTCTGTGACCTCCACCGACTCTGCCTACCATCAATTTCGACAAAGAATCTTCGATTCCAGAGAAGAGATTCTATAATGGAAACCATTTTTCTATTCTTCAAGGTCTGGCCAACTTTCAGCAGAAGTGCTCGGTGGTTGATGGTGTCATAGGGTGCCGTGAGGTCGATAAATACAGCCCCTGTGATTTTTTTTCTTTCATACCCATCCTCTATGTACTGAGTCAAGTTCAGAACCTGACCAACACATGAACGCCCCTCCCTGAACCCAGACTGGTCGTCCGTAAGCTGGTCTTCAACTATTGATGATATTCTGGCCAGAATGAGGCGTTCATACAACTTGTACAGTACACACAACAAGGATATAGGGCGATAGCTAGATGGTAGTTGGGGATCTTTCCCTGGTTTAAGAAGAGCTATAACTTTTGCCCGTCGGCAGATCTTGGGAATGTTGTATCCAGCAGCACAGGAGTTGAACAGTGATAGGATCCATTCACGAGATCTTGGCCCAAAATTCTGGATAATGACCTTGCACTAGTATTTTAGCTCTTTAGATCAACTGCATTCCTGCCGAGTGTGAAGTTATTTCCATAGAAATTACAAAAGTATAGAATAAAAAGAGTTTACGTCAAGTTAAAACACAAACCATCTAATGAATTGAAGAAACAATTAAAAATAATGAGATGTGTTCGTGCGCATTTATGAGTTTTTTTCTACATCCATAATTCAGTTTGTCTCTAACGCATTTGATTTCTAACCGTGCAGATTCAATTTTATGTCTGATTCTGGATAAGTCCAGTATTAATATACGTATTTTAATTTATCTGGCCCGCTTAAATTCGGAACAACACATGCAGCGGTCTATCACACATAATTTTAAATAGCATTTATACCATACTGGTTATGTTTCAAATAGAATTATTTTTTTAAATTTCATACATGCATCAGTGTTGTTAGTTATTCCGATTTTAATTTAAAAACTATTTTAGTAGTTATAAAACTTTAATGCTGACATGTGCGTAATTAATATATTAATCCTGTATATATTAAATTGCCAATGTTTTTCTTACTTCCATATCATAATTAGTCCATATCAAGTTCGACAGAAATGGGAAATTGAATGTTAGTTCGGGGCAAAATATTCAACTAGAAGTTCAATGAATGTATTATTATATATAATACCTAAAAGTTACGGTCACATGTTTTATTAGTGACTGATATTTTGCTTCATAATTTTACATTTTGCGTTTAGAGTATTTTGATTTTAACTCCAAATATTACATTATCTGCAGTCTTTTGGAATTTTTATTTGGGGAAAATATATATTAATGCACGTTAAACTCATGCTCACCAGTAATAAATTACATCATACACCAATGTGTTACTTTTAATATGTTGTCTTGATTTTCAAACACTAATTTGGGGGTAATTTGCATTGCTGAATCAAGAAATAGCAACGATCTCTTTCCATTAGGTCAGGTTTCCTGCTAAGTTTATTTGAAAAAATAAATCTGTTTGCAAAATCAATTACATTTTTGTGGTATTATCAGCTATATTTTGTCCACATATACCATGTTAATATGTCTTTAAGAGGAAGATTTTTGCCAACAACATCTATTACTGAAAACTGATGGTGAAAAAATTAATTACTCTTAACTGAATTGTGAGCTGCTATACAGGGAAGCACATGTAAATTGCATGTAGCTGTACTATTATACAAACTTCATGTCTGTGTTTTTTCGAACTCCTGGTATAATCAACAGAAAAGAGGGCTTTCTTTAATTCTAACAGACTTTGTCATCATGACTGTATCCCAATCTGGTCTATATCTCTTTCAGATTTTGATGGAATCTCTCCCCCAGTTCTACATTCATTGAACCAAAATACTTAGGAAACCGGTCTTTATCTAAAAATAGGTGGTACGTCTGGACGATTATGTTGCGGTCCATGTTTCTGAAAACAGCCATCATCTTGTTGATAAGGTCTGCGTAGTTTCTGGTTTTATTGTTACCAATTAATTCTTGACTACCGATCATAAATCTTTCCACGCTTACAGTTTCGCTTTGGTTATTGAGTTTTCGAACTCTGAACTTCTGATGAGCTGCCAGATCTGAGCACCGTCAAAGATGCTGGGTTTTTAATTCTCCTGGAAAAGCCTTTCACATGTAAGTAAAGCAAACACCATTGTTATCCACATAATACAAACATCTCGACCAGCTTATAAATAAATGTGTTTGTGTCTGTATTTTCGCATCAAATCATATACACCATTTCATTTAGACATTTTAGAAAGCATTTATATGTTAAGTGTTTGGGACCATTACTTTTTAGCAAGAAAACATCTATTAGGGCTTAATACGGTTTCTATTTGATTCTGTCCACATTATTTTTGTCCAGCGGCATATTTCCCATTTAACACAATATTATTTAATCGAAATTTCCTTACCTCGATGTAATCCTGTGAAACAAGGGAAACTGGCTATCCTTTGAATTCTTCTTTTACTCATCATGTTAAACAGATCTAGTCTATACATATATATATATATATATAGAGAGAGAGAGAGAGAGGGAGAGAGAGATTTGTTTATTGCTTTTGCAATATTGAGAAATGAACGAACTCAAACGATTCTACCATATATATATATATATATATATATATATATATATACACTTAAATTTTCATTTTAATGGTAAAATAGTTTGGTTTTTCTGTGTATGATTTCCGTCGAATCGTACATAAAACAATGACATCAATCTATAAAAGAATTAAGGATTTGCTCAATATTAAATACTCAACACTAAATACGGCCCCACTTACTCCGCCTACTGAGCCGTTATATGCAAAATAAAATGTGCCTCATATTCGATGCTTTTCAAACCCCACACAGACATTAAGTAACTATAACTAAACAACACTACTCACTTGCAAGCAACACGCAAGAAACTTTTTATCCACAATTTTAACTGTTAAAAGGATTACCTTTCTCAAAAGGTTTTTTACTTCACACGATTAGTGATGTGATCCGTTTTATTTTCCTTACCTACTGGGAATCTTAGTGATGAACCTTATGGTTTTACCAAACATACATACTCAACAATGCAATATACGTCGCGAATACATTACAGAATCTAATCTTGTAAATACCATGTAAATTATAATCCATGGTTTTATTTGTTTCTTTTTTCCATTTACTTATTTCCATAATCTTTTTTCTCGTTTAAAATATTTATTTAAAACACTGCGTATTATTTCTCAAATAATAATATAAACTTTAAAACAGCCTGCTGTACGTCTTTTTTCTCTACAGTAAAATCTTTAAATATATTTTGTTGCTGAAGATGCTAGTAAAAGATTTCTATATGTGTTTAATTGTTTTACCCTTGACACTATCTATCAACACCATTCATTTAATTTTATAATATAATAATATATAATCTCATCTATTCGTATGCACACACAGACACACACACACACACATATGTATATATATATATATATATATATATATATATATATATATATATATATATATATGCATGTGTATTCCTATTTTTCTATGAAAATTACCGCTGCCGTAGTTTTCCGATGTGAGTCGTTCTTCTTGTATAATGATCAGATTCATGAGTTTCAGTTTGCTCGATCATCGAGACGAGATGTTATAATCAGTCGTTATCTTTCGGCATGCTTTGCCGTTATAATTCATTATACTTGGATACACTTTGCTCTAATCAACTTAGCATTGTTCCAATATTCTGCCAGCTTTAAAATCCTGTTGATCTTCCGTGTAAACAAATGCTGCTTGGTGCTTATCAAATTTACTTGCACAGTTCTGACAATTCTTGCTATCAATGTTGAAGTGCAATCAGAATACCCGCTCGCGCCTTTTAAGACGCTGCGAGCATGTATTAATCCATTCCATAAAATACAGATAAAATCGAATATAAAGCAATAGAATTGGACAGGATTATATGAAAGATTCGATTCTTTTTCACATGAGCCAGCTTTAAGATATATGATCGCAGAGTATACATATTCACACATTACCAATATGACATTAACAATCTTTATATTTTAATATTAAATCAATGATGTTTTTGTACAATTATGACATGTTTTAAAATTCAACTTTCACCCCAAAAAAGGAACAGTGCCATTTTGAAGCAGGAGGCTACTATCAAGGACAAAAGTTGCAGGGACATTATGAAGGGATATGAGCAGCAAGATGTCCGTTCGTACTGCACTTGAACTTCTGCATGTCAGTACAGCTGGGAAAACAGAATCCCGGAATCTAGCAGTTCTGGGGGAAAACTATTGGAGTAGAAGGTATTCTTAAATCTAGGCGTCTCTACTGTGTTGAGAAAGGATTTAGGTGCTTGTCGTGTTTGTGTCAGAGGTGTTTACATCGAGGGAGTACCAGTGCTTGTAGTTGGTCAGAACATTTACCATTAAATACTTGTAGAACAGTCAGACGGATGAAACATTTCGTCGATGGAACTTGTTGACGTCTATGGTGATGACACGACCATCTACAGCAACACATCAAAGGCTGTAAATGACAAAGTTCTCTCTGATTCTCTCTCCAATGATCTCGAGCGCGTGGTTCAGTGGGGGAAGACATGGTTGGTTACCTTTAATGCATCCAAAACCAAACTCCTATCCTGACATCATCAACGCTCTGATCCCTATCTGGCATCAATTGTGATGGATGGCTCTCGTCTGGGTGAGGCCCCGTGTTTTGACAAGCTTCTGGGTTTGACCTTTACTCCTGATCTGAAATGGAACACGTACATCAAGTCTGTTGCCAAGGTCGCTGGCAAGATGGTGGGATCCTTCTACCGCTCCAGAAGATATCTCACTACTGATGCGATTCTCTATCTATATAAAAGCCAAGTACGTCCAAGGATGGACTACTGTTGCCATATCTGGGCTAAAGACAGCCTATCGTGCCTTGACAGAGTACAAAATAGACTTCGTGGCTTAGTGGGGGATGCCCTTTTCTCTACCCTGCAACCTCTCTCCCACAGAAGAGACGTTGCGAGCCTATCCTTGTTTTATCGTTATTTCCATGGCAGGTGCTCGTCTGAACTCCAATCTCTGGTCCCCCCTCGCCAATCTTTCACGAAAAACACCCGTCTAGCTGAATCCACTGTGAAAATTTCCCCCACTCTATATATGTGCCTAAATCAAAACGCGGATTCCATGAGCAGGGCTTCTTTCTTAGAACTGCACGCCTGTGGAACTCTGTTCCGTCTGCCTGCTTCTCACCGGACTACACCTTGGATGTCTTCAAGTCCAATGTTAACAAATTCCTAATGAACCGCCCCCTTAAGTAAACACTTCATCAAATCTCCACACTAACGTAATGTATTTGCAATAACCCTTATCTCTGAGTGGCTTCTGGGGCTTGATAAGTGGTGATCACTTTGTAAAAAAAAAAAAGAGGCTGAAGCTTAGATAACAATTCAGGACCTATCAGATTGACGACTCTCTTTTGATCTCTATTCAGTAGGGATATACTAGTAGCAGGTGCACCAGCCCAAAATCTGATAACAATACCCTATGCATGGGCCAATGGTGGCCTTATAGACGTACAGGATACTTTCAGGCATAAATAGCATTCTAGCACGGAAGAGAGCCCACTTCATCGCAGCGGCCTTAGCAATGCTCTCAATGCATCTGTTTCAACTCATGTTCCCTGTGAGCGTTAGGTCAGGGAGTTAAAAATATATTTACTACAGTCAAGCTTTCACGCTCATATTTATCTAAAAGTTTAAAATATGAATATTGTAGAAGAGGTGGTAGTAATGTTATATATCTGGTGTTAGTTGGGGAATTCTGTTTGTTATTTTGTCGGATAGCAGACTTTAGAGTTTGGAAAGGTAGAAATAGTATGACCTAAATAATATTACGTTGAACATCTATGTATCTATATGCCTATAAAGTTGAGTTTTTCTCGCTTTGACATTGACATTTAAAGCCTACGCTTTTCTATTACAAAATTATGTAAACGAACATCTTCATATATTCAATCATAGACATACGACATAGAGCGACAACATGAAGACTAAGTACCTTGCATATTCCTGTGAAAAAACGATTGTAAATTACTTACTTACTCATGTACGATTTCGTATGAATGATTGGGTTCATTTCACTTAAATGCGGAATTTTGTTTACGCATGATTGCATGCAATTTTAAATGAAACAGTTCTAGTACACAGAAATAATGTATTGGCCTTGTCGGTGTTTGTGCGCGAAATATCTCTGCCATACTCCTCTCTGGATATTTGATCTACAGAGTTGTAATTTATTATATTATGTATTCATGCATGTAGCACATATTTGATTCGGTTGTTAACCGGCAAAAATTGTTGCCATGGAATTAAATTAAAAGAAAATGAAAACATTTGATGTTGACAATGCAAATTAAATAAAACATTACTCCTGCTGTTACCTTTGCGCAATTGCAAAATTAAAGATTCATAGATACAAGAAGCTTAATTTTTAACCTTTTTGTATCCACCTGTTGGTTGCCCAGGCGGTAACGCTGCTGGTTTATACTTAGTGTTGCCGAAGTCATATTTTTTATTAACTTTTAAAATCATTACTATATTTTGGATAATAATAAATAGAGAATTAGTTATATAATCATAAATATGAAATCTGCAAATATAATGTTTATGCGTATTTCACATTGCCGGGTCGTAAAACACGCATAAACATTATATATGATATACATATCCTGAGCAAGGGTTTTCAGAGGTTGATGCAAAATAATGATTCAAACAGACGAAAAATAAAAAAAATATTAATACGTAATTATTGAAACAGATGAGGCATAGACTATATATCCAAATATTCAGTTAGTTTGATCGACACCAGGTTTATTCGACAATTAAAAAAAAAAAATCCATGGAAAATGCTTGACTGAACCTTAAGCTCTGGGCTCTTCCTGTAAACTATTACCAGCAAAACTCTTTTTTTATGACAACTACCTAGATATTTTCTTCCTTTATGTATATAGAATTTAACGGGATTTTTATTATTATTTTCAGTTACAAGTACACTCTATCTGTAGAATAAAATACAGCGGTACTGTTTGCGTGCAAGCTACAACCTAGGTATCTTTAAAGGATATGGAAACACATACATGTCGAGCTGTCAACTTGAGTAACAGAAGTCATCTTTTTTAATCTTCTCATAATACTGTTCATCATCTTACTGAGAATCATGAACCAGTATCGTTTATTATTAGCTTATTTTACTCGGTATGTGGAAACGTTAACATTATTGTAAAGAAAGGGGTTTAATATTCTGTTTAAACCAACGAGTTTTAAACGGTGCATTTTACAGAGTCCTCACATTTAATGAACATTCCTTAGTAAAATGATATTTTAGTTACGTCATTTCCATCAGATTAGAAACTAGGTGAGTTTGATGAAAGTGATTTCGTGGAGCGATCTGGAGTCGAACTTCGCACATTCAGGTGTTCAGTCCACGTAATTAACCAATTACCTACCGTCACAAGTTGCAAATAGCAACGTAAGTAATGTTTTTTCTCAGCCACATTAAGGTGTTAAATTTCAATAAGTTCGAAATGAAAGATTTCTGAAATTGGAATTTTATATGCATAGAAATTGATAAAACATAGATATGGTTTATGGTTTGTAATAAACCTTTTTTAAGTTGCAACTAAATATATTAAATAAAAACTCAGTTACATTTCCGCTTCTCCTCCATTATGTACGCCATTATAACGAGACAATAAACGAAAACTTGTTTCACTTATAATATGTTTATGTTGCAGCTTTTATGTTCCGTCTACTTATGACAAATGAGTTTCGATAATCAGTTATTTATAAATAGTCTGTTCGTTTTTTGTGTAAATTTTTTTTAAAAATATACAGCGAAGTTTAGTTATTTTTGTTATCTACGAATTTAACTGGTATTTATTATTTAACTTGTTATTCTATCGCATTACTTGTCTCAGATCACAATGATTTTACACTACTGTAGCTCTGTCGATAACCCGTGTACTGTTTCAAGAGATTATATTTAAATCGAATATTATGCGCTTTACAAAATTTGAAACGGAATTGCCCAAAGCGTTGGGATTGAAATAATATTCTATGAATTGTGTCATCCACGAGCCGATTAAAACATCAACATAGAATTCCCCTTCATCTTATTCAGTTTCTGATTGACTAACAAGCAACGCAGCACGATGGATGATGTTAGAAAGTCAACCGTAGGGATGTAAATCACTTTGCATTAAGGAGAATAGAAATAAACAAGCCTTTTACGATTTTATGGAAGACACTTTGGTAACTAGCACAATGGCGCAATTGCTTATTATAACAGTGATAATTCTGACCAGGTGAAGTGCATATGATTAATTCTATTGAAATTTAATTTAATTTATTAGTCTGAATGCAAAACGCAATGAGCGCTATTTTCCAAATTACGAAGCTTTCACTAGAAAGAGTTTTCACAGTTCAACTATCGTCAAAACAACAAAAACATGTTTCATATAATTTTTACCGGTATAATTACTTGGTTGTCTTCAATTGAAATAAGCTTTACTCGAAATCTTGTTTTCATTCGTCAATGCCGCAATATTAGGAAACTGAATCTATGGCGTTTTGCATTCGAACTTAAATAATGATGAGTGTTCGAGTTTAGAAGTAAGAGTATACGGCGGTCATCATTGTTACAATACGTTATTCGTTTTGTTTTAATCGGTTTAAAGATAACCATATCCACCAAACTGTAACACAAGAGAAATGTATTCCTTAAAAGACGTGTTTATACTTATATAACTGTTCATACATAATTTTCTATTTTTAATGTTAAAACAATAAATTGTGGAGAAAAAACAAGATTGCAATTGAAAAATAAGATAAATCATTGTGTATAATTTAGTGATTTCTTAATGACTCAGAATAAATTACTGTGCCATCCATATTACTTCATGTTGATTACGGAATCTAACCAAATTTAAACTACAAGTTTAAAGTTTTCGGAGTACTGTTCTGATCTTGAGTTTCATTTTTACGTTTTCCTGTGGACCCATGGCGTAGTGGTAAGAGTACATAGAATACTTCAATGGTAAAGATGGTATTCCTTTTTAACGTTGAAGGTTATAGATTCAACACCGTGTGGGCGACAAAAATATGTGCCCTTTATTTAGAACGCCTATCCAGTCCTGCCTGAAAGAACTACATAATGTTGGATTAAATAAATTCTTTCCTGAGAAATTTAGTGTATATTTCCCCAGTCGAGACGATGCGAATTAGAAAAATCCTAAAAACAATGCCTTTAGAGTTTTGCTTTGTGCCCGTTTAGCTGAATATATTTTTTCTTAAATTATTTTATACTTTTGAATTTTTAAGGTACCATTTTACAAAGTCGCGTTTTTGCAATAGTTTAAAAAGGGAGGTTTTTCATATATTTATGAATGGTATTTCAAGATAACTATTAATAAATTAATCGGATTATTCAGACTACTATTCTGATCAGGAGTGTCATTTTCGCAATGTTTTAGTCCATCTAATGTCCAAACTGTTTTATGCATATCTTGAAGAACTCTGAAATCTTTTTATCGAATTTAGAAATTTGCATAACCATTCCTTCAAAATAAAGAAAAATAAAGACGATAGCGTTAGCGATATAAAAGATATAAGCATGATCAGAGAGGTTTTCGAGAGAAACACAGCATGGTTATTATCTTAAAGATGTCCTAGGTATCGAAAAGCATTTAATACTGAGGTTCATTCCTGATGGTTAATGATAAACTTATATAAAATCTAGATTATTGGTATTATTTGGACTACTGTTTTTATCTTCAGTTTTATTCTCACAAAACTGTCGGTCAATGGAAATTCCAATCTTATTAAGCTATGTCCACAAGAATCTGTAGCATGATTAAAATGTACTAAGTAAAATTCAGTTTTATATGACACACTTCTGAAGAATAAAGATTCAATTTTATACCTCAATAAGAATCTAGTATGCTTAAAGATATTGCTACCTAAACTGTAGAAAGTAACTTATAGCACAGCAGTGCATATCTATATTCTTCCGTACTTCGTTTCTCACTAAAGAGAGTCGCTAAACCTTTTTTTATGATTAATGTTAACATTAATCCCAATCTCTGGTTTCTCCGTAAAACATTAGTTGCAAGGAATACCATTATTGCTAATTCAAATAACATTACTTTCGTTTCATATATTTTTATAACAAACGGAGTTTTATTGAATATAGTTTATGTCCATAGCATCCAATCTGTGAAAAATGGTAATCTTTTGAAAACTACAACATGACAGTCTTCACTTCTAATGTAGAAATGCTTGTCGATCCGTACAAGTAAGTAATCAAATTATGTATTTTTCTTACATAGCTCTCAATAATCTGCATGGTTCGATATCTAACTGGTAATTTCATTAACGCTTATCTAGAAGTGGCTTTTGGCTACTGTCTGTAAGAAAGTTCTACATTGTATTATAGGAAATATTATAGGTTCGATTGTATGAAAGCCATATAATATTAGCTAAAGACTTTATGAATATGTTATAAGCATTTGCGTTTTAAAATATCTTTCCGAGGTAACACCGAGTATCTTCTCTCGGTTTACATCATATTTGTATCGGTTAGCATATTCAATTTCTGTCTTTTGTGTAAGTGTTTTATTTCTTTGAGTGGTTTTATGTACATGTATTAGTGTACAATATGCGAATTTGCTTCACAAAGCAATATATATATATATATATATATATATATATATATATATATATATATTTGATGCCCAATCTTTATTTACAATTCAGAGACTGAGTATTAAAAACGACAATAACATTGTAAAACGAATGGAATGTATTTGTAAAAGATGGAAATGAAAACCAAAAGGAGAAGAAATATTACTTTTCCAAAGAAATGTGGCGTAAAAGTTTGCATCATTAATCAAACGGAAAGCAACCTGGTAACTTGAATAGTTGTAGTGTCTGTAAAAGGAAGATAACTATACGCCTTGGTGAGAGATTTCCTATAAACACACATGACTAAATAATGTAAAATAGCCTGGTATATTTAATTGTATATTCTATGCACACTGACAGTAAAATAAACTGCTGAGGAGAGATCTAGACGTGTAGATATATCCAATATACTTACGTATGATTATATGTATATATATATAATGTGTGTGTGCGTGCGTGTGTGTGTGTGTATACACATACATCGGCATGGTTAGTATGAATATTTATTAATGCAAATATTTTTGTTCAAAATCTAAAGAGAATATCCAGCGAGAACCTTGGTTTTAATTTACTTATGCTAGATAAATAGAAAGAGTAAACCGGATGCTAAAGAAAAGCAGAAAATATCAGTTGAATCATGTCTATACATATGAAACCAAAACGTTTATATAAATAACACATGTTTCTAATACAATGTTATTACTAAGCAGTTATAGGAGTACAGTTTAAAACCATTAATCAAAGTTAACTGAATACCAGGATTATATATGATGGCCATTCACAAAAGCAATGCCTCCTCGTTTTTATTCTGCCCGAGTGTATCAGAGAGGATTGCAAAGCCTATTTATATGATGATCAAACTAATGCATTTATGACAAGTAAGTTTCATCTGTCTATTATAGATATTTACAGTGTTAGACTTTAAGTAAACAACCCTTTCCATGGACGTGCGTCCGAAGAAAAGGGGTATTCGAGTTCCTGGCAAAATAGCATTAAGAATGGTTGAGTCTAGGAAAGAAAAATAAATTCTGTAACAGGAAATATCAAACGTTTTAATAGTAAAACTCCTGTGTTCGTTGCTCTTTAATTTATAGAGTTAAAATATAAGATGTTTTACCTTATGAACTATCCTCGTATGACAAAGCGCGCCCCGGGTGCTCAAGCACAACCATGGTTTATCGTTATAAAAAGAATTTTGTGAATGTTGGTGAATATATAGAAATTCCAAAGCACGAAGGGTCGCTCTCTTTATATGGTAATACTTCCGTCTCCTTAGTTGTTCAACTTTCTAGGTTTAGCAAATAGGAGGCATTAATTTCACTTTATTTTTCTGACCTCCAAGATATCCATGGACATGTAATATGTGCCTACATAAAGGATTACTTCCCGTGTTGCAGGGATATCTCCAGAGAAGACCCTAATTTACCATATATGTGCTTCCGGGTTGCACTTGCTTACGTGTGCCTGATACTACCGGTCAGTATGCAAACGTTCTAGACATTTTCCCCTGAGCTATGTTCATATTTCGTTATTTCTCCTCTAGGATCCGATTACTCCGTTGTATCAGTTAAGATAAAAATGAAATGTAATAAGTCCCCAGACGTCCCCCAGACGTCCCCCTCCACCGTACTGTATACCGATACTATATGGCTGACTGTGATAGCTTCCGTACATTCATATCTGATCTACCTCTGCATTCCATGTTTAAAAAGGATGTGTCCTCTATAGTATCAGACGTAAACGAATGGTTAATTGTAGGCATAGACAGATTCATAGCATGTAAAATATTCAAACAAAAACCTAACAGCCAGAATGTGCTGCTGCCATCGCGCACAGAAATTACTTTTTCCATAGCTACCAACCTAATAGATGCACTGAGACTAAAGCTGCTTTCCGGAACCCCAGCAACCACTGTAAAAGAGTAATAAAATTGCAAGAGAGCTATATGCTCAGTCCGTTAAATCCAAAGTAGCTGATCAGTGGCGTGGTTCCCAGCAGTTTTGGCAAATAACAAATAGGGTCCTGAACAGAAGTGTGCGTTCTATCCCAACCATTATCAATGGACCAGAGATAATCACGTCAGGATCAGACAAGGCCAAACTATTTGCCAATAACTTTGCGGCAAATTCTAACCTATGGGACGAAGGCCATCAACTCCCCATATTTCCTCCTATAACACACAACACGCATGGTAACATACAAATATCTGTGCCTGAGGTCGCCAAGCTAATCAAGAACATTGGTTTCAGTAAAGCAACTGACTCTGACGGCATTCCAATTATAGTGTTAAAAACTTCAATCAGAACTTTCTCCTATACTTACGAAACTGTTTAAGCGTTGCCTTAAAGAGAAGTGCTTCCCAACACCCTGGAAAACCTCATCAGTATGCCCTGTATTTTAAAATTCAGGTGAAAAGTCATCTACTTCTCAGTGCAGACCAATAAGTCTCCTGTGTGTCATGAGTAAGCTGTTAGCATCCATATTAAATAGAGAAATAGTCAATCACCTCAGCAGAAATAACCTTCTTAGTGACACGCAATATGGTTTCCGTTCTCTAAGATCTACCGCAGACGTGCTAACGGTTATATCTTATAGGATTAGTGAATCTCTTGACAAAGGCTTCCTTTCTAGGCAAATTGCTCTTTACATCTCAAAGGCCTTCGAAAAGGTATGGTATAAAGGCCTACATCACAAGATAACTGGAAATGTTTCCTCAATCATTAAATCATTTCTCTCTGATAGGCTCATAAGAGTAGTGGTCGATGGATAAAATCAGAGGTCCACAGTATTAATGTTGGAGTCCCTCAGGGGTCATCCTGGGCCCAACTCACTTCCTCATCTACATCAATGATCTCCCTAAACACATACTTAAATCATTCGTTGACATATATGCTGATGACACGACCATCTACGGCAACACATCAAAGGCTGTAAATGACAAAGTTCTCTCTGATTCTCTCTCCTCTGATCTCGAACGCGTAGTACAATGGGGGAAGACGTGGCTGGTTACCTTTAATGCATCTAAAACCAAGCTACTATCCTTACATCATCAACAGTCTGTCCCTATCTTGCACCAATTGAAATGGATGGCTCTCGTCTAGGAGAAGACTCATGTTTTGACAAGCTTCTCGGTCTGACCATTACTCCTGATCCGAAATGGAACACGTACATCTAGTATGTTGCCTAGGGTGGTGAAAAGATGATGGGATCCTTTTACCGCTCCAGAAGATATCCGTCTCTCTCTCTATCTATATATATATATATATAAATATATGCAATTCTCTATCTATATAAAAGCCAAGTACGTCCGAGGATGGAATACTGCAGCCATATCGGGGCAGGAGCAGCTAAAACAGCTTATCCTGCTTTGGCAGAGTACGGAATAGACTTCGTGGCTTAGTGGAGATGCTCTTTTATCTACCCTGCAACCTCTCTCTCACAGAAGAGACGTTGCGAGCCTATATTTAGTTAATCGTCATTTCCATGGCAAGTGCTCTCTGAGCTTCAATCTCTGGTTCCCCCTCGCCAATCTTTTACGAAAAACACCCGTCTAGCTGAAACCACTGTCAAAACGTTTCCCCACTTTTTATATGTGCCTAAATCAAAACGTAGATTCCATGAATAAAGCTTCTATCTTAGAACTGCACGCCTGTGGAACTGTGTTCCGGTGACCTGTTTCCCACCTGACGACAACCTGGATTTCTTCAAGTCCAACGTAAACAAATTCCTGATGAACCGTCTCCTTAAGTAGATACTTTATCAAGTCTCAACACTAACGCACTGTACATGCAATAATATAATATGCAATATAATAACTCTTATCCCTGAGTGTCTTCCAGGCCTTGATACATGATACCCACCTTGTTAAAGAAACAACTTTTCAGACGATACTCGTATATACATGGAAAAAATTGAAACGGCACTAACCCTAGGTGGGCTTAACCGGCTTCTTCAATGGGAGTAAGAAATTCACAATCGGTTCCCAGTCGCACGTATATCCCTGTTATTGAAGAGGAGGACGTTAGCATTTTACAACTCTTGGAGGGAGGTGTCGACGTCCTCCTACATACAGCGTCTGGAGATCTTAAATTGGTCACCCATCTGGTACTGACCAGACTCAACGTTGCTTTACTTGGGTAATCTAACAAGAACCGGTGTGTCAATGTGATAATGCCGTATATATATATATATATATATATGTGTGTCTGTGTGTGTGTGTGTGTGTGTGTGTGTGTGCGAGGAAAATCAGAGCGGAAGTCCCCGAAATGGTGCGTATTCTCTCCTGAATACACGATATTATCTGAATGGCGAAATGAAATACCCCCAGAAAAAAACGAAAAACACGATTATATACACGTCTCTTACGAAACAAAGAAGACGAAGGCTCTGAAACGGCCCGTTTTATATCCTGTAATTGACATTAACTGGGAGCTGACATGGAATACTTCACACGTGAAAACAGTTGAAACCAGATTATATACACACCTACACTTTCGTTGTGCTCTGCCTTCATGGCGAGATTCTGCTGCTGTTCAGGTAGCAATTTTGTTTTATGACCTGGCCTAGGAAAATATATCCGCTATTACATTTGCAGTAAAAGTGGCAGATATATTCTACATTTCATATTGACATGTCTTAGTCATTCATGTGATTTTCTGCTTTGCATTCCTCGATATTTTTACATTCCGCACGTCCACAAAGATGCATTCTAACACTTTCTTTGTTTTCTTCGATCTGTGAAAATGCATTTTCTGACGTTGTTTGCAACTGAATACATCTAATCAGCTTCCATCTTGACTCTTTTTTCCTATTCTTCATTTTTTGTTCTTACTACTGCATTGTTACCCGCTCCGTCGAACAAAAGATTCGACGCTTCTTCATTTTCGCATTGCTTGGCAAATTTTTCCATCATTATTTCTTATTCACCGAAACATATTGTTCTCGTGCCATTGTTTGCCTTAGATGCGATTGATTAACATCGAATTTCTCATTCAAATAAAACTGAAAAGAAAATTCATTTTTAAGTACTGAGATCTGTCCCTTAAAACATGCATAAATTTGCGGCTATTTTCTACTTAATAAAAGTTATAACTTAGAAACGTGCATCGACCATCCGAATGCACGAAGCTAATTTGTTTAAATTTTAATTCACCACTGATGGAATATAACAGTAAAACCATTGTCATTTATGCTATTGTATTCATAATACTGGTGTCATTTTCTCTGTATGTGTGTGTGAATGTTTGCGCGCTTAATTATACTTTTAAATGAATATCTTAACTTCTTTTTAAAATGGCACATGTTGCATTAATATTAAGAAATATATTCCCAACAAATGATATTGATGCCATGACTGTAAATCGAAACAGAAGTTTGGGACTTTTAATCTGCTGTTTTAACTTTGTTAATAATATTGTGATGTAAATACGTCTTAATACATATCTTAAAATAATTATACGTTATACATTTACGTCATATTTCAGACAATATATTTATAAATATAGTAGCAGGGAAACACAATGTTGTCCGGGAGGTAATGATGATCAAAGAATATTTGAACTTCTATATTTTTATTGTCATCGAAATCCGTGAAATCGCCCGGGAGAGAGCTTCGCATGCTTCCATGCGGTAATTCAGTCCAAAATATAAGTTAATCTCCATTGAACTCTAGAGAACCTACCGTTTCATATATACAATTATTTAATATAAACTTCTTTTCAGTTAACGAACAAAATACATTAAGAAATTGACGTGCAGGGTTTGAACCTACAGACCATGTAATGCAAAAAAAAAAGAAAGAAAACAAAAAAAAAACACGTCATGTTCAAGTCTTATCAAAGTTTTATATATAAGTAGATATATCAAAATATTTTTGATGGGAGTACATATTTCAAAGAAAAATTAAGAGAATATTGAAATTATTTCCATTTCTATTAATAATGTTTACTGTTTTATTTCTTAATTATTTATCCTCGCTTATATGTGGATTCATATTATAAAATATCTTAAAATATAAATATATAACCAAGTAATCCACAAAAGCAGAATAATTTTAAGATTCGATTTTAAGATCTATTAATTAGAATCTGCTGGATTCCTTTTTAGCGCAAACATAATTACAATGTTTTGAAGTGTAAAATGAAAAAGTTATAAAATATTCAGGTTACAAAATGATATGCTATATACTATTAGTGTACACATGACTATACATTTTGTCATGTAATACATAAATCAATCAAAATGTTTAAAATGGATGATCCGATGATCGTTTATATACCTGGTACCAGTTAAAACAAAAAGAAGCATACTTTTTTTATTTACAAGATGTTAAAGGTTCAACAAAATACTCTAGAAAAAGAAACGTTCACTGTTTTAAACCAAGTGATAAATTTAAGGCAAAGGCATGCATTAGGCAACCAGGTCTTCATGTGTTTTAGACGTTAAACCTCAAACATAGTGTTAGCTACTTATATTTTTCCACCGTTCTTCCTTGACTCAGGACCGTACCCTAATCAACAAGGTCTCTGATTGCATAGACACGATACTCTCACAAACTAGTGCCCAAGTTCATATGTTCGGTGATTTTAATGTTCACTACAATCTTATTGTGCCAAGATGGAGAAGTTAAAGTTCGAACAGTAATCTCGCTGTAAAACTTCTTACATTTTATTCTTGTATATCTCGTCCTAAATAGTAGTCCTTTACGTTACAATGGCACTGTGTCTTATTTGTGGTGAAATTAACAGTAAGTAAAACAAGCAGAGAAACAGTATTTAAAAAGGAGAAAAATCCTCAGTTATTTCATCACGTATACACCCGAGTGAACATACGACCGACACAACTTCCATTTTGCGTCAAACGGACAGAGAACATCAAAGATAGACAATAACACGATAAAAGCATATAGGTTTACTATAGTTTATGCCATTTACACGCCGGATAGCTTGCAACATGTCCACAAACGGCAATAGTATATATATATATATATATATATATATATATATATATATATATATATGTATGTATGTATAAACACTTATTGAATGATAATAATCGTTTTTAGATTATGTGCCATCAGCAACAAAGTAATTGCAGTTGTAACAGACTCGGTGATTGGATCGAGAATCTTACATGTTTTGAAGAAACTTGAGACACAGCTTGTAACATATTTAAAAAAAAACTTATTTTGTAATTCAAAATAGAAGTTGTCAGTCGGTGATTATAGAGACGATAGCTTGATCGATATAGGCGTACGAAAGGAGTCTTTGAATAAAAATGTATGTGGTATATTATGTGCCGTGTAAATTGAAAAGTCTCTTAAAATAATAAAGAAAAACGTACAAGCGTAAAAATAATCTAAAATATAATACCTATAGGATAACAATTATCTTTTCTATATTTTTCTGTGGTCTTACTTTAGATTACTCACATAAAAAAGCTACTATAGTAATGGGTTCTATAAACTTGCCTGCCTACGAGAAAAGAGTAAGACATAGTAGGAGGTTGATGTGGAAAAGATTCGGTTCAGTAAAAAGATTGAGCACTCTAAATTGAAACAGACATGAAAATTATTTCTGCATAAAAAGGCGTCCCCTCAGTGACTGAATATCAAATAGATTATGTAAAGCATCAGTAGATATAATACGGTTTATTCAGATCACAAATGTTAAGGTTATATAATATTATAGGATATGATATTTCTTGTTTAATATATACTGAAGGATAATAAACTCAATTTGTTTAAATTGATATGTTGATGGAACAAAATGTCCGATTCTTTAAAAATATATCAGAGATAAGAATTTTAGAGGGAGGCTGCACACTGATGCAACAATTTATACTCTTATAAATTTGTTTGTTTCGTGTTTATTTATACTAATATAAAAAACCTTTTTTTTCTATTTATTCAAAAAGAAAATACAACTTTGTTACATATGAGTCATGGAATTGCATTCATCTGCATATTTGCATATACTTTTAAACTTTCATTTTAATTAATTCCCTATTAGATTTTTCCCGGTTTTCTTATTGGATGATCATCTTCAGTTAACTATTACGTGTAATTATAATCATGCAGATAGTCTTCATGATTTCTACTTGCGTAATATTTGCGAAACAATTTATAGTAAACACACACCTTTTTCTATATATGTTTATGTATGCTTATATATTTGTTTAAAAAAATTTGCCTACCAAACTCCTCTGTAAATTTTGTCTACAGACATGAAACTTAATATATAGCGTAATCAAACGCATATGAAACCTTATATTTGGGTTTAAGCCGGGAAATTAGTGTCAAAGTGTGAAAATTAAAAAAAGATGAAGGTGTAACGACAGCATTACAAACATGCACGCGTTACGTAGTAGCTATATGTTCATCTTTTAATTTTAAGCCTTGCAACAAACATGAATTCAGAGCTCAGTCATTAACATCAAAGGAAAAGTAAATCGCAAGCTAAATATTTTGGTGTCAATCCTCGGTGGTGGCGCACGAGTCATTTTTTAAACTTTTTAAACATTACTATATATTGCGTCCAATGCAATATAATAATAAATACGAAATCTGCAGTAATCAAACTATCATATTAAAGCGTATTTTACAACCATGCACTGCCTGCTAATTTTGTAGGTTTCTGGGAGAATAAGTTAATATTTTTAAGGGCAGAATTCAAGAATTAACCAAGGATTCTTTTATTGTAATGTTTGTTATATTTGTTCAATTTGGCTTTATATGATTTCTTTGTATTTTAACATTTCTATGTTTGAGCTCAATTCAGAACATAATGAAATATAGCAAAATGTTATTCTATACGGTTTATTAGATTAACACTCCTGATCAATGTAAATTACTGACCATAAACGTTCCACAAGCTGGGAAATAAACTTAGCTTTATTCTAGTTTTAATGTTAGTTTTGAATGGAAATTGATCCAGTAAAGGTTACTTGATGTCAGAAGCTATACAAAAACTACTTCATGGTCAAAAACAAGCCAACGACGAGTGTTAGAAAGATTCTGATCAGGAAGACAGCAATTCTTCCATCTTTTTCAGAACCATCTCTTATGCAATATGATGACTTATAGACAATAAATAAGGGAATAGAGAAACACGAAACAACCAAATAAACTGAGATTCATTTTTCACGTTATTTACTATAACTAGACATCATTCAGCAGGTTAGTTTAGTTTAGTAGATAATGCAAGGCTAGTTGGACATGTTGAAGTTATGTTCGATATGCATGTTGTTGATTTAATTTTTAGGGGTCTGTATAGATTTACTTTGCTTATTGGATGGGGATTATTTTATAGTTTCTATGAACAAAAATGGGGGGTTTAAATGGGGTATAAAGGTTTAAAAATTATTAGGTTCATATACATAGAATGGGAATCCTAACATGTTGCCTTGGGCAGTGGCTATGCTGAACTTTATTTTCAGTGTGAAGTGTGTTATAATTTTTAAACCTTTATACCCCATTTAAACCCCCTCTCATTTTTTTCACAAACTTTCCCATCTGTCAAATATATCAATCTACCCACACTTTCATATCTTGTATGTATATTTACTTATATTTTACTATATGCATTTACTTACTTTCTTTCTTGCTTTTTCCTTAATTTGCAGATACCGGCCATCCTCTCCCTTTAGATAATTTTAATTTTTTAAATTTTTTGATTTTTTATATTTTATTTTTTATTTTTTTTATTTATTTATTGTTTATTCATCATTTTTTATTTATTTATTAATGTATTTATTTATTTTCCATTTAGTGTCTTCTAACAACACTTGCTGACATTTTTTAAGTGATGACCATTATATTTCAGTTGACCTATATTATTTTGCCCTATATATTTTTCGCGCCTTTTAACATTTCCTATCTGGGTCATTTTGACATTTGTTTTTCTATTTTATATTTACTTCTATCACTATTTAATTTTTTCTCTTCTTCTTCCCTGATCTTGCTTATTTATATTTATGTCTCGGCAGTAGAGTGAAAAGCATATCTTATTTTTCTTTTATTAATATTATTGGAATATTTCCTCCTTTTTCCCTTGTACACATTTTTGTGAATTATTCCATGGATTTCTGCCTTTGGATTATTTTGTACCATCTTCCAATTACGGGATTTCCTTGGATTTTACTTGTGCAAATGGAAATTAAATTAACTTTCTTGAAGTTATATATTTGGATTTTACCCTCACTGGATTATTTATCTTCCACCAGAATATCCATTCACGTGTAATCACCTTTTTCTTCACCATATTCCCTCTGCTTCACTTTTTTGTTATCAAGTAAGATCGTTGACTTACTTGTTGTTTCATCAAATACTTTTGCATGCAAAATCCGATACCGAATTCTGCTAATTCCTTCCATCGGATGAGAAGGAAAGTACTTCTTCGAAACTCTGCGGATTAAGGACTATCCACTTATCAAGTGCTTCCTTTTCAGATTTAAGATGTTTTAAACTCTTTTTCAAAGTGTTTTAATCATGTTTTATTAACTGTTTGCTCGTATATATATATATATATATATATATATATATATATATATATATATATATATATATATATATATATATATATAACGCGATTGTAGTAAATCCACAGTTGAAATTATTTAAAACAGTTGAAAATCTGAATTTGGTCTGGTAAAATTAGAATGCTTTCTGATAACTAGATACTGTATAAGGAAATACTGTAAATTCGATCATGCAGTCATTAATTATGGAGATTAGGTAGCTCAAATTTAGTAGTTGTCTAGAAAACATAAACAAAAATTAAATGAAAACAACGCTTCACTGATTCAAACCGTTGGTTGCAAAAAACAGATTTTTCTTCAATAAGTAACTCAGACGATCAACGCGACAAAAGATCACGCAAAATTTGGACCTTGTTTTTGATTCAGTATTTTATTTATCGATTTACTTAAAAATAATCACTAGCAAGTATTATATAGCATTATTAAAACGTATGAAAGAAACAATCGACGAAAGGCAACACAGGAATCAAAAAAAAGCTATCTCACTAAAACAATGCACGGTGTCACGAGTTGATAGCAACGACGTCTCAATTTAATATATTGAAGTTGAATCTCTTCGTTATTAAGCTTTTTCTCTGGATTCAGGTATTTGCAACTAGTAACAGTTTGTTGCTTTCAGTAGAATTCAACAGGGGAACATTATATAATTTATTAAACTCACTGTGTATGTCTGACTGTCTCCAAATTTTCAAACTCTACCTCTTTCAAAACTATTTTTTCAGACCTGCGCTAAGCGTCTCAAATGGTTGGCATTTTTATGGACTGTTCTTTTCTGGGTCTTTAGCCGGTTAAAATAGTTTTTAATGGGTCAAAAAGGGGTCAAAATTGAAAAAAAAAAAAACGTTAAACATTTCGTACATACATTTTAGTTTATTTTTATCAATTAATATACGTGTCTAATGTGTCACCAGCTTTGCATGCTACAGTGTTGCTTTCGGTTGTGATGCTAACTGATTGCACTGAAATATTTTTTTTTTTACTTTTGTAATCACGGAAATTGGACAAATTAAAATATCATATTTAAGCGTATTTTTCGACCGGGAAAAGCCGCACCCTCATTCTGAGACTCAACACCCACATCCCCGGTCTCAATAAAGATTATTAGTATTCTTTTTATAAAGCCTAAGCCAACAAAAGATATTTTCCAACAGGGCACAGGGCAGGTGGAAGAACGGCTTACGAGGTGCGTGCAAGAAGTAATGCTCCTGACCCACTTGCCATAGCAGTAGAGCAACGAAACTTGGCACAGTTATTAGTTTTGTAGAACACCACAGGTTGGTCCTCCAACCACGACCTGACTTCAGAAATCAAGCTGCATCATCTGGGAAACGCTTTCCTTTCAAAAACAACTTCATGATTGGGAAGAGGAAAAAGTTAGAGGGTGCAAGGTCAGGAGAGTAGGGAGGATGGGAAAGGTTTTTATAACACGTGCTTCTGACCTGGCGACATGCGAGTTGTGGACCGAAGCGTTGTCCTGCAGGAGGAGGGTACTCTTGTTGATCTTGTCCCCCCTCTTGATTCTGATAGCTTTCCTTAATTTCCTCAAAAGTGAAGCATAATAGGCTCCTGTAATTGTGGTACCCTTTGCCAGGAAATCTGTCATCACTACTCCGTCCTAGTCCTAGAAGACTGTGAGCATGACCTAGCCAGCGGAAGGCTGCACCCTTGCCTTCTTTGGAGGTGGTGAGTCCAAGTGCTTCCACCGCATTGACTGGGTTTTGATCTTTGGATCATAGTCATGGACGCAGGTTTCATCCTGCGTAATCAGTCGTTTGAAAAACTTTGACTCATCTTCTTGGCACATCTCCAAATTCATCCTCGAGCAATCGACGCGTTCTCGCTTCTAAAATGGTATAAACGACCTGGAAATTAATCTGGCAGACACCTTATGCATATGCAAATGGTCATGAATGATAGTTTCCACAGATCCCGTACTAATCTTGACATTTTGGGCTATTGACAAATAGTAATGTGTCGATTTTCCAAAATGGCAGCATCAACTTGACGGGCAGATGCCTCATCAATGGCAGAAGGGAGGCGACCAGATGTAGGAGCTGTTTCCACAGACCTCCGGCCATGTTTGAATTCACGATACCAGCGTTTTTACAAGGTTATATAATGGGGCATTATCACCATAAATTTCTTTCATTTCATCAAAAGAGTCCTGTGGTGTGCGTCCTTTCAAATACAAAAACCGGATCACTGCTCGACATTAAACAGGCTCCATTTCGCACCTGACTCAGTTCAAACACCTGTAAAACAGAAACTACAACTACTTCAGAGCTGTAATTTGCCACATAACCAGTAGAGATATAAATCATAGACCACGCAAAATTTTAGCTAGATCAGACAACTGGAAGTGGGTCAGGGGCATTACATATTTCCCTCCCCTCGTAGCATTCCAAATAGGGGCTTGTCTTTGCTTTCTCAATGCTTTTTAAAAAATCTTTTAGTTTTCACATATTTTAATTTTCCACATATATTTAATTCCATTTTTCGGGCACGCATGCGCGCGCACAAAAATTCACATGTTTATATGTGTGTGCGTCACTCATTCCCCCTCACAAACCATATATTCTATAGTACCTCTCTTTGAAGATATATGAGATTAAGTGATAATAATTTTATTATTGTTGTATTTATTGTTGTTGATATTATTTAACTCCTTTTTTAAGCATTGCGATATATCTAACTTTCTGTTTTATTTCCAACATTCATTTCTCGAACCGGCTTATAGAGCTTCCAATTTTTGTGATGGCTTCTAATTCAAAAACAATTCTTTTCTCTTATATCTGTCATTTTATGAATGTATGTATGTATGTAGGTATGTATGCATGTATGCAAGAGTGTATATTTGCATATACGAGTGTGCCTATGAGTGGGAGAAGAAACGGCGAGACATATGGACACTCAGACGGAAAGAAGCGTTATATGTAAAATAGCATGGAATCTAAGTGGTTTACACTGATATTTTACTATGTTTGAACAAAAAGAAATAAATTAAGTAAATAAAAATAAACACAAAGAAGAATATTTTTCGTTTATTTTTTTTAAAACATTGTGTGTGTATCAATTAATGAAAGACACTAGAATCTACAGTAAGCGGTTGAAAAAAATTAATAAATGTGGGCAGGTGGGTTGCTGCTTGCGCGTGTAGACAATCCAGACAAGAGGTTTTTCCTTTCATCACGTACTATAAATTTATGATTCCAATTGGAAGCATCAGCTTTTAATCAGAAATTTCCACTTTCTGTTTATCAATTTCCAGGTGTATGTGTACGTACGTCTATAAGCGTATGTGTGTGTATTCTGTATTTGTACGGGTACGTGTAGAAGCATATGTTGTAGTGTGCGGGTGTACATGCATGTATGTTTACATATGCGAGTGTGTACGTGGTATGTGTGAGTGTCGAATTCACCATTTTATCAAAGATTTGGTTTTCAATAGAGGCCACACACGTTGCAGATAATTCCAAGTCAAAAATGTTGGAAGGGGAATATTCAGATAGGTTTGAACTTCATTGGCTATACCCGTGCCCTTCGTGCTGCTCTGCTTGCCCAGCACTCATGCTTCCATCATTCACACGGAAGAAGACCGAAGGATCAGTCGATAATAATGTGCGTTTGAAAGAAGAATTTTTCTTTATATCGAAAGACTTTTTGTATTCCTACACGTCAAAACATAGAAAATAAATACAGAAAAGATATAAAGATTTATATATTTTTCGTATTTATTTTCTATCCATTCACCATGCGTAAACTTTAAGTATTTACTCCAATAGTGCTCAATACGTAGGTAGAACTAGTTA
Organism: Euprymna scolopes; assembly: GCF_053919585.1. NCBI lineage: Eukaryota > Metazoa > Mollusca > Cephalopoda > Sepiida > Sepiolidae > Euprymna > Euprymna scolopes. The sequence continues at coordinate 153,451,998 of NC_136484.1, read as the reverse complement.
GTAATTTATAAAATGCATATGGTGATTAAGCTACACTGAATAATCCGCGTTTCATCCACTCTAGGATCCTTCAGGCTTATGCGCGAATTATCGAATGATCCTTCGGTTTTCTTCCGTATATATATATATATATATATATATATATATATATATATATATATATATATATATATATATATATATATATATAACAACCTCAAAGTAAAACATCTGCGTATTTATGCTAAGATTTTTCGCGGGAATGAAACATTGACACCTTTGTGTAACTAAGTTGCTATATATATTTTATACACTACCTCTACTACGGTATATTCACCTATTGGGCACTGTTCAAGTTAATACAAAATATATAAAGTATACATTATTTCACTGTAAAATATTATGTGCATTTGTATATGAAATAAAAAAAATAATAAGTCTACTAATGCTGCGTGTTATCGGGAAGCAGGTGTCGAGCAATCTTCAATCGCATGTTTCTTTAGAGACCACCGTTTGATTTTGTTGGCAAAGTAGAGTTCAGGACGACTTAAAACTATGTTGAAATGAGCAGAGAACACATACAGTCCCTGATATCTCATATGGTCACCTATTTTAGTACTGAACAAATTAACACTGTCTATTTTTGATGACTAATAAGAATCGATGTGTCAACATGATTATATCGTGTAATCAGAATGTGCGAATAACAATTTCTAGAATGCCATGAAGACACGATATATTAAAAGGCACGAACAAAGAAATTATTTAAATCAAGATTTACGGGTTTCCTTCGAACGAATCAACTTCTGGAGAAAAAGTGCAAATTTTTAATTAATTCAATAACAGCCAAAATATTCACATTTTAAGACGTCCATTTATTTGAACAAAACTGGCAAATAACTCGCGTTTAAAGATTTCTCCCTGTGGTTATTGGTTGTCCTTATCTATATATATAAAAATGTAACTCTTGGTTCGTTCGCAATTAATTGTCTAAAAAAACACTGGGCGGATGGCTTCCACGTTTTGGTATAATATGTTTACTATATCTATGTGTGTTTTTATATATTTCTTTTTAATTATAACATTATACTAAATTTTTCTATGATAAATAGGGGGATTTCTTTGTACCGAGAGGCCATGTTTTTATTTAGGGACAATTATTTATTACCGCTTCCTGTCACGTGACCAGTGTTACAATTTAGCGGTTTTCCTGCTATATCTGGAGATTTCATTTACAATCTAGCGGGAAATTCTAGAAAATCTGGAGGTATTTGGCACCCACACACCCGCATTAGATTATTAAAAAATAAAGAAAAGCGCTTGAAAATATTCAACGTAAGTAAAAAAAAGTAGCATTTATTGCATTTGGTAACAATTATTTATTGATTATTTGTTTTGTTTTTCACCTTTTTTTCGACTAACCATTCTTAAATCTCACTATAAAATCGATTTTTCCAAGAACATTTTAGGTGGGGGGGGATTCCAACCTCCGAAGTTTGAGTTTGTATTACTGTACACATAGATTCGAAAAAGTTGTCAAAAAACAAATATATAACAAATAAATGTTATCAAAGGCAAGATAAGTTACTTTTCTGCCAAACTGGATATATTTTTCGTGTTTTTATTCAATGTAACATATTTATTCAGCTCGAAAAACGTACAGTGTTTACCGATGTATTCGAAAATTCAAGATGGCGTCTCACACCCTCTTTAACACCGTAAGTTTGGAAAAAGGTGTTATAAATAAAAAAACTATACAAAATACTATTAAAAACCTGCCGAATATATTTCAGCCTATGTTACAGTAACATGTATTGAGCGAGTTTTTAACAATATTTTATCCGGTTTTTTATTTATAACATCTTTTCCCAAACTTACCGTGTTAAAGAGAGAATCAGACTCCATCTTGAATGTTCCAATACATCGGTAAACACTGTATGGTTTTCGAGCTGAATAAACATGTTACATTGAATAAAAACACGAAAAATATATCCAGTTAGGTAGAAAAGTAACTTATCTTGCCTTTGATAACATTTATTTGTTATTTATTTGTTTTTTGACAACTTTTTCGAATCTATGTGTACAGTAAAAGCGATTTTCTGGACATTTCTTTCTCCTGATCTCGCGGGTTTTTTTTTTTAAATCTCAGTTGACAACATTGCATCACTAAAAAAAACACCACAGGCTTAATGTAAACAGAATGTGTTTACAATATCGGTAAATTTTCAACGGGTTTAATTACATGATTATTGATAATGTAACCATGTGATTGAACTTTAATTTAAATTAACCACACGTGGTCGCAAAATGAATGCCGACGCTCAAAGTGTATACACATTTTGACTCCTCCCTTTACTTAAAAATTCACCAAAAATCAGGAAATTAACCAATTTTAATGAAAATTGCAGTATTTTTAAAATAATGATCGCAGAATATAATGAACTAATTATTTTTACTTAACTCTTAGTGAAAATGTTTTATTTTGTTTAAACAAAAAATACCTTTACTAAAGTTATGGTTTTCAGTAGTAAATAAAAAATGCAAGAATTTATTTTTGTTTTTTTTAAAGCATCATAATTTGTAACAATAAAAAATAATTTTTACAGTAACATTACGAAAAAAGCCCCTAAAGTCCGTATTAATGTATTCGATATAACTCGAAGAAACATGAATTATCGTATACTATTCAGGAAATCAAAGATTCAATTAGATTCCTATTTCAGTCACCTAAATTATTTAGGGTGAAATGAGTTTAGGAATTTATAGCCAAACCTAAATATTTTTTTTTGTAAATATCCAGATACGCTACTACAGAACACCGACCACACTAATTTGTTTGTTTGGGGGGATGTGATGTTGGGGCGCGCACGCGCCCCAACATCACATCAGCCCCCCCCCCAATGTACAAAGTAAAATCTGCGGAGAATGTTAAATGGTGTTCTAATAGGTAAAGGTCGGTGCGTTACTTACGGAAAATTTGAAAATTCGATGTTCCAGGTAAAAGAAAAAAACGGATAAATTACCCCCCTACTCCAACTTGGTGTGCTTTCCTTTTCTTATTTTATTTCTTTTTCAGCTAATTTTAAATTTTCCACCCAAAACGCGCTATAATGTATTTTTGAAAATTAGAAAATTCTATGTCCTGGAAAAAAAATCCCCTCCCCCAACGTAATTTGCTTGATGAAGCCGTCGTTTATGCTACAGCGTGCATGCGCGTAGCATAAACGGAAGCTGCAAAATGGTGGAAAGAAGTTCGTGGGTTCAGGGGTAAATACCATGCAAACGGTAAATTTGCCCCAAGTTTGACTATCAGATTCGTTGTCAGCGACCTCAATTACCTATGCAAAAACAAATTAGAGTGGTCGGTGTTCTGTAGTAGCGTATATGGATATTTACTTTTTTTTTCTTGCTTAAAAAATAGCATTAATACAGTAAGCTAGGTAAACTGACTTTTTCGTTTAAAAATGGAATTATTTCCCTTTCGTTATTAACTTTTTAAAAAAAAAATTTTTTTAATAAATATTTTGTGTTTTATATACATAAAGTACAATTGTTGAATGTTACTGTTTTGATTATATTCGTTTGGGGGGCACAATTAAAAAAATTAAGATAGATTAAAATGAAGCGAAATTTAAGTTTCCGTTCCATTTTTAACAACAGTAAAACAGTGCATACTCAGCAAGTTTTATCGTAATTTATAAACATATTGAAACACTAAATCAACATTTTATTTATTTTTTTGCATAATTAATGATGGAAGTATTTTTCTGTCTATTTTCTTAACATCTGTTAAAAAAATAATAATAATTTGTACATTCTCTTGAAAAAAAGAATCAAACTATTCTCAACTTTCACATGTGTTCCATTTTAACAAACTGAGCCACAGCAACGCGTGGCCGGGTACAGCTAGTATATATATATATATATATATATATATATTATATTTATATTATATATATATATTTATATCTCTATATATTTATATATATTTATATATTTATATATATTTATGGTTGAGAAAATAGGATATTGTGGTGCCGTTTACGACTTATCATATATATGCCTGAGATCGTTAATGAAAAAACAAAGAAAAGAATTTAAGAGGTTCCGTTTGGAAGTTGCCTGAAAACGTGGAGAAAACGAAACAGCGTATCGGTATTATGTTTAACTAATCAATGTCGAATCAATTTCAAGCAACGTCAGTAAATAAATATATATTTCATGAGTCCTCGAGGAGAACCACTGCAAACACATGTCACTCATATTATAATAAACAAGCTGTTCCTCTTTCGAATAAAATGAATATCAAAGACTTATATTTACTCGATTATAATTCTTACATCATTCGTAGCCAGTCCTTTTTTACATGGTAGTCACCACTTATCCAGGCCCGGAAGCCACTCAATGATTTTGTTTTCTATTTGCTGCTTCGATTTAATTATATCCCTTTATATCTATATCCTCTAAAATTAATTTCCACAGAGACTAGTATAAGAGATTATTCACTGACAATAAGCAGGGGTGTTCCTTTGTGTCTGCGTGACAAAGGGTCTCTTCAGATTCTCAGTAATCTTAACTAATATTTGGTGAGCATAGTATTTGGATTTGAGTTATAACAGCAGTCGTTTGCAATGGTCATCAGTTTCATTGACATTTCTGTGGAAACAAACTAATCCAATACCTCAACACTCCTCGCACTCACTCAGTCGAAATCCGACGTGCTCTTTCTTCTCGGTCTCTCCATTCTCCCTCTTCCTGATAGAAACGTGGAGAGATAGCACTAGTTGCACCTCGGCTTGTCAATGTCTGGGGCCTTATAAATGCTGTTTATCATCAAAATTACAATGAAAAACAATAGCCATATAAATAGTTAAAAATCAATGTCAAGAGCCGCTGTGAAAGCTCAGTCATTTGAAAAACTTATTATCATTTATATAATTAACATTACTTCCTTACTTCTTTACTTACTTAATGTTAACATACGAGTAATTAACAGTGATTTCGTATGTAGTGTTTCATTTGAATATGAGTCACAAGAAGCATCTCTAGATTCTAGCACTCCTCACCTTTTTTACAATTGTTGATAATCAGTTTACCTTACCGTAACAGTCGCTTACCATTAATTCCTCGTTGGAACATGCCTATTATTAGTTTCTTTTCAAATATTTTATCCTTGTTTATTGCAATTTCTGACTTTTCACCCCAGGTCTTAGTATGTTTCCCTTTTTTACTCTAAAAAGAAAGGTTTAATTCCTCTTAGAATTACTTTTACTTAAACTTCTTTCTATATTTATATCTTTAACATGAAGTAAACCTCAACAACCTTCATTTCTTTTTTTTTTTTTTTTTTTGCTTTGCTGTGGATTGAAGTAAGTGAAGAAAATTAATCATTGAAAGATGAAGAATATTTAAGGACAGACGTGGTAAGCATGCAGTATTGAAATGTGCTCTAAGAAAGCAAGATGAATCGTAAGTTCCTGTCGAATCACAAGAGGAATTATTATGTACAGCTGTTGTATATTTCCTCTGTTTGAATCTGATTTGCTGAACCATGTGAAGTCCAATATTCTTAGACCAGACCAACAATTTTATGAGGCTGTGCTGATACCCAGACCATACAAGTATCATTGTAATGTCTGTTGATTTACTTGTAATCTGAAAGCGGTTTGACAAGAGGTGCATTATATAGTCCATCGACAAGCACTAGCAAATACTTGAAACTCCTACTTCCACATTATTGAACGATTATGCCAGACTGAAGATGGACTGAAGAGCCAAGTCCGTGCACAAAGATGTCCGACATACATATGATAGGATGGTAAGCTTCTTTAAACAGTGATAATCATAATATGTTTTGTATATTTAAAGTATATACATGTACAAAATACGTATGGATTGTAGGTCGAACAGAATCTTAAATTGAAGAAAATACATAGATAAACATTTGTATTAGCAATATATTACTTTTTATAAACTTAAAAAAAAATGAATTCTAAACTATGACTATATTTTTTCCGAATGTTTTACCTATTAAATCTGGGGGATTTTATCACATAATTTAAATGGAAAACAGAAGCACGACTAACTGTAGGCAAAAAAATTCATAAAAACACATGAATTATATATTGTATTATCGCTATTACTGTTGCATTGGTGATTTCCTCGTAGCAGCTGTAATCAATTAATCATCGTTATAACTGGCAGTTATTTTTTTTCACGAAATCTGACTGATGACCCCCCCCCCACTACTGAATATTTAGTTCATCTGCGTTCATTTCACGTTGTGGAGGCAATGGCAATATACCTCCTCGGCTGTACTTTCTCCGTTAATATTCTTTGCGCAAAATTTCCCTAAAACTAACCTATTTTGGAAGCGTCAAATTTTAGTTTTCATGTTTTAGGTAAACACGAATTATCGGCAAGCGTGAAAAATTACTGATGACAAAGCACAATTTAAATGAGATGACATTTTGATGACACATCTGAATAAATTTCAGGCAAAACCTAAAATATTCCGACGGGAAATTAGTAATTCAATGTGAAACCTATGTAACATACTTTGAACCTGAATAAAATATTCAAATTAGGCGGAAGAATTTCAAGCATATAACGCCGGCAGGCAAGGTGATTGATTCTCATTGTTTTGAAGTTGTCATAAAAATAGTATCCCTGGCAAATGAAAGATATTAATATATCAGACGAAGACACTTGACAGAAACAATCAATTCCAAGCACAGAAGGAAAATGATTGGATATTCTTACTACAAGTTGATGAACCTATTCACACTGTAAGGAGATCTTCCAACTTTCGCTTAAAATTGTACACTCATTCCAGTTACTTGATCTAGCTTTATTTGTCTTTTAGACCAACTGTGTTTATGGTAAAAGGAATGATATTACATAAATGCACAAACAATGTTTTGCTTCTTTGATTATATAAATGTAAACGTTAAAAGGTCTCAAATAACCTCGTACTCATAGATGTGTCTGCGTGTGTACACATAAATGTGTGAATGAATGTCTTTATTATTCTATGTATTCCTAATATGGAAATTAATATCCCGAATTATACTACTGTATCTACCAACCTTTCGTTTATTAGCCGTTGCGCCCAAATTAGCGTGTGTAATGTATTTATTTTATGTTAAATCTTTTGCAAATAGGTATGTAAATTGTGTGGATGTATGCATCTGTATATATGTGTGTGTCGTTCGTATCCGATATATCAGTTCTAATTTTTCAAATCAATTTAACATATATTCGTATTTTGTGGGCATCTATATATCTAATTTTATTTAAAATTCTATTGTTTCTCACATGTGCGCTATTAATGTGTATTGAAACTGACATAAAAAACTTACAAAACAAAATCACTACTATTTATCGGGATTTCTAAAACTTCCTAAATTCTAACCGCTTGGCTAATTAACCATAGAAGAATCGCTCAGCTTTCTTCTTGCTATTTCTGTTACCTATTTATGCACTTCACTTGCAGCCCGCTCAAATTCAACAACACTCCAACATTTTCTCATACATCTGTGAGCATTTAAAGAAACGTGCTCATTTTGATAGCGTCATATCATATTTTACTACTTGTGCTAATATACATAAAACATGTGCACGGAAGTGATATAGCAAAATTCTTAAATCTCTTAAATAGCAAAAACGAATAATAATAATAATAATAATAATAATAATAATAATAATAATAATAATAATAATAATAATAATAATAATATATGACGAGGATAATGATAATAAATATGATAAGCACTAATAGAGTGGATAATTATTGAATACAACATTCAAGCAACATAAACTACTCACACACACACAAAAACGCATAGAATCTACTGCAAAAGTAAATAGAAAAATGCTAAAAGCACATCATGAAACCTAGGGAAGTGATTTGGTTTGGTTTGGTTGTTTTTGCTTTACGGCATACTAATTGCTACACATATGCAAACATGTTTCAGTGACCCCCTGCCAGGAAAAATCACCTCATCAGGCCAAGAATATCCACGAGGGTATATATATATATATATATATATATATATATATATATATATATATATATATATATACCTGATGAGGTGATTTTTCCTGGCAGGGGGTCACTGAGACATGTTTGCATATGTGTAGCAATTAGTTATCACATCCAACATATATATATATATATATATATATATATATATATATATATATATATATATACGTTTTATTTTTTATTACCGTATCTTTCTGTTAAGTTAACTTGTTTCAGCTACCCGGCCGTTTTTTTTTGTCCGTCTGTAGCTTCCTCAGACTTTTACAGAAATGTGTACATTCACGTGTGCGTCCGTGTGTACATGGGGTACCGATGTATATGTGCACGTACCTATGTATACGTGTGTAGATGTGAGAGTATATGTGCCCGCTGCCCGCTGTCCACATACGTGTGTGAGGACGTGCAGCTGTATACATGTCGATGTATGTATTCGCGAGTATTAGTATCTGTATGTGCGCATGTGCTTGCATGTATGCGTGGGGGTACAAGTATGTCTGAATCAATATGCGCATGTAGGCCCGTGTATACGCCTCCTTGGGGATATGGTAGTCGATGTGTGTATGTATCTGTGTATGAGCGCATCCATGCTCACGCACACGTACTCAATTTAGCACCTTAAGGAAAATTAGACGTCAGCGGGAGCGGCGCGGGTGTCTATGCATGCATGCGCGCATATGTGCATATATCTGCACGCCAGGGCGGAGATGTATGTGTACATGTGAACGTTTCTTTAAGTATATATGTGTGTACGTCCGCATTTGTGTGCTCGTTCGAGCGGCCGCTAGCTAACCTTCTCCAAGCAATTAATAATAATTAAAAACCAAATAAATAACCCGAATCATAGCCCCCCCGCCTCCGAACCTAAGCGAACACCCAACAGGTCAAGACATACTTATCAAGAAATCATCTCACCAACGAGACGCCAATAACTTAAACATTAAGACTCGAGTTTTAAAGCAACCCCCTCCTCCTACCCCCAGATATCCCCCTTCCCCCTCCAAGTATCCCTATGTCCTCAGCCACACCAGAAATGAACTTTCCAGGCCCTCCCCAACAACCACCTAAGGTCCTTAAACTCCAAAACTAAAACATTACCGACATACCAAGTACCCCTCCCACCTTTCCCCCTGTTCCCTTCCTCTTTTTCCGCTCTTCGCGCACCCCTCCTCTGACATCATTCACTCTTTCATCCCATCATAACGAACATTTCTGTAAAAGTCTGAGGAAGCTACAGACGGCCAAAAACGGCCGGGTAGCTGAAAGATACTGTAATAAAAAATAAAACGCATATTTGCTCTACAACATTGAGCACTTTCTTCAGTTTTTATTAATTACCATTTCTACTAAACTATATATATATATATATATATATATATATATATATATATATATAATGCTCAATTATTTTTATCTCACTAAATGACTTTTTCCAGAAGTCATCCGATTGACATAGATATTTATAAACAAGTTCCAAACGACCTTTTACATGTTTATGATTCAATAATGGAGTATTTCTCGGTGATCTAGAATATAGGCCTGTATGATTCAAATATCTGTTAATTTTATCCTTGCATACTTCAATAACCGTTTCTTTCAAATCCTTCTGCATTTCTAAACGAATCAGAAATGGTTCTTTCATCACGTTACGAGCAATATAACGAGCAGTAACATCATTTAATTTAAGTAGCCGATCCCTTCTTAGAAGATTTATAGTATTACCACCCGTGTTTTTCCACTTTCTCAAGACAGCTCCAACTGTACCTACAACCAAATTTTGTTCATTTTTATGCCTTGCTATGATTTCCCTGCGCATATTATTAGTGGGCTCCTTTTTATCACCATTCTAAAACAGTAATGAAAGACGTATCTGCACAGTGTCTAGGAGCTGTTATCAATTGACTCGTAAGGTACCGGAACCATGAGGTGCATTCTGATTGGCTAAAATATTGACTGCTTAAGAATGAAATTTCTGATTGGTAGAAATATTGTAACTTAAGATGAATTAACTGCTTAAGAATAAAATTTGACAGTCTGTTTAATACTTTTGAAACTTTTACTTTTTACTTTTCGTTCATAAATATTTGTCAACTATGTATATCTTCATTTCCATTTTATTTTTAGATAGATAATATATGTTCAAAGATTGAGTGTAAATTTCATTCAGATTAACTTTATAGTTTTTGAGAAATACGTAAAGAAACAAAGTACCAAATACTTTTACTATCCAATTCATTCCCTTGAGTAATTACCTAGTCAGTTTAAATCCATTCTAGATGAAACGTTTTTATCTCTTCTCCTAATAATTTGCCGTCTAATGAAAAGGAAGCCTCGTATCTTAAATATTTGGTCCCGCTGGACATACATAGCATTTAATAATAAGTTTCTGTCTCTTATTAAACGTCCGGCCTTCACCGTACGGTCTTCATGCGCCCATCTTTCTTTTTCATTTTCTTTTGCAGATTAAAATTTCATTTACAAAAATACAGTATATTCATTATAATCACATGTTTTAACCAGAAAGCGTTACTTTTATCGTTTACGTTTTATTCTAGAGAATTTTTGTTTACAAATGTCCTTAATAGTTTGTTGATTTTCTTCTGTTGAAAGTAACTTTTTAGTTTGCTTATATGTGCATCTGTATTACGATTATTTTGACGTGTTGTAACTTTAGAAACTAAAGTTAATAGATAGGTGCATTGTTTTCCGCTCTAATGAATCAATAGGGTTTGTAGACTTTCTGTGAAAGAGTCTTCAAAAATATGTTATCAATAGCTCTCTCACTCGCTATTCTCTATATTACTCCCTCATTTTTATATATGTATATAAATGTATGTATATGTATGTGTATAAACATAAATAAATAGACAACTGTTTTTTGTTTTTACAACTTTCGAATATTTAGAACACACACCTAACAAATAAAACACTTATCTTAGAAACCCTTCACAAACGATATAATTCCGTATTGAAAGTTGTGCATTGCTCTTGATTGCCTTTACGTTAATGCAAAACATATTTCTTAACAGTTTTTGTAAAGTAGATTATTCTATCAAGCCAGTTCTAATCTATTATAATTGTTTTAGTTCGAATATTTTTAAAAATATGCAATACAATATCATTTGCCCAAGTATTTCAATATATTACTGCTTATTAAGCGTTTTCTGCGTATTTATAACTTTCAGATTAGATTTTTTATTATTAGATCTTATTTATTGGCACTAATATTTTTATCGAATTAGCAATTCATTTACGCACATCTATAACCAGGATTAATTATGACCCATAAGAATTTTCCCCGCCTGGATATCGATTTTACACAAAGGTTTTCCTCATATAAAATATTTTGTTTCTCAATTTTGTTTTCAGTATTATCGCGTAAATCTAACATTAGTTGACAGTCTGCAGTGATATTTTTCAATTTCGGTTTTAACATGTTATCTAGGTTTGTTTGTATACGCAATTCTTTTATATTTTCAGCGGACTTCGTGTCTGTAAAAACCTGACACAATTTATCTCTCATATTCTTTCTCTTCTGCTTTTAAGCACGTGGTGGAATGATGGAAAAGGTGCCAGGTTAATTTTAATGACCATCCCTCTTGAAGAAGCCCGCATAAATCGGGCGAAACGTTGAGTATCCAGTTCCTTCCACCTCCATTTTATTTCATATCGTCGGATTTAATCCAGCTCAACAATCATATATATATATATATATATATATATATATATATATATATATATATATATATATATATATATGTGTGTGTGTGTGTGTGTATGTGTGTGTGTATGTGTGTGTGTGTTGGTGTGCGTGTGTATATGTGTGCTACCTATTTTAATTCGCTATCTTTCCTCGTTTCTTTCGTTAATGTCAGTTTTCCATACGAAGTCTATCATTCATGACATTCTCGCCATAATCACACTGGTTCATGGATGATTCTGGCCATGATTTCTTATCAGTGGAGCTAACTGTAACTTTTTATTTCACATAAACGTAGGAAAAAAGGTTCGTGTGAGTTTTTAGTTTTTGATTTTTGGAGAGAAATTTAACACAAGTAAGAGAGAAAGCAATTAGGTATCCTAACAGATTAGATACTTATTTTATAAGTAAAGGTGGGTAGACAATAAGAGATATCGGGGAAGGGAAGTCTTTCGCATTTGGAGACTAACTTTTTGAAAATATTATGGCAGCAAATTGTCTAACGCCCGCTTTTTTCCCCCGCAACGCTGAACTTTTACGAAATATTTGTTTCAGTGTAAACTGCAACACGTTCCACACTGACCAAGCCTCTTTGGCTTTTTAAAAAAATATTTTAATCTTTTTTTACCGTTTAACCTTCCTTGTCATCTCCTCTCATCATTAATTTTGGGAACATACCTATTTCACAAGCCTCGTATCACCTCGTTTTACACTCAATGCACCGATCTAAAACTCATCTATTCACTATTCGTCTAACGGCAACTCATAGTGTAACAATATTACGAATTTCATGTCTATAAATTATACAGTAAAACGTATTCTGAATCAGTGTCTAGCGACAGAGGAGCAGAATGCAGATCTTAGTACTATACATATACTTATACGTTTACGAAAGTTATAATTCAATTCGTATGTATAACACGTTTAATTTCTGGTCAGACTTCGATCGAACAGTTTAATTTACTATCCAATCATTTACATGTCTTGCTACAATTTTCACACGCCTTGATATATATTTTCGGATGATTTCTTTTGTGAACTGAATTCTTATATTGATTCCAAAGTAACCAATTTACACCTTTTATAAATTCCGGATTGTTCCTTTATATTAATCGGGATTTTGGACGGGAAAACCTACATTAATGCATATCGATTACTCATATGATCGATTTATTCTAGATAAGAAAACGCCAAATTTGTGCGAAGTCATTAATTATCACACATTTGATACAATGTGTAAGACTAATGTGAACCTTCAAATGTCGTGATGAAACGTCATTTATACATAAAAATCAATTAGTCATTTCAGCAAGCTAGACGCAGACAATCAAACAAGAATAATTATAAGATATTTTGTGAAGATATTCCGTGACAAATTAATGTGAAATAAGAGACGCCAGTGTAATTCAACACTTTTTAATATTTTGCATAAGTTTATATATAGTGTATGAAAATTAATGACGCAGAAAGCGAACATATATAATTGTTTATGCAAACTTACATATAATAACAATAATAATAATAATAATAATAATAATAATAATAATAATATAAGAACAAATTATTAGCATGTATGTATAACGTAGATATGAACGAAATCTTTTATATCTTTATGATGATTATATAGATTGGTTTCCTTAATGAAAATCCAATAAAACACGCGTGATTATTAAAGAGTGGTCAATGGAGGGTAGAACTGGTATATAGTCTGTTTATCATACAAACATTATTGGTTACATATATGCATACATGTTTCAGTAGAATCTAGAGTCCACCTTATAAGACCAAAAAAGAGGATGCTCTTGAAACGGAAACAAGGTTACTTTCGTTTTTTTACAAAATATATCTAGGTGTGGTATACGCTTTAGAAATCAAGATGTGTACAGTTTGTAAATGACGACAATAGAGGTCAGAAGTGGGGGTAAGGAAATGGAGGGAATTACGATCCTGTGTGGTCAGGCTTTTCCTACCATACCTCCTTTAAAAACCTCTACAGTACACATTAACAAACTATAATTCCCTATTTTTCAGGGCGTTTACCACACCTGAATATAGTTTATAAAAAAAGGAATGTAGCCTTGATTCTCATTTAAATCGCATCCCTATTTTTGGGGCCGATGAGGTGAACTATTAGTATTTAGATCCCACTGAAACATGTATGTAGTTATGTAATTCCGTTGCAAGCACTAGTCTGATTTTTAAAAATATTTTACGGTCTATAAAAACAAATCAACAACAAATAAATCTTAATTATTAAGCAATACTAAAAATAACAGTTTCAAATTCATTCAGCGCTCATTATCACTTCATTTACAGTTTTGACCACTACTCGGAACCTTTCTAATGTTTCGCTGTCTATTAAAAATATCACCATCTAGGATTTACAGGTAGACGTGATGCATTTATCAGGAGAGATCGTCTGCGACTGTCAGCTACTTGTAATATGTGACGCTTTGAAGCTGTCTCGTGCCACAGCCAGTATCTCTTGATAACGATGTTACCGGACCGGCTAAACCAATCAGTTCTGCCCGTCGTGTCTATAACTCTCCGATGAGTCTTGACACGGGCCATGCCAGCCCTAATGCCTGTTAACACTGAAGGCGTAAGAAGCGGAAGAGATGATTTAATTTGTTAATGGTTGTAAAGGTTGTGGCAACAATTATCGTGGAATGTTTTTTAGCATAGACACGGCATCTATAGAAGCCTTGGTCAGCAACTGCAATCTGGCAGGTTTGTGTTGTAACGGTTCGTTGTACTACTGGATTAAAGCTTCTCAGACAGAGAATGCGATTGTCGCTGTGCAACGATTTTCTCACTCGACAGGTGTGTTTTATTAAACCCATTGTTAGTACTTACTTCAAAACGTGCATGATCTTGCAGAGATGGTTACATGACAAAGCAACAGATGGAGATCAAAACTATATTTAAAAAAACTATATTGTGAAAGTATGCCATATACGAACACTACTCGATAAAATTAATTCATAAAAGTCATAAAGACGAACAACACTTGTTGCAAATGTGGAATATATATGTCAGCACTCAGTGAAACAAAACTAGCTGATGAGATTTCCTACGAGATTATGAGATTCCTTTGATTATTGTAACCTTTTTAGTGTGGTGAATTAACTGTAATAGTTTATCTAATTTACGACTCTGGGATGAATTTATGTGGCGTGGCCAACATTGAACCATGTTCTCGCATTCCAATTTTGGCAACATTCCTGTTTTCCAGAAGAATAGGCTGGGGTTGTATCGTCTCCTTTCATTCCATGAATTGCCCCCATCCATTTGAAAAAAAAGCCCTGGCCGGGTTTAGTCAAAGAAAATGACCTCAACTGAAATAGGAAATATTCATTCTAACGAAAACCAAACGAGATATTTATTATCCCAACAAACATGTTTATGTATATATATATATATATATATATATATATATAATAAAATATACATTATAAAATAAGGTAAATAGAATTAAATATAAAATTAGTAATTGTTGTTGTTAATAAACTAACACCTGAGACATTTTAAAAGCACAATATAGGAATTTAAATATTTGATAATTGCAAAATGTTAAGATGAAAAAATATAAGTTTGGAATAAACCAAGTGAGAATTTAAAACTAGATTGCTATAAAGAGAATAATATGAGTATTACTTGTTTAACATAAAGAATAGTAGATTAATAAAGAAAAATAAAAATAGTTAATTAAAAATATAAAGGAATTTTGATAAAATTATGAATCGATAAATGTATGCAAAATCGACTTATGACCCTTACATGAATTGTACGGAATAGTAAAAATTAAAATTATCCAAAGATATCAGGTTTAAAATGATGGATTTAAGTTTTAAATTAATTACATAACCAGTATGAAGTGAGGATAAATATTAACTAACATTATTTAAATTAACCTTTTGTTCATAGATTTTCTTGAAAAATACCAATATAAAGGGAAAAGAAAATACAAAATATATCGTAACATATAAATTAAAAAAGTATACACTAAGGAAAATTAAGAAATGAATAGCTGGACATAATAATGAAGACTAAAATGTGGAAGGTGTAGTTTAGAAGCTGAGGAGGGGATCTATAAATCAATAAATCAGAGAGAAAAAATAATTATAAAAATAGGAAAATCATTAAAAGATATAATGAATGTAAAATAGAAAATTGTAGAAATATCATCTAAAAATAATTAATACGAAAGTGGGATACGTAATTCAAAGGGGACTGAAAAATAGAAAATGAAGAAATAAAATATAATTAGGAGGAATGAGATAAGTCCAAATTGCTTGTTCCTTTAAAATAGGGCTTATATATATATATATATATATATATATATATATATATATATATATATATATATATGTATATATATATATATATATTTAAATATGTATGAATAAAAAATCAATACGAAACATATATAAATGTTTATATCTTTTCTGTATTTATTTCCTGTGTGTTGACGTGTAGGAATACAAAAAGTCTTGTGAAAAAAACGAAAATGTTTCCTTCCAAAGCATATAATTTGCGACCGATCCTTCGATCTTCCTCAGTGTGAATGATAGACAACATGAGTGAGCGGGCAGAGTTAGCAGCGGGGGAGGGGGGGAGGCACGGGTATAGCAATTAAGGTAAAGATCTATTTGAATATTTGAATATGACCCTATATATATATATATATATATATATATAACTACTAAATTTACTCACATAAAATTAATATACGGAAGTATAAATTTATGCGTAAACTTTAAGTATTTACTTCAAAAGTGCTCAATACGTAGGTAGAGCTATTAGGCCAAAATATTTGCAAGAGAAACCCCGAATAACAAGAAATATTACGTAGGTATTACTTCCTTCGTAGGTATGACTTTCATATTATGACCACAAAAGTACATTCAACAATAAAAAACACCGTATGAAAACAACGCTAGCAAATAAATACTGGGAACTCAAGGAAAGTGGGCATTCGCCGGAAGTCGAATGGAAAATAATAAGACAAGCTACCACGTGTAGGGACCTAGACGACCCATGTAGATTATGCCTTCATGAAAAATTTGCTATCCTGTACTTTAAAGACCCCCAAGATCTATTAAACTGTAGTAGAAAAATAGCAAACAACTGTGTTAACAATGTAAAATTTACTCTAGGATAGCGATACAAAATAGTTATAAACCTAACGAAAACAATAGAAAGTAAACAAATAAATAAATTAAATAAACATAAATATACATAAACCATAACACATATATGTATATATATATGTATATATATATATATATCTGTATATATGTATGTACATATATATATATATTATATATATATGTATATATATAAACTAACATTAAAAAAACAAAACAGCAACCTAGATTTAAAACAGATCAAGAAACTAGATATCCAGGATAAATAGAGCACACACAAAGGAACGGGTCAACCAGAGGTCAAATAGGCCTTTGTCCGATAAGTACACATCATTGGCTGATAGGAAGGGCGCTGTGGCTACTAGAAAGCTGATTGGCTAACTATAATCTCAATAGAAGTTGCGTAGATAAAAACAACAAACTACCACAAAATTCGCGCATAAGCCTGAAGAGTCCTAAAGTGGATGAAACGTGGAATATTCAGTGTAGCTTAATCGTGGTTCAATTTTAAATTCTGAAAAAAACAACATATAGAGACATATATTCGATTTAAGAATTTATTGTTTGACAAAAAATATATAGAAGGGGTTATTTTAATTTCCTTAATCCATGGATTTTAAACAATGGCACATATCATCAGAGGAAATGAAATGCAGTTAGTAAAATGTTATCTGAGAAAATAGACCACATACTGTCTTCACATCCCTCGGCTTACATCCACATATGTGGTGACTTCAACGTCCATAACGTGGAATGGCTGACCCATTCAAATAAGACAGACGATGAGGGGAGGTTTTGTCATGATTTTGCCATTGCTTATGATCTCACTCAGATTGTTCGCGAACCCACCCGTGTGCCCGATACCCCCGGTCAATATGCAAGCCTCTTAGACCTTTTTCTCTCAACTTCCCCTGAGCTATGTTCATATTCCGTTCATTCTCCTCTGGGATCCTCCGACCACTCCGTCGTATCAGTTAAGATAAAAACGAAATGTAAGAAGCCCCCAGACGTCCCCCTCCACCGTACTGTATACCGATACTCTATGGCCGACTGGGATAGCTTCCGTACATTCATATCTGATTTACCTCTGCACTCCATGTTTAAAAAGGATGTGTCCTCTATAGTATCAGATCTGACCGAATGGTTAATTGCAGGCATAGACCAATTCATACCATCTAAAAATTCCAACAAAAACCTAACAGCCAGCTATGGTTCTCCCCAGAATGTGCTGCTGCAATCGCGCACAGAAATCACTTTTTCCATAGCTACCAACGTAATAGATGCACTGAGACTAAAGCTGCTTTTAGGTCTGCCAGCAACCACTGTAAAAGAGTAATAAAAAATGCAAGAGAGCTATATGCCCAGTCTGTTAAATCCAAGGTAGCTGATCAGCGGCTTGGATCCCACCAGTTTTGGCAAATAACAAATAGGATCCTGAACAGAAGTGTGCGTTCTATCCCAACCATTATCAATGGACCAGAGGTCATCTCGTCAGCGTCAGACAAGGCCAACCTATTTGCAAAGAACTTTGCAGCTAATTCTACCCTATGCGACGAAGGCCATCAACTCCCCATATTTCCTCCTATAACACAGGACAAGCTAGGTAACATACAAATATCCGTGCATGAGGTCGCCAAGCTAATAAAGAACCTAGATTCCAGTAAAGCAACTGGCCCTGATGGCATCCCAATTATAGTGTTAAAAAAGCTTCAACCAGAACTTGCTCCCATACTTACGAAACTATTTAAGCGCTGCCTTAAGGAGAAGTGCTTTCCGACTCCCTGGAAGACCTCATCAGTTTGCTCTGTATTTAAGAATTCAGGTGATAAGTCATCTCCCTCTCAATACAGACCAATAAGTCTCCTGTGTGTTATGAGTAAGTTGCTGGAATCCATATTAAATAGAGAAATAGTCAACCACCTCAGCAGGAATAACCTTCTTAGTGACACACAATATGGTTTCCGCTCTGCAAGATCTACCGCAGATGTGCTGACGGTTATATCCCACAGGATTAGTGAATCTCTTGACAAAGGGTTCCTTTCTAGGGCAATTGCTCTCGACATATCAAAAGCCTTCGACAAGGTATGGCATAAGGGTCTACTTCACAAGATTTCCAGCTACGGTATAACTGGAAATGTTTTCTCAATCATTAAATCATTTCTCTCCGATAGGCTCATAAGAGTAGTGGTAGATGGACAAAAATCGGAGGCCTACAATATAAATGCTGGAGTCCCTCAGGGGTCAATCCTGGGCCCAACTCTCTTCCTGATCTACATCAATGACCTCCCTAAACACATACTTAAATCATT
This sequence comes from Euprymna scolopes, assembly GCF_053919585.1. Classification (NCBI taxonomy): domain Eukaryota; kingdom Metazoa; phylum Mollusca; class Cephalopoda; order Sepiida; family Sepiolidae; genus Euprymna; species Euprymna scolopes. Next base: position 153,432,816 of record NC_136484.1, on the reverse strand, counting down.
CGTTGACATCTATGCTGATGACACGACCATCTACGGCAACACATCAAAGGCTGTAAATGACAAAGTTCTCTCTGATTCTCTCTTCTCTGATCTCGAGCGCGTGGTTCAGTCGGGGAAGATGTGGCTGGTTACCTTTAATGCATCCAAAACCAAACTGCTATCCTTACATCATCAACGCTCTGATCCCCAGCTGGCATCAATTGTGATGGATTGCTCTCGTCTGGGTGAGGCCCCGTGTTTTGACAAGCTTCTGGGTTTGACCTTTACTCTGATCTGAAATGGAACACGTACATCAAGTCTGTTGCCAAGGTCGCTGGAAAGATGGTGGGATCCTTCTACCGCTCCAGAAGATATCTCACTACTGATGCAATTCTGTATTTTTTTTCTTTTGTGATGTCTTTCAGCGGTCAGAGCCCTCCAAGGTCACTGCGGCAAGCGGCCTCCAGTTGGGACGGTATAGGCGGCGTCGAATCAATAGACCGCTGCACCGTTTCGCTGTCCCTCTTTACACAGACAAGCATGTGGCGTAAGCTATTGGATTCATTGCGTCTCATAGCGGTATAACCGGGGATCTGAGGTTCGTCTGGTACAGACTTCAGCCAAGTATCCAGCGCCGACTTGAACGATTCTGTTTTGCAGTTCGTGATCTCTCTGATGTTACGTGGTAGGCAATTGAAGAGCGTAGGACCCCGGGAATTTAAACTCGATTCCCTGAGCCGTCGGATCCAGTTGTCCCTGGCACTGGTTAGGGGTGGTACCACACACCTTCTGCCACGTTTTTAGATATGGTGCTGTATACCAGCGTTGGCACCTGGTTCTCCATCATACGCTAGGTATAGATGATTGAATATCTATATAAAAGCCAAGTACGTCCAAGGATGGAATACTGTTGCCATATCTGGGCAGGAGCTGCTAAAAACAGTCTATCCTGCCATGACAGAGTACCAAAATAGACATCGTGGCTTAGTGGGGGATGCCCTTTTCTCTACCCTGCAACCTCTCTCCCACAGAAGAGACGTTGCGAGCCTGTCCTTGTTTTATCGTTATTTCCATGGCAAGTGCTCGTCTGAACTCCAATCTCTGGTCTCCCCTCGCCAATCTTTCACGAAAAACACCCGTCTAGCTGAAACCACTGTGAAAAATTTCCCCCACTCTATATCTGTGCCTAAATCAAAACGCGGATTCCATGAACAAAGCTTATTTCTTAGAACTGCACGCATGTGGAACTCTGTTCATTCTGCCTGCTTCCCTCCGGACTACAACTTGGAAGTCTTCAAGTCCAATATTAACAAATTCCTAATGAACCGCCCCCTTAATTAAACATTTCATCAAATCTCCACACTAACATAATGTACTTGCAATAACCCTTATCCCTGAGTGGCGTCCGGGCCTTGATAAGTGGTGATCACTGTGTAAACAAAACATATGGATATATAGATGTATATATGTGTGTGCGTACCCATGTGTACTATTAAAATGTTTAAATATAAGGTAAATAATACTGACAATTACATTAAATAACTTTATCATTATCTTCTTTTATTTTGTATAATTTTCATCATTTCTTCATCTTTCAATTCAAATATTTAACACCCATACGGATATATATATATATATATATATATATATATAAATTTATATATATATATATATGTATACATACATAAAAATATAATCACGAAATTTTTAAAATACTAGTGTATGTATGTATTATATAATTTAATACATACACTACAGTTTCATCCGTTCGACAATCATTAGTGAAGGGAGTTACGGTTACAATCGGTCGGGAGATTCGAACCCAGTCACAGAGCCATACTTGTCTTCATTAGCTACAAATAAACTAATCAGACAAGGTTAACCGCAAGAAATACAGTTCAAATACACATTTATATCAAGTGTAAATATTTAGATAACGTGAGTGATCTTATGATTATAATATCATGATCTGCGCATGTGAGCTTAAGTGACCGACTTTAATTTCAATTTAGAGTGCTCAACAACTAGCTGAGTTTTTAAAAGTGCTGACATAATATGTATGCACACACCAACCCACCCACACCCATATATATATATATATATATATATATATATATATATATATATATATATATATATATATATATATATGCTCTAGTCCAGCACCTTACAGATGCTACAGACCGACCATCAATATGGATTTAGACAAGCCCGTTCAACGGCAGACATCCTCACTGTAATCTCTGAACGCATATACCATTCACTGGACAAAGCGGGAGAGGGCAGAGCGGTAGCTCTAGATATATCTAAGGCTTTTGACAGGGTATGGCATGAGGGTCTCCTCAGGAAGATTAGATCTTACGGTATCACTGGTAGAATACTTAACATAATTAAATCCTTCTTAGATAAGAGAAAAATCCAGGTTGTCCTCGACGGTCGTACATCTAAACAATATGATATAAATGCGGGAGTGCCCCAGGGATCTATCCTTGGACCTCTGGTGTTCCTGATATTCATAAATGACCTCCCCGACAAAATTACCTCTGAGATGGGTATATATGCTGATGACACCACAGTCTATAGCAGGCACGACAGGAAAACAAATGTGCATATATCTAAAGTAATGGCAGAAACACTAGAGGATGACCTCCAATCAGTAGTGGAATGGGGACAAAAAGGGATGGTAACGTTCAATGCCACCAAGACAAAACTGGTCTCATTCAATAATTACAAGAAACCTTCTCTACCACCTATAGCAATGGCCAACGACTCTTTATCTGAGAGTACGTCTCTCAAGCTCCTTGGCCTAAAGTTCCCAGGAAACATGAGTTGGAACAATTACATCGACGGCATTGCCAGGGCCGCTGCAAGGAAGGTGGGCTCTCTCTACCGTGCTAGAAAACTTCTAACACCCGAAAGTATCCTGTACCTCTATAAGGCTACTATTCGCCCATGTATGGAGTATTGCTGTCATATTTGGGCCGGTGCATCGGCTACTAGTCTCTCGCTCCTTGACAGGGTTCAAAAGAGAGTCGCAAATCTGATAGGCCCTAAACTGGCATCTAAACTTCAGCCTCTGTCCCATCGTCGAAACGTTGCATCCCTCTGCCTGTTCTACAAGTATTATAATGGTGAATGCTCTGAAGAACTGCAAGCACTTGTACCCCCACGACGTGAACAGCCTCGACAGACCCGACAAGCTGCAAAATCCCACCCCCACACTGTAGAGATCCCTAGATGTAAAAGATCTTTCTACTCCAGTAGTTTCTTCCCCAGAACAGCTTGACTTTGGAATTCCATTCCAGGTCACTGCTTCCCCAACTGTACTGACATGCATAAGTTCAAGTGCAACGTGAACCAACATCTCGCTGCCCTAATCCCTACATAGTACCCCAGTAGATGTTCCCCTGATAGTAGCCCCCTACACCAAAGTGGCAATGTGCCTTGTTTGGGGTGAAAATGTAATAAAAAAAAATATATATGTATATATATATATATATATATTTGTAGTCATCGACATACAGTCCTGTTTCGTTGTATCACAGCTCACCAGTGCTGCTAGACTAGCACCTCTCCCAAGCCTAGGATTGAATCTAGAATAATCGCATGTATAATCAGCAGTTTTACTGATCGACCCACGGGAACAATGCTCGCAAATAACCTCACCAACGATTATATATATATATATATATATATATATATATATATATATATATATATATATATATATATATACTAGCTGTACCCGGCCACGCGTTGCTGTGGTTCAGTTTATTAAAATGGAACACATTCTACAAGAAAATTGCATTTTGTTCGTTTATTTACTTTCATTATTTTTTGCAATTTTTTAATCAATAAAAGTTGTTATTTTTCCCCAAAAAAAAGATTAATTTTTTACCATAAATTGTTAGGTGAAAGTTATTTTTTCAGAAAATTTGCACTTTTTTTTTAAAGAAATTTATCAGTGAACGTTTCTCTTTAAAAACAGATTTTTTTATTTTAAAAAGAACAGATGAATGCTTTACATGAACACTGTAAATAGTTATGTGGAAGTAGAGAAAAATTTGATTCTTTTTTTCAAGAGAATGTACAAATTATTTTATCTTTTTAACAGATGTTCAGAAAATAAACAGAAAAATACTTCCATCATTAATTATGCAAAAAAATAAATAACATGTTGATTTAGTGTTTCAACATAATGCTTATAAATTACGATAAAACTTGCTGAGTATGCGCTATTTTACGGTTGTTGTAAAAATGGAACGGAAACTTAAATTTCGCTTCGTTTTAATCTTTCTAAATTTTTTAATTGTGCTTCCCCCTCAAACGAATATAATCAAAACACTAACATTCAACAATTGTACTTATGCATATAAAACACAAAATATCTTTAAAAAAAAAGTTAATAACGAAAGGGAAATAATTCCATTTTTAAACGAAAAATCAGTTTGGTATATCTTTTTGTTATTTTGTACATAAGTCCAGCTTACCATTCACATTGGAAATGTCGACATTTATAGGTTGTAGGGTACGTTTACAACGAATAAACACTCCAATCTAGTAGATGTATCAGAATTTTTGACACCCTTATCACGAAACTGCGAATAAAATATAAAAATCTCGTAATTTCTCTTTTAAAAGTGGGTTATTTATTTACTTTATGGATTATACTTCCAAAATAAACTAATAAAGGTGTTTTAAAAGTAATAGAAATATTTTTTTTATTTTTTAAAAAACTAAGGAATTTTACGAACTCAATATTTTTCAATTTTTAAAATTTAAAAATCTATCCAAATTTTTCTATCGATTCTATTTTTACGATATTTTCAGGGTCAATGTGAAATTTTATGCTCTTTCCAATAAACTGAGTATAATATTTTAGACAAACGTTTTTGTTCATTCATCCCCCCATTTTCAAGTGTCTATTAAAAAGTAAATAATTAATTTACTCACCAAAGTTTTATATATCACAAATTGAAGAGAAAAGGTCACTAAGCAATATATTTAAATTTAAAACAAAAAAGTAGTGTTTTTAGAAATTTACCTGTAAAGTTCGAAGTTTAAAACCTTTTTTTAACCACGTTGTTTGTTTTTTCTTTTGTTTTTTTTTTTATGAAACCTTGGTCCTTGCTCCTTTAATTGAAAATAAATTAAGGCTTGAATTACATTTTTCGAGGAGTTATAAGCTTGGAAAGACAGGAGGTCGAATAATTCACGCCTCCCATTTTGAAATGTCTATTAAAAAGTAAATATTTTACTCACCAAAGTGTTATATATCACAAATTGAAGAGAAAGGTCAATAAATAATATATTCAAATTTAAAACAAAAAAGTAGTGTTTTTTTTTAGAAATTTACCTGTAAAGTCCGAAGTTTGAAACCTTTTTTTTTTAAAGAACACGTTGTTTGTTTGTTTCTGTTTTTTAATGAAACGTTGGTCTTTGCTCCCTTAATTGAAAAAGAATTAGGGCTTGAGTTACATTTTTCGAGGAGTTGTAAGCTTGGAAAAACGGGGTGGAATTATTCACTATTTTTCACGAAATTTCTGACACACCTACCAATCTACCCATGTTAGAACGGCTTTCGGAATAGACACCCCTAACCTTGCCAGCATACCCGAAAAGCTATAAAAGTTGATGTATCGAATGTAAACGATGAGTTGGACGTAATGTAAAAATGTACCGAATTTAAAAGGGAACGAAATTCAAATTTCCGTTCCATTTTTACAACAACCGTAAAGCAGAGCATTCTATGCAAATTTTACCTAACTTACTGTATTAATGCTATTTTTTAAGCAAAAAAATATTTAGGTTTGGCTATAAATTCCTAAACTCATTTCACCCTAAATAATTTAGGTGACTGAAATAGGAATCTAATTGAATCTTTAATTTCCTGAATAGTATGCGAGAATTCATTTTTCTTCGAGTTATATCGAATTCATTAATACGGTCTTTAGGGCCTTTTTTCGTAATGTTAGTGTAAAAATTATGTTTTATTGTTACAAATTACGATGCTTTATTTATATAAAAAAAGCAAAAATAAATTCTTGCGTTTTTATTTACTACTGAAAACCATAACTTTAGTAAAGGTATTTTTGTTTAAACAAAATAAAACATTTTCACTAAGAGTGAAGTAAAAATAATTAGTTCATTATATTCTGCGACTATTATTTGATAAATACTGCAATTTTCATTAAAATTGGTTAATTTTCTGATTTTTGGTGAATTTTTAAGTAAAGGGGGGGGTCAAAATGTTTATACACATTGAGCGTCGGCATTCATTTTGTCTGTACCTAACATTTTTCGATGAATATTCAATAGGAAAGCGACCACGTGTGGTTAATTTATCAATAATCATGTGATTAAACCCATTGAAAATTTACCGATATTGTAAACACATTCTGTTTACATTAAGCCTGTGGTGTTTTTTTGTGATGCGGTGTTGGCAACTGAGATTAAAAAAAAACTGCGAGATCAGGAGAAAGAAACCTCCAGAAAATTGCGAGATTTTTAACTTTTATCATCTGAAATTTTCAAAAATCGCTAACCCCCCCCCCTAAAAAAACTCCCTGTTTTAACTTCCTACTATAAAAAATTATAAATATAGTATATTCAATATATAAAATGTTCCGTGTTTTCTCACAATATGTTTCTGGAATTATATTGAAGCGGTTAGCTCCCGTATTTTCTCAGCTAGTTTTACCTGTTTTTTCAGAGAAGTTATTTTTTTTTGCAGGAAACAAATCATAAACTCAAACTTTTTATAATAAAAGTTAAATTGAAATATACTGCAAATTAAACATTACAATAATGGTGCAACATATTTTGAAATTAGAAAAATAAAAAAACAAAAAACTTTGTTTTAGCATGTTAAAAGTATTTAGGTTGGTAGATAATTACATTCTACTGTATTGATATAATTTTTTTTTTTGCTGTTGTTTCTTGCTTTTTACAATTTTCGACTAAATACCTCTAAATTTCGTATTTTAAAATAAACTTCGAAGGTTGGAATGCCCACCCCCCACCTAAAATGTACTTGGAAAAATCGATTGTATAGCGAGAGTTTAGAATGGTTAGCCAAAAAAAAGGTGAAAAACAAAACAAATAATCAATAAATAATTGTTACCAAAGGCAATAAATGCTACTTTTTTTTACTTACATGAATGAATTTATTTTATGTTTTAAAGTATTTTCAAGCGCTTGCGGGTGTGTGGGTGCGAAATATCTCCAGATTTTCTAGAATTTCCCGCTAGATTGCAAACGAAATCCCCAGATCTTGCAGGAAACTCGCTAAATAAGAAACACTGGTCACGTGACAGGAAGCGGTAATAAATAATTGTCCCTAAATAAAAAAAATGGCCTATCGGTACAAAGAAACCCACCTATTTATCATAGACAAATTAAGTATAATGTTATAATTAAAAAGAAATATATAAAAACACACATGGATATAGTAAACATATTATACCAAAACGTGGAAGCCATCCGTCCAGTGGTTTTTTAGACTATTAATTGCAAACAAACCAAGAGTTACATTTATATATATATATATATATATATCTTTAAAACTAACACTAAGAATAGAAAACAAACAAATAAATAAATTAAATAAACATCAAAATACATAAACGATCACACATATATGTATATATATGTATATGTGCATGTATGTGTGTACACATATGTATATTTATATATATATATATATATATATATATATATATATATAAAAGGGAGGAAAACGTCTACCTTTAACCATTAACCTAGTTCTAAAACAGATCCTTTGTTCGATAAAATGCATGCCCATTGGCTGATAGGAAGGGCGCGGTGGATACTAGAAAACTGATGTGCTAACTAAAAATCCTCAACATATATAAAAACAAGAAACAACCACAGAATTCGCGCATAAGCCTGACGAATCCTATAGTGGATGAAACGCAAAATATTCAGTGTAGCTTAATCGTCATATATATTTTATAAATTACTATATATATATATATATATATATATATATATATATATATATATATATAATCGTTTTATCGCAAGTTGAAATACATTTTTCTGTGACCTATTATAATATTCAATACGTTTGTTAATCATTTAGGTAATTAGGATCTGATGGAATTTTAAAACACAGTGAAAAACGGTGAAGCTATTTTCAAACTTTGTTTACAGAAGTCTGCCATTGAACTTTCCTTAGACGCAGATCATTTGATTATTTGACCTCAACTCACTCTTTAATGGAAAAAAATATGTAAAAAATATTTGGAACAATTTCAAAGCTAAGTTGAATTTTATACGTATTGATTAATGATTTGTTCACGATGGCTGAATGTTTGCCAAATCGAAATGAAATTACTGTCACAAGAAATGTACATTGATTTTCAGATTTCAATTATTTATATATTTAAGAAGCTATTCAATTATATGAGATGAACTGTACACTACATGTCATGAATATGTAAAAAAATCGATTGAGTAATTTTCGATAATATTTAAATTGCATATATCTGTTCACGATTATGATAACATTATTTAATTTAATTACTAGTTTTGACCTTTTTATTGTGGCTGTCGCCAAATAACAATATGTATTTCACATTTAATCATGGTGATATTTATGCAAAACTAATTTTATTTGCCACGAAGACAGCAGCACAAGAGACCAGCAATTGACAAATACGTGTATGGGAACAATAACAATTTTTCATAAGCTGATTTTACACCTTATTATAAATTTGTTTGATATTGATAAACGTGTGTTCATTTATTCATTAACTACCAATTCCTATTTAATCCTACTGTACATCGAAGGATACTCTAATACTGACAAACAAAAGGTCACTGAAAAATTTAGTCAGATCGGCTCGTGTTTCCGAGAGCAAGCGGAACGGATAGACGAGTAGGCAGATCAAGAGAAATATAATAGCACAGAAGAATGGTTCGATATATTGAATACTTATTACACGCAGGTTTGAATTTAATAAAGTATTGTTCTTGGATGATATGCTCACAACATTTCGTCCAGTAGAAACTTTCGACTTTCTTCAGGTGCAAATTATCGGGAACTCTATCTCTAACTGGGGTCTGTACGAAATTTCGAACGTAAATATGTCTTCAACTGACGGGGATAACCTATTGTCGTATAGTCATTAATTGTTAGATGTTACAAGAATTATCTTACTATATTAATATAATAGTCTGCTACGGGTAAAATTTATTTCCTTGAACTGCCTGTCCGTGACGCACAACATTGTAAGCTGCTTCCCAACTGACTACAACATATTCGTTTAAAATCAGATGTAAGCTATTTTTGTTGTGCCTCCTTATTAAATAATCAAATTTTGCCCAATCATCACAATCATTACCACCCTTCAGTGTGTTTGTTTAACATTTGCCAAATATTCAATTAACTCATATCACTGAGTGGCCTTTGGACTTTTATGAATGATGACACCGTATTAAAAAAGGAAAATAGCCATGAAAAATAAAATTTAAATATTTAGCATCATTGAAATCCGTAAAGAAATATACATCACATTCACTAATCAATTTTCAAACATATATCATGAGTGAGAACATTTTTTAAAGATATTTAATTTCAATGCGAAAATATATGCTGTAATACATTGGTACTTTCATGGCGTTTAGAATTGTAAATAACTTTTATCCTGTAATGTAAACAAAAGAGCAATAATCGTATATTGAACTGTGTTTAGTTGGTAATAATTTGAACTGTTACCATAAAAATCACCACCAAGTTTAAGGGGTTTCGGGAGTTTAAAAATACATAAAAGATTATTTCGACAAATAAATGTATTTTATTTAATTTGACATTGGAAAAATACTTCTAAGTAACATGATGAATGTCGGGGTCTAACTTTTATTTATTTGTTAGAATGTCGGAATTAATCTCATTTTTTGTATAGAAATTAAACTATTACCTATTAAATCTCCCGTGATTTCGATGTCTATTACATTTGATTTTATTTTGCGTACATAGTTAATATTTTAAATGTTTATAGAATAAATATATGACCGGATATCTGTATTGACAATATCCCAGGAATAAATATTTTTAGAAAACCACATTATTATATTGTTTAACTAAATTAAAAATAGACATTATTAATTTGTATTATCGTACTCAAGAAACACAGATATTGGTTTGTATTTGCTAAGCACTCAGTAGTTAAGGCATGTTTTATCGATAAGTAAAAGATTATAGAGAACGGAGTGGTTGCTTCAATTACATGTTGATGGTGAAGCCAACGAATATTGAACCTTCATGTTGCCCATTGACTTCTGTCGGCCTTCATTTAACATTTTATGGCAGCCATTTTTAAAATAATTCAAGGGACCACCGAACATATATATCTCCGACTTAATATTGCCAAAGACGAACGTCAATCAAATTCAGTTGCAAATAAGTTTTCCGTTTGAACCTTTAAACATTATCAACGTACGTTTTCGTGACATTTCCAAATTTCTTGGTACGAATGACAGCTAAGGTAAGGTTCTTTGCCATATGTCAAACATAAAAAGCAGAGATAAAGATAAATTTTCTGGCATATTCACCAAATCACGGATCGCAGAAATGTACAAAAATTACGCACACACATCTTCGCATGTACGTAGTGATTGTGTAATGTGCACGCATACAGTAGCAACTACTGATTAAATGATAACATTTCTACTGTCTTCATTTTCCTTCTTTTCTCTCTCTCTCTCTCTTTATATATATATATATATATATATATATATATATACATACATATATATATATATAGCAGACTGTCCGTATAATACACTGAAATATACTGCTTTAATTCATAAGGATTCTATACTCAATCTGGAGCCAATTCCATACTAATTATAATATTATCAATATATATAACAGTGCCCCTCGGCGTAGCTATCGGCGTGCTCCGGTAATAAAATACGCTTAAATATGATATTTTAATCGATGCAAGATATCGTATGTATTATTTTAGAGCCAATTCTCTATAAAATGCTATATTGTACCTAATATTTTTTTATGATTTAAATGTAAAAATTAAGTGATTTGGGTACAATCGATAGAATCAAAACTACAAACATAAAACATTCTGGGTCGGTACTGTTTGAGATATCGACAGATAAATAAGACGGGTTTACATTTAAGCACTCTTAATCTATGTATGCATATATACGCATGTGCAGAAGTAATAGGTGTTATTGACTATTAGCAAAACGTAGGAGATAAACGGATTAGAAATAGAATTTAGATGTTACAAGGATTCAAGTTCACACACGAAAGATACATAAACAACATGTTTGAATTCACGATGCAAGCGTTTTACAAGGTCATATGATGGGGCATTACCACCATATGTTTCTTACATTTCATCAAAAGCCTCGTGGTGTGCGTCCTTTCAAATACAAAAACCGGATCACTGCTCGACATTCAACAGGTTCCATTCTTACCTGACTCAGTTCAAACACCTGTAAAACAGAAACCATAATTAGTTAAGCCCTCTAATTTACCACATAACACGTATATATATATATATATATATATATATATATATATATATATATATATATAGAGAGAGAGAGAGAGAGAGAGATCATTGCACAGTCAAAATTTCAGCTATATCAGATAACTGGAAATGGGCCAGGGACATTGCTTATTGCACGCCCCTCGTAGACACCAAACTTACATCAAACCCTAGATGTTGTTTATGTATCTTTCCTGTGTGAACTTGAATCCTTGTAACATATAAATTCTATTGCAATCCGTTTATCTCCTAAGTTTTGTTATAGTTTTATTGTTTTGAACACCTCGAATTAAATTTTAACCATTTGTTGTTGAGATTTCATATGAATTGTCAATAATATATCAAAAACGGTTTTTATTATATGGCTGACTTGGTTTAGAGACTATATTAAATGTTATTGGCGTAATTGTGTATACCTATACATATTCTTAAATCATTTTATCGGTCGATGTAGTTAGTGCTTTCTTCAGCACTATTTTAAATGGATCCACGGATCGTTCTCACACTGTATAGCGCTATCGTGAAATGGTTCATAACAAATGATGTCTAACATCGCACTTTTAAATTTCTCGATTTTAATAACTTATAATAAGCTACCGAATGTTTTGTGCCGTTTTTATAAGTTATAGTAATGTTTATACTGTATCCGACATAAGTGAATTTCTGGTTGCTATATCTTATGCCAGAGAACTCGTCTTATATTGTGTCATTAGATGTTTGAATTACTCATCGCCAGTGTTCGAAAAGTAAAACGGCTTTGGCCATCACCTTTATTTCGAATGCAAAACATCTATTAAGTGTTCGTGAATAATATGCACAAGTTACGAATTTCTAAAAACAATCATGAACATTGAATGTAAAAAATATCCGTTAATATAAAACATCACTTTTTATGCCAGATTTAATTGATAAATATAAGTGAAAGTGTCTGTGTGTTTCTGTCTGTCTGTGTACATTTCCATACACAACATCTCTGTCATTTTTCAGTCTACAGACTCGAAATTTGATATACAGGGTACTAAGATTTTTGAAAATCTTTGTGATCGGTTTTCGGTCAGAAATTTAGCTGTTATGGGGTCAAAGTTAAACGATTTGACCTTTGAAGACTTTACCAAACTCCTCCGCCAATTTTGGGTATAAACACTTGAAATTTTAGATATAGGTTCCCTGGACATGGATCTAACTTAATAATTTGATTTGAGCCCAAAACAATAACTGTTGAGGGGTCATAATAGGGGTCAAATTTAAAAAAAAATGACCTCTACAGTCTCTATAAAATTACTCAGACAATTTCTGGTCTAATTTGACCGTTTTCTTTTTTCTTTTTTTTTTTTTTGCTCAACATATACCTCCAAACACTCGGTCAACGCCGGTATGAAATGCTAGTATATATATATATATATATATATATATATATATATATATATATATATATATATATATATATATATGGGATGGGGTGGGGGGGTGTAAATAGATAAATAAACATATATATATATATATATATATAGATAGATAGATAGATCTTAATATTTACATTCAGACACCTTACATCTGCAGATGTGACCCTGGGGCAATTCTGCTTTAAACCAAAAAAGGTTATATGGCGTGAAGTGACTTAACGCTAGAAGCATTGCGGTTAAAGCCTTTGGTTAAAGCACATGTCCCACTGTGTGCTGTGCATGAACGCAAGCCATTGCCGGAAGAAGTAACTAAAACCAAATCTAGAATGAACACTAAACTGTTAAGAATATGTGAGTCGGTTAAGGTTTATGCTTGCATATATTTAGCTGTTATAAAAACTCTTCTGAATTTTTATTTAAATTCACATCCGTGAAGTTGTATCATTCTACTGTTTTAGAAGATGAATTACTCCCGAGGCAATCATTTATTTGCATTAGAGCAATGCACGTTTTCAAATAGAATACTGTTGCCATATTTTTGAAAGAAATGCTCGGTGCACCCTGTCCTTCCTTTACAACTTTTAAAACCCTTTCTCTTCCCTGCAACTTTTTTTCCACGAAAGAGATGTTGAAAGTCTGCCTCTGCTCTATTGTAATCTTCATTAAAATGCTTTTCTGAGTATCAATCGATATTACACATGAACACTTTTATAAATTACACTCGTCAAGTTAAAACCCCTGAACAGTTTCCCTACACTCTCTATCTCTGGCTAAATCTAAACGCAAATTCCATGAACTAAGCTTTTTTTTCTAAAACTAACCGCTTGTGGAACTCTGTTTCACTGTTTTCCTTTCCAGCTAACTACAATATTGTTGCCGTTAAGCTCAATGTAAATAAATTCTTGTTATGCCGTCTTTTTACTAATCGATTTCTTCCCAATTTCCACCACTACCGATCAATATACCGTTGTCTTAGTGACAAATATACAGTCATTAATCCTTATCCTCGTGTGACCGTCGAATTTTGATAAATGTTGTCATACTTAGATAAAAATGCTGAACGCCTTTTTAAAAAATTGTATTATTATCCAGGCGCCTTAATATATGTTTACTATTTTCAATAATCTTGTGAGATTATCTAGGGTTGATAATCTACTAGAATGTAATATGATAAACAGTCTTAATTCTTAAGTAAATAATTAAGACGTCTTAAAGACAGAAGACTACAGAGGTCATGTATGAAGTCCTTTTCTCGTGACTTTCTAAATATTTTAACCCCAATTTATATACATTGGAGTAAATATATTTCCATTTCAAAAGGTTCCCGAGGTATATGAAGTACCTTACAATATAGGTACGAACAAAACAGATTATTAAGCATATTTAAACATATTTTGTTTATACCGATTTCACTTTTGAATTAGTTAACATTTAAACTAATCTTTCCACACTAATCTCATTCTGACGAGAATTTACTTGCAATTTTTATATTTTTACAAAAAAGTAATACATATTACATAATTAAAGGTAATACACATTGCGTAAAAATTCGACTTTTAAAAAGAGCATATGTTACTGTAATGTCAAAATAGCATAGTTCTTTTCGAAAGGACAACTAAGTTCCATCAATTATGCATATTATTTATTGAATAAAATCGAATAGAATTATCACATGATTTCTGAGGCTAACTCGTTAAGAATGGGAAACGCCTTCATTATGTATACATTTTTGTTCTGTAGTAAATATTAGAATATCCATATACTAGTAAAAGTGATCGGTTGTGTAAATAATATTATTGGGCATGATTACATTCCGATTTCAATTAAAAGGAAAATGAAATTTACTATTTAAATAAATATTCAGAAATGCTGGTGTATGAATATGTCTTCAATGCGTTTACATGAAGACTGTTATTTACATTAAACTGTTAAATTTTCTGCTGGCTATTGGCGTCACGAATCATCACACTTTCGACTATGTTTTTGCATGCATAGTAGATAATTTTAATGCCATAAGCCTTCTTACAAGTCTGAGTAATTCGCAAGTATTCTGCAAAATTAGTGTTGTATCTTATTGCGTTCACGTAACATTTTTAGATTTGGCTTGCTTTCATAGGATTGTAATTTACGTGTCAAACTTTCCCCATAGATGAACAAAGTGCGTAATCATACTCTTGTTAACTGTTTTCTCCAATACCCGTCTCTTTACAAATTTTCCATACTGAGGGAACACTTTCTGCAAATATGGGCATTCATAGCGTAAAAATATTGAAACTGTACGAAAATATTCTAGTGAAAAAAATTGCAAACAAAAAACCCGCCTTTCATTTATAAATAGGCAGCACGGACTTAGTATGATTCAGAAAAGTATCGGGAGAGCGCCTGTCAGCGCTCAATCTTTTCTAATTGAACATAGCAAAACATACATATAAACATGTTAACACATAACTTGACTTATTTATTTTCCGATTGTTATCCCAATCGTTATTGTTTTACGACGTTTCGGCCAACTATTCTTCTGTCAGGTTGATAACTGTGACGGGATGAGAATGTTGAGTCTCCTAACTATATCCACAGTAATCAATGCCTTCCATAGTTGTTGTTGTCTCACTCCGTCCTTGGAAAAGTAATCATCCGGCCGACTTTGTGTAGGATTTAAACCGCTATCTTTAGAAAATGCTCACCTGAAGCCGTAGAGGTTCAACGCTTCTATCCTCTGAGCCAAGTCGGCCAGAGGATAGATGTCAAAAATGTGGTGAGACGATAGAAGGCAGTGATTACTGAGGATCCAGCTAAGAGACTCAGCATCACGGTTAACGACTTGACGAAGGGCAGAGGTTTAGTTGGCCAAAACATCCTAAAACAACAGCAATAAAGATGGGGATAATACTCCGCAAATAAATGAATAAATTCACAAATTACTCATTCCAAAGAATTAAAAAAATAAAATATGTGACGTATCATTCTGCGTTTATGAATTTTACTTTTCATCTTTACAAAACGAAAACTTGTTTTGTTCACAGAAGTAAAATTTAGCGTATTAAACACGTGTATTTTATATATGGATTCCCAAGAAATCAGAAAGTCAGGAACTTACATAGCCAGACAATACATAGTCAGACAATAAAACAAAACTCACAAAATACAAACAAAGTGAAAGTGTCTGTCTGTCTGTTTGTGTATATTTCCCGACACAATAACTCTGTCAATTTTTAGTCTATGCACTCGAAATTTGATATACAGAGCACGGAAATTTGGTAGAATCTTTGCGATTCTTTTTCAGCCAAAAATGTGGCTGTTAAGGGGTAAAACTTCTACTATTTGACTTTTGAGAACTCTGCTAAACTCCTCCGACAATTTTGGGTATGAACAATTGAAATTTTAGATATAGATTCCTTGGACATGAATCTAACTTAATAACTTGTTTTGAACTCAAAACAGTAAATGTTAAGGGGTAATACTAGGGGTCAAATTTAAGAAAATTGACCTCTGCGATCTCTACCAAACTACTCAGACAATTTCTGGTCTGAACATTTGAAATTTTATATAAAGGGTATTCAGAGATATGGTAAGGTTCGGGTCGAAAATTTGAGCTACCAATATATAAATATTTGTATGTATGTTTTCATGTTTGCCTAAAACTTTTGACAGAGGCGACGGATTTTCACAAGATAAGGATATTTTTGAAGCTCGACACTCCAGACGACAAATATCGAAAAGTTCGCTAAAAACATTAATTTCTTTACTCTCAACTGCTCACTTTTTTTTAGGGAGGGGTCGCTTTTTTCGCGGATATTTTCGAAAGTCATCTGCTCTTTTTGATTGCTTAGCCTTCATTAAAACCTACATCGCTTCCGGTTAGGCGGTGGTCGTAGCAGTAAAGATGTCACGTTTTTCCCTTCCTCGTTCGAACCTGCCTTCCTACCACCACTTTTATTTTTTTTGCTCAACACACACCTCCAAACACCCGGGCAACGCCAGGAACCCATGCTAGTATATATATATATATATATATATATATATATATATATATATACATTAGATTTGTCTTTACATAAGCAGTAGTTTGTTGCTACACAGTCATGAGCATCCTTCGGTCTACTAGCATTTACTTACTAGAGACCACATCAGGAAACAACCCTCCTTTTCGAAAACGGAATTCTAAATGAAGAGCAAAAGAAGGTTTTTTTAACAGATCATGGGGATGAAGATTCAGTTTCGCAGAGAACAGGGTTGAATTGGATGCGAATTTGTTAGTATATTTATTCTCGTATTTGTTTATTTACTTATTTATCGGTTATCGGTGTCTTTATTCAATTTCATGTTAGTATAAGGGGTTAAGGTTTGTGGGTTGAGGGGATTGGGTTTTAAATCTAGAGCTATACAGATGTTATCTTCATCACGCGAGAGGCTCCTTTGTCTGTAGTTCGCCGCCAGTCTGAGACTTTCGAGTGTCAGTGTGTCATAAAATTCCCTTTTTATGTTTATTTTAATTTAATATACTTATATCTGTGAAGAGGTTAGGAATTTATCCAGATCTGTTGAATGTTGTTTAGGCTTCCATAGAACGGTTTAAGGGAGGGAAGGGGATTAGAGACTTAAAAAGAAAGGACAGAAGGTGGTACGGGGAGATGGAATGGGGAAGAAGGAAAAACAAAAAAGGGAAAAATGGGAAGACAGGAAGAGGGAAGAAGGAAAGGGAAAGAGAAGGTAGCATCATTTAATAGCGTTGTTTTATCTTACTTAAACAAAATCGGTTTCTATTGGACCACCTTAATATTAATTTATATTTCTTTTGTTTATTTAATGTTGATTTCTTGATTGGTGTATTAGTAAATTTATTAAAGACTTTTCATAATGATGGTAATTTAAAAACTCAGGATATATGTCATTCTTAAACTTATGATGGTTAAATTTAGTCATTTTAAAAAAAAAAATTATGCATGCTTTTACTTAGGAAAAGTGTGGTTTTGGATTTCGTGAATGTTGGACTTGAAGAGGTAAGGATGTGTAGGTGTTCAACTATCGAATATTGCATGTGGGTCGTGTTGAAGTTTAATTTATTGGCGAGTATTTGGCAAGTGAGAGAGCAGATGCGATTTGTAATGTCTGCAGTTTATGGAGGTTTCTTATTTCTTATTTAAGAGTTTATCCCTATCCTTAAATTTTGTGATAAATAGTTTTTCATTTAAGCAAAGATGGCAAGGTGAATTTAGTGGCTGGCAAGTTTTTGTTTTTTTTAGGATGTGCCAGTCAACAATAGGTGTCAAATTTTTACTCGTTAGATTATTGTAGTATGTAGCTAATGATGTTTTATCTCTGTAATTTGGGTTTAGGAAAGAGCTTCTGTGGCCTGTGTATCTCTGTTTAAAGGTATTACTAGTTTGCCCCATGTAGGATTTGCAAGTGGTGGGGTCTTCCTTGCCCCTAATATTAGCTAGATTAATTACAGAGGTTGTGAGATATTTTCCCTTAAAGAGGCATTTGGATTTATTAATACAGTTGCACGTTTTTGCTACGCTGTTCCCTAAATTGTTTTCTGTGTCGTTGCTAAAGAATTTATTATTATAGTTTTTTATTATCTTTTCTAAGTTATTGCCGCAACTGTAGCTTTGTTTTTGATGAATATTTTGTGGAGCATGTTGCTGGGGGAAATGTAGTTTAATGAGATTAATGAATTATCTACCCAAGTGGGTTTTGACCATTTGGTTGAACGGAGGAGTGAACAAAATGGTTTTCCTTTTACGGGTTTTTTTCTAGATGTGGGTGTATTACTTGAGGGTTTTATATATTCTAATTTGGTTTCCTCTATATAAACTAGGGCTTTGTTGTAAAAATCTTTGTGTTTATCGAAGGTTTCTTTGGATGAGGGGGTTGAGCTAATTCTTCTACTAATAGATCTGGGTATATGTTTAATTATAGCTTTAGGATGGTTAGAGAGGGGGCGGACATATAAAAGTTCACTGTTCTCTTTCCTATAGGGTTCATAAGTTCCTTTGTTTACGTTGAATGTGACATCTAGGAAGTGGACAATTTTAATGCTCGTGGTAATTTCAACTTTAAGGTTAATTCTCTTGAATTCTCTTATGAGAATGTTTTTGATTTTTTTCACATTTGGGGCCGTCAGCATTTTCTACGAAAAGAAGGCAATCGTCTCTTTAGAGGCCGATCGTGTCAACCTCAATATCCTTAGTAAGGTTATATAGAATGTATAGTCGCAATAAATCTGTAATTTCTACAGAGCCACGGGAGCCCATCGGAACGTCAAAGGGTCCCGCTTGATTTTTAATCCATTGCTCGTTTCCACTAATTAGGACCGTGTTTCTGCATTCATTTATAATGTCGATTTCATCCTTGGAGATATCGGTGAGAAGGCAAATTCCAGTGCATCATTGAAAGCTCTTGGGTAATAGTTAACAATATCAATTTTTTGGTTATGTTCTGGGCAAATCCTGCGCTTCGGATAAAGTTTGTCTCATTCTAGCTACGCATTCCGGCATATGGTGGAGCATAGACCTGTACATGACTCAGAGTTATCTTATAAGTTTTAATGGCTGCCATACTGCATGTCCATAGATACTGCTTATGTAAATACAAATCTAAAATGTAATGTGCGCTATTTCTGTATTGAGCACTCTTGTATAAACCGCGTTATATTTCACTGGTTACCCTACCCTTGGAAAATAGCAACTTCAAATTATATATATATATATATATATATATATATATATATATATATATATTAGTGCGAGTGTACGCAAAATAATCAAGTGTAAATTTTGGATAAATACTGGTATTTTACAATTAATCTGGATATTTGAATGAATTTTAATTAAACCTTCCCGAATATTTGAAGCACCGTTGATGATATCAATTATCTTCCAATTAAAGTTTGTGAATATCAAGCAAATTGCCTTGAATCCAATTAAATGCTGGTTTCATTGGAGACCAATTGGTGTCTCTTCTATCCAGGGTCGCAAAGCCTGAAGCCAATTTACTTTGTCCTCTCATCATTGAAGGCTCTGCTTTGCTGAAATATTTGCTATTGCTGAGATGATTTATATAAACGTCATAATCGTTGTATTTTATTTTAAAAAATACATTATAATATTATTGAAAGCCAATACGAATTAAGCTAAAATAATTTCTGGTTATCTAGGTAACGTATTGGTATTTATCTTTTGAATTTATTTATACTTAAAAATAATACAAAAAGGATTCAAATCAGTTAAGCTGAATTTAGATATTAAGATCGGAATAACTATCGTTGTAATATTTCATTTGCTATAACATTAAAAAGAAAGAATAAAGGAACCTAAACTAATTTTCGCAAAAACACACCTACGTTTGTCTTTATTTAAATCAAGAAAGAGGACAATATCTGTATTGATCATCTCCTTCTAACTTTTATTTTAATTTAAAATATTTTTATCATATTTATGAGGCATATTAAAGCCTTCTTTCTATACGTATGAGTATTTAAAAGCTAGTTAAGTGGTTAATCATTTTCGCAACCGTATATGGTTCCTAATGTTTTGCTTTTAATGGTATTCCCTTCTAGTGTTGCAGTATCTACCAATCCGTGAAATTGCTTGAATTAAATTTCTACCACTTCCCTTTCTTGTATAAACTTCATAATTTTTTTTTATTATGTTCTGGCCAAATCCTGCGCTTCGGATAAAGTTTGTCTCATTCTAGCTACACATTCCGGCATATAGCGTAGCATAGACCTGTACATGACTCAGGTTTTCTTATACGTTTTAATGACTGCCATACTGCATGCCCATAGATAAGCAGAAAAAGACTAAATCCGAATGATGCTTGAACTGCTTCGTGATTTGCGGAAATAAAAAAAAAATCCCTCGTTTCCACACATTTTTGTTTACACAGTATGCCCATAGGATGGTTTTAAGAAAATATCTCCAACGTCCGCTTGGACTGGAGTGGTATACACTGAATCATGTATGTGTGACTTTAAACTGTTCTAATGCTTGCTGGAATATCGTCGACATGAAAGTTGAAGTTTGTGTGGTTTGTATTTTCCTTTTTAGCCCGATTTTGGTACATAAATTTACAAGAGTGTATGCTACCTTCTTTGTCGAGATATTGCGTAACAGAATTGCACAGATGCACGCAATATGGTCTTAAACTTATTTATGAAATACCTTAATTGTGGACAAGTGCCCAACATAATCGAAACTCACTCGATTGACGGTTTCTCTTATATTGATATAAGTTAGAGTGCCACTGTTGGAAATATTCTGGTTTAGCTTTTTTGTTACCTATCATATTTCGCAGTTTGTATTTTCACGTCCCTCGTGATTCATGCCCAGTAAAAAATATCTGGTAAGCTTCTTGTGTATCTTACTGACTAGTAGTTTACTTGCTATTGTTATCCTGTGCGAAACTTTTAATATGTTATCACAGTACACAGCAGGTACCACAACTACATCTGACACGACTCCTTCTGCTCCCTCCACTCATTTAATAGTTTTCATTTCCCCTGTCAACACACCATAGTTAAGGAAATATTGACATCTCGAACTGTTAAGTTCATTCGCTCTGACTCGATTTAACTTGACTTCAAGTCGATATCGTTCTGATTATTTCTTGTCGAGGCATAGTAAATCTTAGTGCACTTTAAACGCCGACTACTTCTTTGTTTCTTTTATTTTATTTCTTGTTGTTATTATTGAGAATGTGTTATTTCCTACCAGTTTACCTTTTTCATCAAGTTTTATATTCATTCGTTTTTGGATTTTATGCGCTCAATTCGGCTTTTGCTTATGTCGTTACCCTATATCATGGCCACGTTTGTCGTTGGTACGTGATCAATCGCCCCTAATATTGCTTTTCCTGGGCTCCACTCCGATCTCAAGTTTACTTAAAACAGCGGAACCTTCAATGGTTTATTCCACATAACTTTAATTGTGGCTGATCTGCTTGTAGTTATTTCACTTTTATAGGTAGGTATATTTTCCTCACTAGGAATTGGACTCCAACAGAATCCAATGGGATGCTAATTGGTACTCTTCGACATTAAGGGTTAGTATTTCTTTTCTATCTTCTGATACAATGCTTAATGTGGTATGTTGGATAATCTGAATTGGTTCTGTCACTCGCCTCGCCTGCCGTTTTGCAGTCGCTATCTGACCCGGCTTCTAGAAGTTAGAACACATTGTGCAACTAGTCTGCCGCCCGAATACCGGTCGGTTATCTCCAAAGGATGGGCTCCCCATATACGCTCGTTTTTTGTTTAATTTTTCTGACCTTCGGATTCGTGGATCATCGGAGGTTTGGTGTATTCTACTTAGAAATTATTTCATATTGGTTCGCTATAGTAACTACATCAAGTAATGCCTCTATCATTTTATCGGGGAAGTGTATTCTTAAATCATCGTAAACAAAGCTGTTATACTTCTCAGTTAGCATGAATTGTTAAATTCTGACATAAGTTCCTCCACTGTTGTAGAATTACACCCTCGGTTGAAGTGTACGGCTTTAAATATAACAGACTCTACTTATGTCTAACCCTCGTTTTTCTTCGAACCTCTGAAAATGTTGCTAGTCCACCTGTGGGATTAATTAATACTCCTTTAGGATAGGTGTCTTCATGCTTTCATAAGCCCTGCAGTCATCTACTGAGAGTGCGGTGTACGTTTTTTGAACTTTCTAATTAATGATGTTTGCAAGAGAAATGTTCAGCATTCCTTTTACCAAAGTGCGCGAAATAGTAAATTGCTTTGTCGATAAACTTTGGAAGCAGATATACTTGCTACGTGTTGTCAAATTAATTTTGCCTGTCCTCATTCATTTGGCTCGCTACACCCAGTTCGCTCACTCTAATTTCCTCTTCGATACGAGTTGTTTTAATTTTCATTGTAACAATTACTTTAGTTTCTGCTGGTAATTTTTCAAGCCTTTCAACTCGGTCCACGCCGTCATTCACACTGTGCTCAGCGATTACTCTTATCAACTCGATCCTTCTCAAATTCCCCTATCTTCTAATACTATTATTTCCCTTTACTATTGTTATATTATCGTTCAATATAATTTATTGGTTGCACTTTTAACAAATGCGTGACGAACGCTGCAATCTTTTAGCCGCGTTTTTTTTAAAATCAAACGGACAACTTATTAAGTCATCATAAAAAGTTTATTTATATTTTACTAATAGCATATTAATAATATGAGCACTAGGAACAATACTAAAAAACGTTTAAGAAAGAATACGCAAGATTTGAATCAAAGGGATGGTTAACCAGATACAACTGATAACAATAATGAAACCGGTTGAAATATTAATGGAACCCCTTGAATGAGACTAACATACATGAGCTATAATCACAAGGCAGAAATACAGAAACAGTTGGAGATGTAAAATACAAAGAGAGATCACATAGACTCATGAAAGTGTGTTATTGTAAGTTACCTCTTGTGCTGCTGCCTTCCCCCTACTTTGTGTGTGTATATGTCACCATACACTGACGCCATACCAAATAATCGAGAACAGTAAAGGAGTATGAAAAGCGAGGAGAAAACCCAAGCCAAACTGCCACCAGATGAATATAAAGACAATTGGGACCCTGGGGAGACTTATTGTCACCCACATTCTAGTGAATACCACGGTCGCAAACAACGAAAAATCAATGACAAGCGGCTGTTACGATAACGCTATTTCATCTGCAAAGGTTCTCGAGAAAGGTAGAAAGTACTAAGAATCTGGAGAAACTCGTTGTCACTCAGACTCCAGTAAACAAGACAAGTTGTTCTCAAAGATATTTTTGATGATAGAAAGTGTGACTACTCCTAGTGAGTAAATAATACGTATAAGTAGAAACAAAGAAATGTGTATCTACGTGTATTACATTTAGTTATTACAATTCAAGGCAAACAATGGTTGAGCGTACGATCGTTTCCAAGACTTATTATGAATCAAATTAAAGGTAAACCCCATATATTTATGTTTTTCAAATGGAAGTCTGCGTAGATATTATGCTCTTTAAAATAATTAATTTTTGAAACAATCTTAATTCATCCGTTGATAGTTAATATCTATTGTTAAAACTTACCGGAGATGCTTGACCTTTTACGGGAACATACATTTATTTCTTATCTTTTTTCTTCAAACTTAAATAAAATAGAGTTCAGATTTTGATCCCGTACATCTAACAGCGCTATCCAAACATTAATAATGATCCGCTTATTATTTTAGTAGTGGACTCTTTATTAATAAGTTTACCACTCACGTTCAAGGCGAATAACATTTTTTGTCCTGTTTAGACATTTCTGGATTGTTTAGATTTATTTATTTTTACAATAATTTCAGTATCTCACTTTTTCAGTTATTTTCCAAAATGGCGAAAATGAATGTTCGGCGAGAAAATGTTGTACCACCTTTATATTTCACATGATATACTAAAATGCTTGTAAATAAATTTATATTAGTTTTTCCACCATCATCACCGCCACACACCACCGCAACAACCACCACCAACACCAACAACAACAACAACAACATTAATAATACACAAGATGAATGTTACTTGACGAAATAGCAGTTCTTTTTCACACCTAAAAATATTTGCATTATCATCATGTATTTTAAAGATAAAATCAAAGCAGGTCAGTGCTAATAACAAAACGAATTAAAAGCATATTAATCTGAAAATTTCATATGACATTTTAAAATTAATTTTTATTAGAATTTCTTGATTGCGTGTTCATAATTTATTTATAGAAAACAAGAAAAATATTAACTGTTTTATTATCTTAATAATAACTTTTGTTTATAATGTGTCTTTTAATATTTTAATATGCAGTATTTCATTTGTTATCATAAATGTCTGCGGAAAAATGATTTAGCTAAACATGTAGATGTCTCTCATTATGTCATCAATTATATTAAAAATTAAATAACCACGCGTTTACAAGACATTTGTTTTCAACAAAAAATATGTATTTTAGTATACACATTTTTGTTTTTTCGAACATAATAAAGACATTATATTATTAAATGTATTATTTTGTTTACCACCAAATTCAAGGCTACTATAGCGAGAGTAATGAACACTTCCAGCTGTAATAGAAACATCCGCCTATTATTTAATCAGCACGCCCATATATATTCGTCTATGACTCAGCTACATTTCAAAGTGTACAAGAACAATGTAAAGTTCTTAGTGCACTTTACTTGCTGATACAGCAAGTTCTACATACTTGATTGTCATAACTGAGGATAAAACTTACAACAGTACTAAACCGAAGAGAATTGAATTATTCGAATCGTATTACTCATACAAAGACATATTAGGGGTATTCTTTCTTTGGGCGTCGCTAAGCATTTACCATTGAATGTTTCGTTGGTTAGGAATTTAGCATTTTTTCAGCCGTAGTCCAATGTGTATAAATATTTGTAGCAAGAAATGTGTACATAAAATAAATTTATATTAAATAAAAATG
This sequence comes from Euprymna scolopes, assembly GCF_053919585.1. Classification (NCBI taxonomy): domain Eukaryota; kingdom Metazoa; phylum Mollusca; class Cephalopoda; order Sepiida; family Sepiolidae; genus Euprymna; species Euprymna scolopes. Next base: position 153,407,432 of record NC_136484.1, on the reverse strand, counting down.
TACTTATAACCTGACCACTCTTTTATACGGAATATGTAAGATTCATTAGATTTTTATGCAATACGTATGGAAACCATATATAACCTCTATCTCGACCTTTCACTCACTCTCTCTCTTATACGCATACTCTGTCCCTCTATATGTATATGTAGACACACGCATATATATATATATATATATATATATATATATATATACGTGTCTGATTCCCTAACATCATTAACATCATCATCATCATCATCATCATCATCATGTAGTCCGGCAGTCTTGACGATGACTAGTCGGGGCCTCAAAATAGTATGACATTTATGGAAAAAAATGTAACTATTTATATTATATATATATATATGCATACATATATATCCATACATATAAATATATATATAAATATATGCATATATATATACATACATATATATGCACACATTTACAGACATTATATATATATATATATATATATATATATATATATATATATATATATGGGAATACAAGAGAAATATTTAGAGTAATAAATAAATACGTTTTTCATGAGCGTTTTACTTTTGAAACAGTCATACATACATAAGAAGTTAAACCAAGTTAATTGTTAATGTCTGACTGTCACTTTCTCTCTGGCACCCGTTTGATTAATGACGGCATTTTGTACTTAGGTGGGACGATCAAAAGGAACGTCGTTTCTTGTTCCACTCTATTCCCTCCCAGGCACACCCATTTCGTCGTCGCGCACCTTCCTCCTCTGAACAATCATTCACTTCAACATATGTCTGGCGTCTTTCCGTCTCTCTCCTCGTTCTCAATACATCTTGCACTCGCTCTATCTATGCTGCTTGTCACTAGATTCAAAGGAGAGGTCAACTACGATTAATCAATAACGGATCGATAATTCTTGAGTTTGTGTACATTTCAAGAATGTGACGGCACGTGCGAGCACTCCCGTGTGTGCGTGCGTGTATGTATGGCTGTGTGACTTTCACGCCTATTCGCATCGGACTTGGTCCTCGACCATGAGGCACGTTTGCGGGGAAGCCATTACTGTACACACGCATCTACTTATTTGCTAAACTCTACTGCAGATAGCATTAACACATGTGGCCTATCGAATATCGTCATCAACGTAAGCGTTATAAGTATGCAAGTCATAACCAGGATAAACTCGCATTAGATATATTAGAAACTATAAGAATAAACGTCTATTAAATGTTATAACGTTTACCAGTGCTCGCTTAGCAACAGAATGCACCTTAAGTTCATGCCTCTTAGTGGGTCCCGCATGTTTAAGCAAAACGGGATCAAATTTGCTATTAGTTTCATTATTTTTGGAAAATGTTATTTTCTAGTGTCACCAAGTTTTTCATTTGTGTCAAGAAAGGGCAAATCCCCCCTCTCTCTCTATCTCTATCTATCTATCTATCTATCTATCTATCTATCTCTCCCTCTCTCTCTAAAAAAAGATTTACATTAATCACGCGTAATAAAACTGCCAATTGGTATGTGTACTCTTTCTTAATCAATTTACTTGATTGTACGTTAACAGGGTTAACCGACCATTTATCATGTAACCCCATCATACATCTCTTATATTGAGCTAATCGTTCATGTGATTTCAGACTCGTTGACTGATGGCCTCACTAGTAATCAAATTCTAGAAACGAAAACGGTTCTCCACGATTTTTGCTTTCACTACTAAATGAACTGCAGCAAAAATGGAAAACTTGGTAAGAAAATTTTATTACAAAAAACAAATACAAAAGAAAATAAAACAGTTTCGTTAGTTTTCTTTTTTTTCTAAAAATGTCTATTGTGGATTTGCCTGCTTTAATGAAACATCTCTTATTCGTCAGCCAAACTGTATCCTTCTAAACCAAACAACTTCATACTCTCCAATCACTAGTATCAGAGATATGGAAAGGCAGAAACACTTTCAATCAATATACTCGAACATTGATTGAGTTGGCCCTTTCTTATTTAGTACCTCACTTTCATCCCATAGAAGCATAGCCGGATTGTGTGTTAACCATTCGGTTATCAAGAACACTTAACTACGAACTGCTGGAGAAGAAAAAATCAGATATCCTGTGAGGCTTTCCATCATCATTTGTTACTCTCTGTATTTCAACATCCTTTTCTGAGGTCCCGTTGCATTTATCAGCACGTTTCATATTAGAGATAGTATGCAAAAATTAGAAAAATACTATTAATCAAAAAAAACATTTTACTATCAAACATGAAAACTAGCGTGTGGTCCTTAATAAATGTTGTTGAATACCTCACATGTAACAAAGGTAGTATTATAAAGTAATGTGAGGATGATTGAAAGTAAATAAGGTCGAAGTGTGACACGCCTCTCGTGGTGAGGGCAAGTAACTGACCTCTGATCATCTTCGGACTTTGGCTCGTCATGTCTAGTCTCCGAGAGGCTATCACATAAATCCTGAACGCCTCGGTGTAGAAATCTCTAGAAACGGAAAAACGAAAGTTGCATTCCCCAGTTAGAAAAACAAACAATTTGATTCTATTCTACTAAAAATTAATTTCACAAAAATTACAAACTTTTACAGATATGTACACTTCAGTTCCTAGCACAATTTTAAAGTCAGGTCTTAGCACGTTTTTAAAGTCTCAAATCTCTCGTCTTCGTAGATGGAAAAATGGCGGAATGGAGAGAGGGGTCAGGCGTTGGGGGCTGGTAATTATCTCGAGATTCCACGCAAATCTGTCTCCGATCTGTCTCTGATCTCTCTAATTTCGAGCGGCATTGGCCTTATATATCCCGGCTCTGATTGGGGTGGAAAATCTACTCAGCCAATCAGATCACGGTACGTGGCTTAGTAGGGGATGCCCTTTTCTCTACCCTGCAACCTCTCTCCCACAGAAGAGACGTTGCGAGCTTATCCTTGTTTTATCGTTATTTCCATGGCAGGTGCTCGTCTGAACTCCAATCTCTGGTCCCCCTCCCCAATACTTCACGAAAAACACCCGTCTAACTGAATCCACTGTGAAAATTTTCCCCCACTCTTTATCTGTGCCTAAATCAAAACGTAGATTCCACGAACAAAGCTTCTTTCTTAGAACTGCACGCCTCTGGGACTCTGTTCCGTCTGCTTGCTTCCCACCTGACTGCAACTTGGATGTCTTTAAGTCCAAGGTTAACAAATTCCTAATGAACCGCCCTCTTAAGTAAATACTTCATTAATTCTTCACACTTAACGTACTGTACTTGCAATAAACCTTATCCCAGAGTGGCTTTCGGGTCTTGATAAGTGGGGGACACCTGAAGCTTTCCAGACCTAAACTGCGTGTGTGCAGTTCGGCCATAGTCTAGAGTTTTGAAATCTGAAACCAACAATGACTTCCGTTCCCATGACCTCCGGGGTTAATGCCTGTCAATTTTCCTTGCCTAAAACTTAGAAGACCTAGGCCGGTGCTTCTAAGGCCAGACGAATGTCATCGTCATTATTCTAACATTTCTTGTCAGCTATTCTTCAAGTAACAAATATATCTCTGGCATTGACAATAAAACAAAATATATATCTGCTTTTTACAATTAAACAAAATATACCTCTATATCTTCTAATTACAGTATTTCGACATCAATTGTGTCCGGGATTAAATCAAGCAATCATAGCATATTTACCCGGTCTTTCGCAGGTCCCGGTCGTCTCAACCTCCTCAATAGGGAGGAAATCTCTCCCTCAAGTCGATCACGTTACAGAAGAGAAATGAAATAAAGTCTGATAATTAGACTGCGTCTGACAGTTTTGATTTACTTTGGTCCAATATTCCGGGTGCTGACAAGCTGTTTCAACTCAGATCTTCCTCCAAAACAACATCTATCTTTTCTTGCTACAACACATGTAGCAGCAAGAAAAGATCACATATCAAATCAATGAAATATCTCTTTTATCAGTCACTGCGCAAAAGAATCAGCAAAATCTTCTGCACTTGTTATGAATATCATAGAGATTTTTATTATGTCAGATAACAGTATTTTTACTTGAAGTCATAGCAATTCAATTAGACTGTACAATCCGTAAGTAAATGGGAAAGATCCGTAATTTATGAAGGTAAGAACGGCGACGTTAATAAATTTGAAAAGCAAGATCAATTGAAGAGCACATTTGACAAAACGATGACACGCAGGACAAGAGAAATTATAGGGGATCAACATTTTGTATTAAAGTGAATTCTGAACTGTATAGGGATTTCCTGCTAATTCATGTATATTCTCATATCTGCGAAGTGGTTTTTAAGAATCAACTTGATGCAAACTCCATTAACTTTGATTTTTACTTCTTGTTCAATTATTAACATCAAATAATGAACATTAATAAACGATTCCTATTATTTTAATTTATCAGTCTACTATTCATACCTTGAATGTTATTTACACAAATTTTCACTCTATATAACATGCAAACTTTCGGTGTTATCTTGTCAAACTCTGGAATTGTTCTCTCGAATTCAGGAATCTTCTTCTCGAAGTTTGTAATCTTAATAGAATTTCGAAATGAACGCCAAACTTTGCAATAAAATTCAGTTGTTAGTTATACTCTTCTGCATGTTTAAGTTTACATCTTCAGTGCTTACAGTAGTTAAAATACAATTAGGCATTACTTAATAGTTATATATAGTTGTTACTGACGGAATACAATCATTCTACTCCGTAGATTAAATAAAAAAGTTCGATTCGAAATTCTGTGCAGTTCGACGGTAAATGTTGCGAGTTTGATAGTAAATGTTCCGAGTTTGAAAACAAAAATTCTGAGTTCATACAGAACGTCGGAGCTTACATCGCCAGACCCTTGTGAACATTACATTCACGATGCGAGCAATAGTTCGAAAGAATCAGAACACTCCCTATTTCCGAAATTAAGAAATATTACGGAACAACTATAAATAGGAGCAAAAGTTATAGAGAAGAGTGTTGCTAGCAAAAGAGGTGATATTAAAGCAAAATTTATGTATGCTGAAACGTTTGAGAACATGTGGAGCTGGAAGGATTTTTATTTTACTTGAAAGTCACAATTTATCAAGGTCTGATGGCCATTCGAGGATAACGGTAAATAAATGTAAGATAGTCATGTAGTAATCATTTATGGTATGAATTGGGTAAAATTTATTATTTATTAGGACGGCTTAACGGGAAATTTTTACATTAGAACTGAAGACCACCATATTTTATTCAACCGGAAAGCATGCCAGCGGAACAATGTTCAGAGGGCAGCCAATTCTAGGAAAAAAGCTTTTTTTTTTTTAAATCTGCGTTTACATTAAAGCACAGATAGAGTGTCAGGAAAATCATATACTGTGGTTGTAGCTTGTCGAATGTTTTTTTGTGAAAGTTTGGCAAGGATTGACCATAGATTCAAGTTTCATCGAGCAATTAACATGAAAATAACGATAAATCAAAGACGGACTTGCCACGTCTCTTCTGTAAAAAAGAGGTGCAGGGAAGAGAAAAATAAATGTACTGAGTTTCAAAGCCGGTTTTGAACTCTATCAAGGCAGTATACGGCGTGCCGAGCACTCCTGTCATGTGTGACAATAGTAATTCATTTTAGAGGGCACCTTGCTTTTATACAGATAGAGGATTGCACCAGCAGAAAACGGTAAAGTGATCCAACTATTTTACCACCGATCTTAGCAACAAATTTGATGTATGTGTTCCATTAATGGTCAGGAGTGAAGATAGTAAAGTCATACTGCTTCCCCAAGACGAGAGCCATTCATTTCAATTAATGTTGAGTGGGGATCAGAGCGATTATGATGAAATGAGGGAATCTTCGTTTTCTAAGCAGTAAAATTAACCAACCACCTTTTTCCCCATTGCATCACGTTCTCAAGATCAAGGGTGAGGGAATCATAATGATTTCGGCCATTGTTGGCCTTTGAAGTGTCGTCATACACTGTTGTGTCGTCTGCATAAGTGTCTACGAATAACCTATGGATGTGATTTGGAATATCATTGACTAGAGTCAGGAAAAGGGTTGGGCCAACGATGGAATCCTTAGGGACGCTAGCCTTAATGCAACGAGTTTCTGATTTCTGTCTATAAGTGATTACTCTTATAAGCCTATCAGAGAGAAAAGATAATATAACTGAAGGGAAAATCATATATATTCCATAGCTGGCGATCTTGTGAAGACGACCTTTATGCCCCACCGTAACAAAAATCTTGGTATGTCACGAGCTATTGCTCTAGAGACGAAGTATTCGTCGAAGATTCGCTAATCCTGTAACATATAACAGTAAATACATCAGCTGTGGATTTCGCAGAACTGAAACCATACAGCATATCACTAAGCAGGTTATTTTTGCTGAAGTGGATCATCAATTCCCTTTTTATATCATTTCCAGCACAATAAACTGACTTGTCTGTCTGACGGGTAGATGACCGATCTGGACTTTTTAAATACTAGGCAGACAGTAAGTTTTCCAAGGTTTTCAGTAACGGAAGGATGTTTTAAAAATAATAAGGATAAAAAACAATTTTAGTGTCATCTACATTGAGTGTGTTTTTTCATAGTCCCGGAGTTTAGGATTACTTTTATTTAGGCTGCATAAGTGCAGTTAGTTTATCGCAACGCATTTCAAAGTACATTGAAAAGTACTCAGGTATGAAGCTATGTGGAATTATGGGATCTATTTAGTTAGACATCTTATTTGTACTCGGCTTAAACAGAGCGAAAAGGAAAATGAAAGTCGCTTTCGCTACACCAGCTCAGAGTTGGCAATAAAACTCTATGTACTGGTGTACTGTGGTATTTTTTTATAAAGGAATCACTACTTATAAGGGCCCGGATGCCGAGAATACGGGTTTATGGGTATACATAAGTCATCTGGATTATAGCGTAGTAATCATAAGTAGTGGGAATTTTGTAAATTAGATTATTTAGGAGGACGGTTCATCAAGAACGTGTTTACGTTGGACTTGAAGACAAGGAAATTGTAGTCAGCTGGAAAGTAGTCAAACAGAAGACAGTTCCACAGGCGTGCAGTTCTAAGAAATAATAATATAAGTTAAGGCTTAGGCACAGATAAAGAGTGTGGGAAATTATTGAGAGTGGGTTTGGAAAGACGAGTGTTTTTCGTAAAGGTTTAGCGAGGAGGACCATAGATTGATGCTCAGACGAGCACTAGCCATTAAAATAACGATAAAGCAGAGACACACTAGTAACATCTCTTTTGTGGGAAAGAGGTAGCAAAGAAGAGAAAAGGTCATCCCCCCACTAAGCTACGAAGTCTATTTTGAACTCTGTAAAAGCAGGATAAGATGGTCCTAGTAGCTCCTGCCCAGATGTGGCAACAATTCTCTATCACTGATTGTACATGTCTCTCTCTCTTTCTCTCGGTTTAATATGTTTAATTTAATTTTTTGCGACGCCAATCTGTTAATATGTTTAATTTTGTTTGTTCTTCTTTTCTGCACGATTGTAATATGTGGAGAGCAACGGCAATCGTTTAATATACTTAAGTTAGTTTTTTAGCATGGTTTTCTTTAATAGATGGGCATGATATATTGTACAATAATTTCTGAGAGTTCGTTAATTTATTGTAGAAATAGATTCCCGGAATACGCGAAAAGTAAGGTATAAGCCAATCAAACTGGGCGGCATTTGAGAAAGGAGAATTTATTATTTTTAAAACGGGAAATGGAGAGAGTATGTGTGGGTGCAATGCAAGTATAGTACGAAAATGTAGAATTGGTCTTGGTATACACTTGTAGCAGTGGGAGGACTAAATATTTATTAAAAAATATAGAAACTTCTTCCTCCTTAGATTCGGCTATTTTTATAGTGTTGCTCCTGGGGTGCAATGTAGCATCTTATCATAACGACTTAATGTCTCTAAAATTGTGTTTAAAAGTTACACAAGATGATGGCTAATAGCCTTGACGTAATGAATTAGTATGTGGCATCTGTTATTTCAAACCTATGACACTTTTATCCAGAGGGCAATTTCTGCAGTCAAAATATTATTTAGGCAAGGTAATTGCAAGAGAGATAAAAGTCGATTAGAATGCGTAATAAACATATATAGAATTAGTTTAAATTTTAATCTTTTGCCTTATTTTTTCGATTAATGCCACTCCTCTAAATTTTAAAATTATAAAAGAAAAGAAAATATACACACGTTACTTATTCTATTGTTTAGAATATATATTCCATCGTTTATATTGAGGAGTTAAATAGTTTATGATTTTACTTGACAAATGCATATTATTGATACCCATGCGCATACACTGATCATTTGGTATAGAAAATATTTTAAAAATATTTGGTGGCGGGTGATAGTTCCGCAAGCCGTCTTTAAAATTTGGAAGTTGAAAATAAGAGAATGCCTTTCGAAATAAACACCCCAACCTCTTCATGTTAAGAACAGTTTCGAAATAAACGCCCCGGACTTCTCCATGTTAAGAACGACTTTTGGAATAAACACCCTTTGCAGGTTGGACAATCAGTGCACATTGACCAACCAATGCTGTGTTCACATGTTGAAAGTGTTCAGTCCTAGCTATGAAACGAGTAAATATGTGTCTAATTACATTGTATGTTAGTTCTGTGTGCGCAAGGAAAGAGTTAGCAATGCGTGTTAAAATGCCGATAATTCTGAAAACTCACAGTTACACAATTTTAAGAGTTCCAGTATATTTATATAATAATGGTGGGCGATTATCAATACTTCAAAGGGCTGCATATATATTTCAGCTGAATTGCTGCATGTGTAGAAGTTGAATTATTTTTATGTGTTTGTACGATTATAGAGTGGTTAAAGAGGGTATATTTTTTACAATTTTTATTTTTGTTCTTATTCAGAGTGCACTATTTTTGGGCCTTTAATTTCCCCACAGTAAAAACCGACATGTGTCTAACTCTGCCCTCGTGTGGATGCAAGCAAATAGCAACATTCGGTTAATGTAAAGGTTACCAGTAATTACATTTTTGTTTTTGAGCGATTGTTATGATTGTATTTGCTTTTTAGCATTATTGCGTCCTGTACAGTTTTTTTTTTATTGTAATTAATTTGTTAGGTTAAAATAAGCAATAGTTGCAGAACATTATCCTCTCCTGATGTTTGTAATGGGTTGCTAAATAATCACATGATTATTTCAGTTCACTACAGTAATTGACTAAGTCCAAACAGAATATTATGAATGTCGGAAGAGGGGAATTTGAATATAAAAACATATAATTTTATCATAATAAATTAGTTAATGCGTATTTTGGCAGTTTTAAACCCCTGTAAGTCGAATATGTATTTTTAGGGCTTCACTGTCATCGGATCAGGCGTAAAATATACCCAACTAACTTTACATTAATAACCAAACAGAAACGATATCTGCACATTAAATCAAAAATAGTAAACTTTATACAAAAATTAAATAAATAAAACACACACACATACACACATTGAAAATAGCAGTTGCCAATAAAAAGAAATGAATGAAAACAGTATTACGAAAAGCTGTTTGTTTTGGAGAACAGAAAAAAAGAAAGAAAGAAAGAAAGAAAGAAGGAGAGAAAAATGCAAAAGGTACATTTACTGCTATGTTTGTTTATGGCTTAATCTTAGCAGTCTTAGAAGTTGGTTTGTTTTCTCTTCTTATATGATAGAAATTGAATTGTATAATAACTGCAATTTATGTCGTGCCAATCAAGAACTTTATACAGAAAGAAAGAAAGAAAAGTAAAATGGTATATTTACTTTACTGTTTGTTTATGGTTTTGTCGTAGCATCGACTTAGTTCGTTGTTATATAACTGTAACAAGTGTCGTGCGAATGTAGAACGAAAGAAAGAAAGAAGAATGAGCAAGAGGTATTTACTATGTGAATATTTTACTCTTAGCGGCAAATTCGTTTGATGTCTTTGTCTTAGCAGCGAACTTTAAGAAGGGAGACATTATTATTTATGGATTCTACTACGGGAAAGTTAATGCCATATATGTGGATGTATAAGCCACTTAATGGCGGTATAATCATAAGATCTGTGGAACGTGTAGATTTCACTCCGGTGCTGCTGGTGGTGATGGTAGGACTTAATATAGACAGGTAAAAATAAGTACGCTTCCTTTGTAGGTGGTGTGATTGTGATGATGGTGCTCCTAGGAAGCAATGTGTTATTTTAATAGTACGATTGAATGTGTCCGTGAAAGTGGTTGAAAGGCACATAAGATGGTGGTTAACAGTCTAGACGTATTGATTTTGTATGTGGCATCTGTTGTTGCAAACCTACAATAGTAAATTACAAAGGGGAAATTCTGCAGTCAAAATAGTGTAAAGGAGATAAAAATACTTACCATTTCAAGTTATGAATAGATGAATATCAAATATGTCCACAACTTAATTTCATTAAAAACGGTGTGATTTAATAGGCTGTTATCCTCAGCTCGTGGATTTGACCGTAATAAGCAAAGCTAGGAATTTGAACGATAATAAAAATCTATAAGATAATGCTGCTATTACAGTTATTTGCTAATTTTCAAGGAAGGATATCGTTTCCAGTATCAAACTGGAACTATCTAAAAAAAACGAGGCATCTAGAATTTCCAGTTATATATATATATATATATATATATATATATATATATATATATATATATATATATAAGCATTTCAGCCCGGCGTTGCCCGGGTGTTTAGATGTGTATGTTGAGCAAAACCAAAAGTGGTAGTAGGAAGGCAGGCTCGAACCCGTACAGCAAAGGAGGAAAAGAACGGGATAAAAACCTTACGTTTATGCGGTTACGACCACCGCCACACCGGAAGCGATATTGTTTTTAAAATTAAGGCTAGACAATCTAAAGGAGATGATAACTTTCAAACATATCGGCGAAAAAAGTGACCCTCCCCTGTAGAAAAGTGCCTAGTTGAAGGGGAAGATATTAATGTTTTTACCCAATTTTTCGATATTTGTCGTGTGAAAGGTCTAACTTTAAAACGATACTGATCTTGGTAAAATCCGTCGCCTGTATTGAAAGTTTAAGACAGACATGCAAACAGACATACATACATTTATATATTAATAACTAAAAATTGTCGACCCAAACTGATGAAAAAGCTTGTCCTATATCTGAATACCCTTTATGTAAAATTTCAAATATTTAGACCAGAAATTGTCTGAGTAATTTGAAAAAGACCGCATTTTTTTAAACTTTGATCCCTATTATGACCCCTTAAAATGTATTGTTTTGGGCTCAACTCAAGTTATTAAGTCATATCCATGCCCAAGGAACGTATATCTAAAATTTCAAGTGCGTAGACCCAAAATTGTCGGAGAAGTTTGATAGAATTCTCAAAGGTCAAATCGTTGAACTTTGACCCCCTAATCGCCAAATTTCTGGCTAAAACCGATCACATCGATTTTCCCAAATCTCAGTACCCAGTATATAAAATTTCGAGTCTGTAGAATAAATATTGACAGAGTTATTGAGTAGGGAAATGTACACAGACACAGACACAGACACACACAGAGACACATCCAGACACGTTCATTTATATATATATATATATATATATATATATATATATATATATAGAGAGAGAGAGAGAGAGAGAGAGAGATAGATAGATAGATAGATAGATATGTGTGTATGTGTGTGTATATCTAGAATTGCGTAGCAGTGTTCAACAAGTCATATGCATTAAACTGCATGAGTAAAATATTGTGTCTATTATGCATTAAAATTCTGAACTAATGCGATTGCCAATAATAGAAACAAATCGATGAAAAAGAAAATAAATCATTGGCGCTTTGGACACAGACGTTGTTTGAGAACTAGATATAATTCTACAACCGCAGAATGTACAAATATAATACTGTTAATGTTTAATCAACACCAACAAACATATATGCGTGTAGATATTTTATTGATTTTAGCATTTGCAAACTTTTGCAATCATCTAGCATTATCACTACTTCTATAACCGGATTCTTGTATTGGGCAAAGTAAATATCAACTTGCAATTATCAAGTTTTTAGAATGTGAATCAGATAAGCAAAATGTGATGAGTCAACTGATAATTATTCCATGTAATTCGTCTTTAGAAGCAAATGCTTAAATAAATATTAGATATTATCGGATAAATGAAACGTCTGTTCAATGGATGTTTATAAAATTCCTCGTTCATTCCAGCAACTGTAAACATGTTAACAGACTATGCACGATAGTGTATCCTGGAATATTTGTAAGTTCCTAAGGTTAATCCTAAAAGACTGAAAATGTACATATATTTCCATGGAAATAAATTTATCTAAAAAAAATAAATAAATGTTGAAGAATTATACATATTAGACAATAACCGGTCGTATAAATCAAAATTTTACAATAACGAACATGATAAACGACAATCTATGTGCATGTACTTATAAAACTGTATATTTACTCACAGAAAAATACGTTTTGAAGTGAGACAGAGTTTCATATTTACATCATTACATGTGAAACATAGTTCACGAGTAGTTGAAAAAAACTTTTACACCCAACATATATATCTCCTTTTTCTAAGGCTTTCTTACGATCTACATTCTAAATATATAAAAAATGATCTTCATATTTTTCGCATCATTTCACTCTGCCTTCTATTTAATTTACGTAAACATTCTTTTTATATAGAGTGAACTTGATAGTCTATGAGAAAGTAATGAACTATACAACTTTATTAGCAATATAACTAATTTCGGTGTATCACGAAATGTTATCTTGATGTGAGAACTCAGGTTGAAAAATGTAATAAGTACGGAATAACCAGAACATTCTAAATCAGGCTAGTTCCTTTCAAGTTCGTGTTAGTGCAGTAAATAGAACCAGTTGTTTGTTTAACTAAAACTGGTTTCAGTGGGAATGCCTATATTTGTACAATAAAGTAAGTATAGAATGCCTGCTTTGTTTTAATTCCCACTAGTGTCATGTTAGTTCACAGTAATACTACTTTTAATATATGGAGCACATTTTAATCTGTGTTTTCTTATAGAATGTAAATGTATATTGATGAATATAATACGTGATTATCTAAACACAACATCAGAAAACTATATTAAAATGTACTAATGCATAAAGCGTAATGCCGACAGCATATAAATAAACCAGTAAAATAATGTGTTTAAGAAGATCCCATCAATAATCGCCAGAGTAACTAAATCTAAATATTTACAAAACAATGTTATTTTTCTAGTATTTGTTTTTAGGATTAACAATTGTATATAATTTGTATTATTTGTACTCATGTACACATACTGAGTTTTATTTTCACGACGATTCGGACGATGTAACCGCAATTAGAATATAAAATAAAAACTCTCTTCGAAGTAAGGGATTCTCACTGGATATTAACTCTTTAGAGTGATCGAAATCAGTGTTAGATAACTACCTTTTTCCGATGACAGTATCTTTCAAGTCTGCTATCGTGTTTATTCTTGGTATACTGCAAGCATTATTTTTTTCTAAAAGTAGCTTTTTTTTACATAGGCATCACCACATTATCAAGGCCCAGAGGCGACTCAATGATAAGGGTTAAAGAGTGTACAGTAGAAATTGGACAATATAGTAATCATTAGTAATGAAAATTTGGTAAATTTAATTACTTATATGGAACGGCTCATCAAGAACTTATTTACTTTAGACTTGAACACAACCATATTGTAGTTAGCCGGAAAGCAGGAAAACGGAAGACAATTCCACAGGCGTGCAGTTCTAAGAAAAAAGCTTTGTTCATGGAATCTACGTTTAGGTTTAGGCACAGATAAATAGTGGGGGAATTATTGATAGTGTTTACAGCTAGACGAGTGTTTCTTGTGAAAGTTTGGCGAGGGGGGACCATAGATTGAAGCTCAGTCGAACACTTTCCATGAAAATAACGATACATCAGAGACAAACTCGCAACATCTCTTCTGTGAGATAGAGGTTGCAAGGAGGAGAAAAAGACATCTCCTACGAGGCTAAGAAGTCTATTTTGAACTCTATCAAGGCAGGACAAGTCCTTTCTAGCAACTCCTGCCCAGATGTGGCAACAATATTCCATCCTTGGACGTACCTGGCTCTTATATAGATAGAGAATAGCATCAGCAATGAGATATCTACCGGATCGATAGAAAGATCCCACCATTTTTCCAGCGGCCTTGGCAACAGATTTGATGTACGTGTTCCATTTAAGATCAGGAGTAATGGTCAAGCCCAGACGCGTGTCAAAACTTGAGGCCTCCTGAAGACGAGAGCCATTCATTTCAATTGATGCCAAATGTGGATTAGAATGTTGATGATGTAAAGAGAGAAGCTTGGTTTTAGATGCATTAAAAGTAACCAGTCACTCCTTTCCCCATACTACTACGTGCTCAAGATCAGAGGAGAGAGAATTGGAGAGAACTTGGTCGTTTACTGTCTTAGATGTGCTACCATAAATGGTAGTGTCGTCAGCATAGATGTCTACAAATGATGTAAGGATGTGATTTGGAAGATCATTAATGTAGATCAGGAAAAGAGTTGGGCCCAGGATGGACCCCTGAGGGACACCGGCATTAATACTGTGAGCTTCTGAGTTTTGCCCTTCAACTACTACTCTTATGAACCTATCAGAAAGAAATGATTTAATAATTGAGAAGACTTTTCCAGCTATACCATAGCTAGCGATCTTATGAAGTAAACCTTTATGCCATACCCTATCAAAGGCTTTAGATATGTCAAGAGCAATTGCCCTACAAAGATTGCCACCGTCGAGAGATTTGCTAATCCTATGCGATATAACTGTAAGGACATCTGCTGTAGATCTAGCAGAACGGAAACCATATTGAGTGTCACTAAGAAGGTTATTTTTGTTGAGATGGTTGATTACTTCTGTATTTAACACAGATTCCAGCAACTTACTCATGACGCACAGGAGACTTATTGGCCTGTACTGAGAGGGGGATGAGCGATCACATGAATTCTTAAATACAGGGCATACTGATGAGATTTTCCAGGGAGATGGGAAACTATTCTCCTTAAGACAACGTTTAAACAGTTTTGTAAGTATGGGCGCTAGTTCAGGTTGAAGTTTTTTGAGTACTATAATTGGAATACCGTCAGGGCCAGTTGCTTTACTGGAATCAAGGTTTTTGATTAGCTTTGCAACACCACATACAGATATACGTATGTCACATAGCGTGTTTTCTGATACAGGAGGAAATATTGGGGGTTGGCGGCCTTGGTCGCAAAGGGTAGAATTAGCTGCAAAGTACTTGACACAGAGTTTGGCTTTGTCTGATGCTGACGAGATTACATCAGGTCCATTGATAATAGTTGGGATGGAGCACACGCTTCTGTTCAGGATTCTGTTTGCTATTTGCCAAAACTGGTGGGAACCAAGCCGCTGCTCAGCTACTTTGGACTTAACAGATTGAGCATACAACTC
Source organism: Euprymna scolopes (assembly GCF_053919585.1). NCBI lineage: Eukaryota > Metazoa > Mollusca > Cephalopoda > Sepiida > Sepiolidae > Euprymna > Euprymna scolopes. Next base: position 153,392,045 of record NC_136484.1, on the reverse strand, counting down.
TCTTGCGTTCCTTATTACTTTCTTACAATGGTTGCTGGCAGTCCTGAAAGCGGCTTTAGTTTCCATACATCTATTACGTTTGAAGCAGTGAAAAAAGTGATTTCTGTGCGCAATGGCACCAGCACATTCTGGAGAGAACCATAGCTGGCTATTAGGTTTTTGCTGAAACTTTTTAGAGGGTATGAAATGGTCAATACCTACAATTAACCATTCAGTCAGGTCTAATACTATAGAGGAAACATTCTTTTTAAACATGGAATGCAGAGGTAGTTCAGATATAAATGTACGGAAGCTATCCCAGTCAGCCTTAGTGTATCGATATACTGTACGATGGAGAGGTACGTCTGGGGACTTATTACATTTCATTTTTATCTTAATTGACACAACAGAGTGGTCGGAAGATCCAAGAGGCGACAGAACAGAAACTGAACATAGTTCGGGCAAGCTTTATAACACTTTCTTACTGGGTTATTTTAAAAGCATTCATCGTCAACTTTAAGACCAAGAAGGAAAAAGTAGTCCTGGCTGTTTCCGTTTGCTGTCCAATCTTCTCATTCAAATCTTCCACAAATTATTAAAGTATTAAAACAAATTCCAGTTTCACGTCATCTTTTTTTACTCAGCAGGCGAAAGATTACTGCTTCTGTTGTACCAGTATTCAAGAATTCTGGTGAAAGGACAGACCCATCAAATTATCGCCCCATTAGCCTCCTTCCACTTTTTGCCAAAATATTTGAGACCATAATTAACCACGCTCTAATCCATCATCTTACAGATGCTAAACTACTGACTGACAAACAATATGGATTTAGACAAGCCCGTTCCACAGCAGACATCCTCACCGTGATCTCTGAACGTATATACCAATCACTGGACAAAGCGGGGGAAGGCAGAGCGGTAGCTCTAGATATATCTAAGGCTTTTGACAGGGTATGGCATGAGGGTCTCCTCAGTAAAATCAGATCATACGGTATCACTGGTAGAATACTTAACATAATTAAATCCTTCTTAGATAAGAGAAAAATCCAGGTAGTCCTCGACGGTCGCACATCTAAACAATATGATATAAATGCGGGAGTGCCCCAGGGTTCTATCCTTGGACCTCTATTGTTCCTGATATTCATAAATGACCTCCCCGACAACATTGCCTCTGAGATGGGTATATATGCTGATGACACTACACTCTATGGCAGACACGACAGGAAGACGAATGAACACATTTCTAAAGAAATGGCAGAAACACTAGAGGAAGACCTCCAATCTGTAGTGGAATGGGGACAAAAGTGGTTGGTCGCGTTCAATGCTGCCAAGACTAAACTAGTTTCATTCAATAATTACAAGAAACCCTCTCTACCACCAATAGCAATGGCCAACGACTCTTTATCTGAGAGTCCATCTTTCAAACTCCTTGGCCTAACGTTCACAGGAAACATGAGTTGGAACAATTACATTGAAGGCATTGCCAGGGCCGCTGCAAGAAAGGTGGGCTCTCTCTACCGTGCTAGAAAACTACTAACACCCGAAAGTATCCTGTACCTCTATAAGGCCACCATTCGCCCATGTATGGAGTATTGCTGCCACATCTGGGCTGGTGCATCTGCTACTAGTCTCTCGCTCCTTGACAAGGTTCAAAAGAGAGTCGCAAATCTGATAGGCCCTGAACTGGCATCTAAGCTTCAGCCTCTGTCCCATCGACGAAATGTTGCATCCCTCTGCCTGTTCTACAAGTATTTTAGTGGTGAATGCTCTGATGAACTGCAATCACTTGTGCCCCCACGACGCGAGCACCCTCGACAAACCCGACAGGCTACTAGATCCCACCCCCACACTGTAGAGGTCCCTAGATGTAAAAGATCTTTTTACTCCAATAGTTTCTTCCCCAGAACCGCAAGACTCTGGAATTCCATTCCAGGTCCCTGCTTCCCCAACAGTACTGACGTGCAGAAGTTCAAGTGTAACGTGAACCGACACCTTGCTGCCCAAATCCCTACATAGTACCCCAGTAGTTGTTGCCCCTGATAGTAGCCCCCTACACCAAAGTGGCAATTTGCCTTGTTTGGGGTGAAAATGTAATAAAAAAAAAAAAAAAAAAAAAAGAAAGTACAGAATTATAAAAACAAACACCCTCCCTTCTGCATGTGAAGAATAGATTTTTTTAATAATCAGAGATAATTTCTGTGTAGTCTCGATAATCGGTCAGAATAAGAAAATTAAATAAAATAATCCACAAGAAGTAACATTTATTATAAAACAAATATATAACAAATACACATTTCAGAAGCCAACAAAATCTTATTTAAAACCGACCTGCTGATTGTTTTGTTGTTTTAACTTATTGTAAATGTTTATAACGTTCTAAAAAGAAAGTATCAACATGATAAAGTATAGGTAATTAGTCAAAATAAAAAAAAATGAATCAAATCTTGAATAGGGGTAAAACGTCTACTCCATAAAAACAAATAAAGCATCATTAAAAGTTAGATAATCGCTCAAAAATAGAAAATAATGGTATCCGTAAGTTTTTTCAGAGCTTAATTTGGAGAGGTGTAGTAGCGTGTCTGTATTTTGTACATATTTACATTCCAAAACTAATGGCGTGTTTACATTTTGAGAGTGTTCCGCTCTTTTGTTTTCATATTATGGTAGTTTAGTCTGCGCAACAAAAAAATCAGCAATGCGTAATAAAATGGCAATAATTTTCAAACCTTTTGTTAGAGGTAAGTAGTAAACTTTTAAGGCTCCCATTATTTAATGTTTACGTTTTTTTAGCAGAATTGCATCATGTTTAGAAGTTGATATAATTTTATATTTGTGCGATTATCAATTGTTAAAAACGTTATATATATATATATAATTATTTTTTTACTATAATAATTAAATACCTACAGACACTAGTGTTTTATCCTTTCGGGAATCTTCAGTGCAGGGTGTCACGATTACTACCAGTCGAACGATTCGAACCCCGTATCACGAGACATCTCTGGCTCGATTAGCGGAGACCTAATCCATTCGGCAACCATTAACCGCTTGAAAATAACGTTTAATTTTTAACAACTTAATGTTAAGTGTTCATTTACGCCAGACAGACAGTGATCTAATCGTTATACGATGATCTACGCATAAGAGCTAAATTAACTGACTTTTAATTCAACTGAAAGTGCTCAACGATAAGAAACACATTTCTTAAAGGGGCTGTCATAATTATTTTTTTACTATAATAATTAAATACCTACATACACTATGCACGTATTGTAACATGCTGAATTGTTAAAAAGAAGTTGCCAATATTTATGAAACATAAGGATAAATTTAAGGTTAGCAGTATTTAGTTTTCCGTTTTTGAGCGCTTATTGTAAGGATTTATGTTAAAAGAGTGTTGAAAAACGCTATGCGTATTATTTACTTATGTATATTTTTATATATGCTTACATGCTTAATTGTTTAGAAGAAGTTGCCGGTAGTCATGAAACAGTAGGATAATTTTCTGCTGTTGAGCGATTATTATGTTTCCATTTTTTTAGAGAAGTGTCCGTTTATAATGAATTAATTCTGGAATAAGAAAATAAGCACGCAACCTATCAGATGCAGAAGATTTCCCCAGTGGGACTTAATCTTTTCTTTTATTTTACTACATGAAATTTTTGGTATGTATGATCCAATTACGGGCATTATGAACATACCATCAATGGAATATTTCGACTGGTTGCGGTGGTAGAACTAAATATTTAGAGGGAAAATAAGTACACCTTTCTCTAAAGATGTTGTGATTGGAATCATGTTGCTTCTAGGATGCAATGTAGTATTCTATTATCACGACTGAATGTGTTTAAAACGGTGTTCGACACCTACATATGATAAAGGCTATTAACCTACATGTAATGTATGCGACATCTGCTGTTGCAACCTACGATACTTTAGTCTAGAGGGGAATTTCTACGGTCAGTTTATTATATCTGGTGATTAAAGTCCAAGACAAAATTGGAATTAAATGCATAAGAAATTAACCTGAAAGAAGTGACTATTTTCTATAAGATATTTTCCATAAATGAAGGAACTATTCTAAGAACAACACCCAAGTAAAAAAGCGTTCACTCCTAAAACACATTAATATACCCGGATATACCTTCCTCTTCCTATCAGGCTAACATATCAGAATTATTGCACATATAGACTGCAGTGTGAGAAAAACTTTGACATGTCAATAGTTGCTAATACGATCGATATAGACACTTTGTACATAATTAAGTAAACAGAGATCCTAACCTATGGTGCCTAACTTAAATAGCGGGTAATTTTGTATAAATAAATTCGATTATCAGTATTTATCCATTATTTATAACCTCGAAAAGTGCGGTGAAAATTTTTTCATTAGCCATGTAATAGGTGCTAGAGGATTGTGATTGCAACAAGCTAAAGTGACAAATGGTATCAAAATTAAATGACTCGAATTAGATTTCTACCATCTGTTTTACAACACATTTGAGTCAAAGGATAAGGGATAACTATGGTAAGTATAATATTAACTACTATTTAGTGATAAAACTACTAAACATATAGATACAGGCACAAACATTTTAATTAGAAAGAAATAGTTTTTCTATTATTGATTAAAGAAATTACGTAATTAATATTAGTATTTAACATTTTACCACACCCTAATTATAACGTAAATAAGAAGGTCTAATTTTACGCATATATGTTATACGCGCTAATATAACGTTTTATTTATTTATGTATGTATCTATAATATTCTTAATACACCTACACACACATATATATATATATATATATGAATATCTACATCACACACAAACACGCACACATACACCCCCATATATATACATATATATATATATATATATATATATATATATATATATGGGGGGGCAGGTGAAAGTTTGCTCCGTGGGTGGGTTCAAATTTTGAAGTCCTCATAAATGTTCATCCTGATTGCGTAAGCATGAAACACTAGTGTTTGTATATATGAAAAGGATAAGTATTTAACAATAATCATCTTGCCCCCTTAAGATTATTTAAGGATTGTCATTGTTCTGGAAGTATAAACTAAGAGGCATTCAGGTGTCGTTCAAGGAACGTTTAGGACTTCTGTCGTTTGTAACATGCTGTATTTTCTAATGCCTACGATTCATTTTTAATTTTCTTAATTATTTTCGCAATTGTTTGATGACTCGTATGTGAAATGTTAGTAAATGAAGACAATTATGGCTTCTTGGCTGAGTTCGAATCTTCCGACCGGCAGGAATTATTATCTTTCACTAGCGTGCGTAGATATAAAATAGTAATTAGCATATAATTATTTATACAATATACAATATAACGATTAATTAATTTTAAATTTTAACTACAACACGTGTTTCGTTATTTTCTAGTAATTCTCAAGTCAGAAGATAATTATTCATTTGGTTACACGAATCGAAATCCAAGATCCATCTCAATGTTTTAACTTTTTTTATGCGATTTACAAAACAACCATGGTAAAAAAGAATAAGGTGTGTTTATGTTTCTGCAAGCAGACATATCGAGAATGCTATTATAAAATGTGGTTATGCTATAGATTTTTTACGAACCCACCACTGCAGACACTGATGAACTATTTGCAAGCCCCCAATAACTTTTCTTACAACTGTGCTCATCCTTCGTTCTGTTTTTTCCTTGATTATCCGCTCACTTTGTTTTCTTAATTAAGATAAAGACAAAATGCATTAATTTGTCAAATGCAACGCCGCCTCGTACAGTGCTGGAATAGCTTCCGAATACAGTACTGGAATAGCTTCCGAATATTTCAATCTGATATATCTCTGCACCCCATGTTTAAAAAGACTGTGTTCTCTATAATATCGGATTTAACTGGCTGGGAAACTATTATCATAATAAATTATTGTATATCCCCAGAAAAATTCCAACAAAAGTCAAATAGCCAGTCATTCTTGTACACAGAAATTACTATTTTCATTGCATTCAACGAAATATATGTTCCGAAACTTAAGCTACCATAAGGGACTAATCGCAGAGGGTTCTTCTTAAAGATTTGGCCTCAAAGCTTATTATGGCCTGACAACCCTGAGAGCAACGCGCTACTGTGAAGAAGCACCGTTTTGTATGCACAGCATTAAAAATATTAGGAAATAATTGGTTATATAATATATAACGGTGAGAACTGTTCAAGGCAAAATTTAAACAAAATCCCCCATTCCACATCGTTTTAAATGTTTCTACGCGTTTCTAAATTATTCTGAACTTAGGACCTTCATTCTACTCTTCCCTCCCTCTGCCACGAAACTTGAAAAATATCATTACGATTACGTGTCCCATTTACACGCAAGAACATGGCATGATTAGCAAACATAAACATTAGTTTACCATTTTACTTGGAGTATATTAACATTTACTTTTTATTTCAATATATATATATATATATATACATACTATTTTCACACACTAAATATTCTCTATTTGTTACATATGCTGAACACATATTTTGGTATGCGGTTATTATTATTATTATTATTATTATTATTATTATTATTATTATTATTATTAATATTATTATTAATGTAACCCGGGAAACGCTAGATTTTCTAGTTTTAATAAGCCGTAAAGTGTAAGAAGCCGACACGAAATCAAACAGCTTTTTAAAATGAAGTTTATGTCATTGAATTCACGCTATCAGAATTAGAAGATGATTTATTTTCCACGCTGCTTATATCAACGTGCTTTTTTATATTTTTTCAACTGCGTATATTGACTTCAAATGGAGTCTCGTGAGGGATATAAATGAGAATATGAGATTTAATGTATTCGTATCGCTGCTAAGACATGTTTAGCGTCCAGTTTTAACAGTAAAAAACATACTGAATCAGATGAAGTCTGATAAACACTTGTCTAGTATTAATATTTTGTCAGTAGTTATCTCTTAATATCTGTTATTATTATTGACGAATATATGTCTATGGTGTAAGTATCAGTGTATACCTAGCTAGCAACAGAATTCACAACAAATTACTAGAATTCATAGCAAAAGTCGATTTCACTAAGAAGAGAGGAAAATAAATGAGGCAAAACGTTCGTATTTTAACAAGAACATGTATTCACGAGTGTACAGTATTGTTTGTTACAGAAACACTACTTCGTTCATATATTCTCGAAATAGGGTTTATCACAATCACACTATCGAAAAATTGCAACACGAAGTAGAATTTAATGATGATAGCGATTGCCTTTTTGATTTAGTATTCCTGAACGAACCGGGCTTTTACCAAATTCAAATTGAAAACCAAGAAAATATTCATCATCAAATAACGTTGGTGCTTAGCTCGTACTTCTCGAGAAGCCGTAATTATCCGTTGTCAAATTGCCATATTTACCTATTTAATAGTTTTTGCCGTTTTTATCGTGAACCTCACACACACACACACACACACACACACACACACACACACACACATATATATATATATGTATATATATATATATATATATATATATATATATATATATATATATATATATTAACATTCAAACTCATCTAGCGGAACGGTTAACGCGCCGGACTGTGATATACATGGTTTAGAGTTCGATTAATAGAAAGCGTCCAAATAAATTATGGGCGACTTTCTAAGTAAATAAAAAATGAGCTTATTTATCGTTATAAAAAAAACAACAACAAATCTAAATTTTTAAGCGATAAAAAAAACAGTAAAAGTCATTTAACGCGCCGGACTGTAATACACATTGTCTGGAGTTCGATTCCTAGAAACAACAAAGCTACACTGGTGGGAGGTAGTTATCTTGAAACACGCGTGTACGTAGATTACTGTTTTAAAAATAATTGAAATAAATAATATGTATATATATGTATATACACACTCACACATATTTATCTTAGAACAACTGATCTAAATCGGGAACCGAAACATCATAACATTTTAAAGTATTGAAATCAATATCGAAATTGGAAAATATTTAAATATGTTTAATATTTCCGGTCTCGAAAAATAATTTATTAATATGTTTGGCACCCAGAAATAAATAAAAATAATTTAATTATTAGAAGATTTTCATTTACAACAGAGGACTAAAAGCCATAGAACCTAAAATAAGGAATCGCATTACCAGATGTAGCATTGTCTCTAAAAGCCTAAACTATTTTATTTTTATCAGTAAATTATTGTAATCAATGTAAATCTTTTAACAGTTCACTTGCATAACCATTTATCAATTTATTATTACTAAAATTTTTGACGAGTTAAGATTCCTCTCTGTACATACTTGCTGAACGTTTATATGACGTCTCGTGAAGAGTTCATGAATTGATATCAAAACATTTTAACCGATATGACAAATTATTTTTTAAATTTTTATGGCGCCTATTATCCTGTCGGTATCTGCCATTACGTTTTCTAAAATAATTAATACTTTTTTGTATTTTTCGGGGTTTAGCGCCATGAAATTATAAATGAAAAGACAACAATGAGTTTATTATTTGAATGTAATACCTAAAGCGAAAACCTTAAGAAATTTGTTGAATTAAAAAAATATATATCTAACTTTAAAAACTACCCTCCAAAATGAGATGTATATTTTTTTGGTGATTGTGTGAAACCATTGGAACAAGATAATTTCAGAATTAAAAGTAAATATTTTTTTATTCATTTAATTATTATTAGAATGTGACCGGTTATCAAGTCCCAAAAGCCACTCGAACATTATCCGACCGGTAAAGTAATAACATCACGCATGCTTGCTTTTTTTCATATTACTATTTAAGAGTAGGAGCATGAAGGGTGTATATCATTTACGACTTTGACCAATACCATGTTTTGAACTAAAGTTGATCAGGAGTTTAAAATGGCCAAGGTTTAAATTTAAAAAATTGGTCAGATGTGCTTAAAATACTTCCTGCCTAGAAAAGTATTGTACGTTAAATTAAAATCTGAAAAACTTATTTTGTTGTGTTACAGAGAGAGAGCGAGAGAGAGAGAGAGAGAGAGAGAGATGAGTAAACGTGGAGGTAGACACGTTTACCAGAACCGAAGGTCAGCTGACCAGATTACGTATAAGTGACGTGGTCAGGTTGGCTAGATCTGTGAGATTTGATTTGGGCTTTGAAAAAGACGGACGGCTTTCCGTTGTCTCCCCCTCTTAACTGGGGAGGGAGGAGACAAACGCTGACGTGTGTAGAAGAAGAACCCACACAGGCCGATTTCACCAAGAGAAGATAAATGATTCCCCTCGATGATAACCCTAGTGAGAACTCAGATGAAGAACAATGATAAAACGTTAAATGGTGCTCCTCGATGATAACAATATGTAACAAACGTTCAATTTGGTGCCGATATGTAACAAACGTTCAATTTGGTGCCGTAACTGACCAGACCACCTAGCAAGGGTGTGTTTAAAAGAAAAAAAGAAGAAAAAAAAAAGAACTTCAATTGCCACGGGGAAAAAAGAAAAAAATAAAGGACAAGAAAAACAATAAAATGTCTGGAAAAAAAAAGAAAGAAAAAAGAAAAAAAAGAAAGAACAGTAGAAAAAAATACAAATCAACACACACACAACGTAGGGTCCATTAAAACACTAGGCGAATTAGAAAAATAATAAAAAAAAAGAAAAAAAGAAAAGCAATACACACGTACAACCTTTTCAGGAAGAAAGAAAAGGAAGGCATACAGACACACAGATGTAAAACTTTATATATAGAAAATAGTTTAAAAAAATGTTTATCGTATTAGGAATTAGCTCGTTATGAACGAAGAAAAATATCACTTAATGTAAAAATATCACTTAATGTAAAAATTAGAAGGGAAAAACAAAGAATGGCCTTATTCTGTAATTTTTTAACGAACAGCCAGTGAGTAAACCAGAAAGAAAAAAAAAGAAAGAAATAGAACATATGATTTTAGTAAGTGTGCGTCAGGAATGAACCTTTCAGCTTACCAAAAGATAAACACGCCAATCACAAATATGTGTTATGAATATGTTGTTGCATTTTTAAACTGTGGAAACTAAGTGTAACTTTTAATGAAAAACAATATGTACTTTTAATGAAAAACAATGGAAAGGTTCTGAAATGTGATTTTTTTTCCTTTTTCACTAATTGTACGATTTTTTTTTCTTAGGAATTTTTTTTTCTGACATGGACAATTTTAGTTCCATCGAGTGTTAGGATTGTCTGAGACTTTATAAGTGAGTCGTTTTATTTTATTTTAGAAACGACTATGTATTTAATTGTAAATGTCTAGGTATTTTTTGTAAACGACGGTGATTTTTCTTTAATTTTGAATTCTGTGGAATGGTAAAAGGTGATGCACTATGCAGCCGACCTAGTTGATGACGTGGTCAAATGGGTTTCCACGAATCTGTGTTTTGTTATTTGGAATTTTGTTGTTAATGAGATGGGACTTTGTGATTGCTTATAGGATATTTTTGTATTTTTTAATTTATTATTTTTATGTAATTGATGTGTTGTCAACCGGTATTGGCAGAATTTTCTTGTTCTTTGACATGTATTTTTTTCGCAGAATGGGGAGGTGGAATCTTTGCTTGTGGGGTCTATTGAAAGAATGATTAATAAAAGAAAGAACGTGTTGTTAATTAATTAATTAATAATCATAATAATAATAATAAAATAGGGAAAAAGAGAAAGAAATAAGATTTAAACAGCGTAATAAATAATAATAATAATAATAATAATAATAATAATAATAATAATAATAATAAAAAGTTTCTGAAGAGTCAAAGGTTCAGTCGGTATTAGTTTTAATTTTCGAAATGTGGAATAAATGTTCTATTCGACATGAGTGACGTTTTGACCAGATAAGTAAGGTAGAAAAAAAAAGGATAAATATAGGGTTAAATAAACTATATGAAGAAGTGAAAGAAAAAAGTGGGGCGTGAATCGAATTTAATTTCTGTGGCAAGCAAGTTAAAATTTTGGAGAGGTGTAAAATTACATGGGTAGTTATTAATTTCATTATTCTCGAGAAATGATTTGAATTCTATTTTTTTTATCGTGATTTCTATTGATTTCGAGTAGAATCAACATGGAGCAACTTTGAGTACTTCATGTGTGGAAATCCGATGTTTTCCGTGAAGCTATGTGCCTTCAAGGCAGGTTGCGCTTACCGACTTCGGAAAAAAAAAGTTTTTTTTCTGACATAGCAGTAAACGGAATGTATTCTGTCCAGCGTGAGCGGATCTAGTTGTAATCAACTTCAGGGAGCAAATGAAATGCCCTCTGACATGGCGTAAGGGGCAGAGGGGGTGCAATGGCTGACGTGACCATTATGTTACGAATCGCTCAAGAGAAGATGAATGAAATATGTATGCAAGTACTTAGGAAAATAGAAGGCTACCCACCATATGGAATGTTAAGAGGTTTTTTGTTTCCCACAGAATACTAGTATTAAGAGTAGGCTTATGATGAATAGGATAAGGCTTGGGATGGAAATTTTTTTTGTGTGTGCTACCTATGGGAAGAAAAGCTGATCTGTAAAGCCAAGGATGATGATAGTCCGTTTTGAAGAGGCAGATGGACCTCGATTTTATTATTCGGTTGGTTGCCGAGAATTTTATCGATCACGCGTAGTGTCGACGGGAGTAAAGGATGCTCCTGAAATTCTGATTTAAATTATGAAGAGACCATGGGGTCACAGGGAGTTGTTGACCTTTGAGGGCGCAAGGATTAGTGCCACATGGTATTATTTGTTGATATTATTTTACTTAGTATATTGAATAAAGGTATGACAGTTTTCTTTGCCAGTGGGGTGAGCATATATATCCCATTCTTAGTAAATGTGGGAAGTAGAAAATGTATGCCTTCGCGATACATTTTGATAAAAAGGGGGGGAAGGAATGTTACAGAGAGAGAGAGAGAGAGATAGAGGTGAGTAAACGTGGAGGTAGACACGTTTACCAGAACCGAAGGTCAGCTGACCAGATTACGTATAAGTGACGTGGTCAGGTTGGCTAGATCTGTGAGATTTGATTTGGGCTTTGAAGAAGCCGGACGGCTTTCCGTTGTCTCCCCCTCTTTACTGGGGAGGGGGGAGACGAACGCTGACGTGTGTAGAAGAAGAACCCACACAGGCCGATTTCACTTCCACCTTCTGCAGGACCTCTGGGGAAAGTGAAATAAAAACTATAAAACCCATTCATCGTCTTGGAGTGATAAATCTTCGTCAAACAGGTATCACGTCTCCCTCCAGGATGAGAAATTTCAAGATGGTCTAACATCGAAGAAGCAGAGGTAGGTTTTGAAAATACATGTCACACACACGATTCCCTTTATGATAATAAAACACACAACCATTTATAATAGAGACAATCATACGCACACGGAATCCTTTTTATACCATACACCAAACGTAAATGGTGCCCTCAGATGATAACCCAATATATAACAGTTGTTTTATCTTATTTTCACCACGAAAGTGTTCCGACTGTTTTCATGTAATCGCCTAAAAACAAAAATATACTTTTTTAGGGAAGGTAGCGTAGAGTGCAGAGCTATCAGAAGATCATAATGTCGTTCACAAAAAAACATTATATATGCAAATTAGCGAAAAAATAAAAGAAAATAAGTACCTATTGTTTCGTAAAAATACGCCAATTACAAAGTACCTAAAAATATTAAAAAATGAAATAAAATTTTCGTACCAAGCAAGGGTTACTTCTAATAATTTATTGATACGTATTAGTAAATTAAATTTAAAAAAAGAGCGGCTAGAGCAGCTAGGACAATTATTTTTCTATGGAAGATAAATTTTAGGCATTCATTCTTTTCAGAGGAGATCTACTTTTTAAGGAATTGCTAATGGTGTTATAGATTCTCCAGTCGGACTTACCTTTAGTAATAATATATTTAGTGAACACCCTTAAAAATAATAATTGCCTGTGAAAGATAATCATTAGCAAACTGATATTCCACTAAGTTAAAATATACTTGTTTTTACCTAAAGTTCTCAAGTTTTTCTCATGTATTTACTTCCAAAGTAAAATCCCATCTTGTTGGTTGAAATTATATACAATTAATTATATTACTTAAATTAAAATAAATTCGAAATACTTGGGTTTTTATCCATACGTTTTTCAGGGTGTTCACATTTAATCATAGTAAAACCTCAATTGAGTGAGAGGAAAATTTAGCTGAGGTTGTTACTCTACAAATTTGGCGCTGTTACTATTATTAGAACTACTGTTATTATCAAATGTATATTTTTCTTTATACAGTAAGACAAATCAATTATATAAACAAGTTTCATTAAGATACATGATTTTTTGATAGAGAATGTTAAAAATTATTGACAAAGCCACACTCTATGTAAATATGTTTTTACTAGTAACATTATTTGTGAGAAATCCATTCTTAACATCGGAGGTGCTTTGTTAAATAATCTGAACCTCTACCGCTTTCTTATTTTACATACTAATCGACAATAGTTTTTAATTATTCATTGTATTTATTTGCTTCCCCATGAAAGCAAATTAGACACAAGATACTCATACAATATACACTATACCGCTTAACCGTATCTTTTCTTTTTCCAGAAATGTTCGTAGAAATTAGGCGGGGATTGTGAATAATATTTACAATTTAAAGATAATTGGAATAGGAAACATTATTTTACAGAATTGGTAATTTTATTAGAAACGCTCTATTACTGATATATATATATATATATATATATATATATATATATATATATATATATATATATATATATATATATATATATACAGCACACACATATATATATATATACATATATATATAGTTTTAGAATTTTTTTTACAATTGTGTATTCAATTATAAATATTCGTAACATAAAATTGGTTTACATAAATAGATAGTGCAATACTAGATCTCTTAATACATTTATAATACACCGATTCAAAAAGGGGCATTGTTGAATTGTGGGGGAATTGTTGATTGCCCATTATTTACTACACTGTTGTAGATTTTCCAGAAGTCACGGGTTCCTAATTTTTGTGCTTCGGTGCGTTTTTTGGTGTTTTCAGTAAATTCTCTCTTAGCTGTCGCTATTTCTTTCTTACAATTACTTCTGACTTCTATGTTCTTCTGTCTGTTTTACCTGGATTTATGTCGGTTAAATCTGCAGTACACATGCTGGCTTTGCGCAATGACAGCCGCACAAGTAGAAGTAAACCATTGGGGAAAGTGGAGCTTGCTCTAAAATTTCCGTGTGGGAACATGTACTTCAATTGCCGATAAGAATCTGCCTTTCCTGCCTACTGGAAAACTGCTTCTGTGGTACTAGTGTTCAAGAATTCTGGCGAGGGAACTGACCCAGTAAATTATCGCCCCATTAGCCTCCTACCACTTTTCACTAACATATTTTAGTCGATAATTAACCAAGCTCTAGTCCATCACCTTACAGATGCTAAACTTCTGACCGACGAACAAGAATACTTAACATAATTAACTCCTTCTTAGATAAGAGAAAAATCCAGTTTGTTTTCGACGGTCGTACATCTAAACAATATGATATAAATGTGTGAGTGCCTCAGGGGTCTATCCTTGGGCATCTATTATTCCTAATATTCATAAATGACCTCCATGAAAAAATTGTCTGTGAGATAAGTATGTATGCTGATGACACCACGCTCTATAACAAACACGACAGAAAAAGAAATAAACACATATCTAAAGAAATGTCAAAAACACTAGAGGATGACCTCCGATCTGTAGTGGAATGGGGACAAAAATACAAGAACCCTTCTCTGCCCCCAATAGCAATGGCCAAAGCCTCTTTATCTGACAGTACATCTTTTAAGCCTCTCGGCCTAACGAGTTGGAACAAGTACATTGAGAGCATTGACAGGACTGGTGCGAAAAATACAGGTTCTCTCTACCTTGCTAGAAAGCTACCAACACCCGAAAGTATCCTGTACCTCTACAAGGCCACCATTCGCCCATGTATGGAGTATTGTTTCCATATTCGGGCTGCTGCGTCTGCTACTAATCTCTCGTTCCTAGATAAGGTTCAAAAGAGAGTCGCCAACCTGATAGATCCTGAACTGCCATCTAAGCTTTAACCTCTGTCTCATCGAAGAAATCTTGCATCCCTCTGCCTGTTCTACAAGTGCTTTAACGGTAAATGCTCCGACAAACTGCAATCACTTGTGCCCTCCTCAACGTAAGTACCTCCGATAAACCAGACAACCAGCTAAATCCCACCCCTTCACGGTAGAGATCGCTATATGTAAGAGAGCCTTCTACTCCAGTAGTGTCTTCCCCAAAACTGCTAGACTTTGGAATTCTCTTCCGGGTCCCTACTTCCTTACTGTACTGACATGCAGAAGTTCAAGTGTAAGGTTAACCGACATCTTGCTGCCAAACTCTCTACATAGTACCCCTGTAACTTATGTCCCTGATAGTACACCCTACATCAAAGTAGCAACGTACCTTGTTAGGGTGAAAATGTAATGATGATAACACACACACACACACACACACACACATATATATATATATATATATATATATATATATATATATATATATAGGGAGAGACAGACAGACAGAGCCAGAGAGAGAGGGGGAGAAAGAGAAGATACATAGATAGATAGGTAGTTAGTTAAATACTTATTTCTATCTACCTCAATAAAATATGAGGGGATATATAAATGTACTTCTTTTTTATATTCAATTTTCACCTCTGACAAGGCGCAGTGCCACTTGGTAGTTGGGGGTTACTATCGAGGACATACGTTGTAGGGGCATTATGAAAGGGGATGAGTAGCAATACATCTGTAACATTACAGTATACATTCTGCATGTCAGTAGATTTTGGAAAGTAGAATCCCGGAAGGGATTTCCAATGTCTAGCAGTTCTGGGGAAGGAACTATTAATAAAGAAGGCTTTCTTACACCTAGGGATCTCTACCGTAAAGAGGTGGGATTTAGCTGCTTGTCGGGTTTGTTGGAGATATTCATGTCGATGAGGGCACTAGTGCTCGTAGTTCATCAGAGCATTCACCATTAAAGTACTTGTAGAACGGGCAGAGGGATGCAACATTCGTCAATGGGGCAGAGACTAAGGCCTAGATGGCAGCTCAGGATCTATTAGGTGGCGACTCTCTTTTGAACCCTGTCCAGGAGGTAAGGACAAGTAGTAGATGCACCAACCCAAATGTGATAACAGTACTCCATACATGGCCGAATAGTGGCCTTATAGAGTAAGAGAGTACTTTCAGCGTAAGTGGTTTTCTAGCACGACACAGAGAGCCCACCCCTTCGCAAGAAGAGGGACCTCCGTGGCCTTCAGGCCAAAATCAAAGTGTGGTGTCTGTTCCGGCAGATACTGCAAGCAAATACCCTATGTGGGAGCGACCCCACAGATAAGACCTTGGACAATGTAGGGGCAACCCTTCGTACCAATTGTCACTATCCAACTCCCCTACTCCCCGGGGGGTTGGTCCTCATTTCCCCTTCACTCCTCACATTAAAAATCGGCCTTGTGCCTAATTTGCTCGGTGAGGGAGCAAATAAATACCGAATACCTTCCTCGCAAAAGCCTTAGCAACGCTCTCAATATATCTGTTTCAGTTCATGTTCCGTGTAAACTTTAGACCGAGGCGTTTAAATAAATTACTTTCAGGTAATATGTTCTTGGCCATTGCTATTGATAGTAAAGAAGGCTTCTTGTAACAATTGAAGGAAACAAGTTTAGTCTTGGCAGCATTGAATGTGACCATCCATTTTTGTCCCCATTCCACTACAGATTGGAGGTCATCCTCTAGTGTTTCTGATATTTCTTTAGATATGTGTCCATTTGTTTTCCCTTCATGCCTTTTATAGAGAGTGGTGTCATCAGCATATATACCCACCCCAATAAACAATTTATCAAGGAAGTTATTTATGAACATCAGGGGGATGAATTTTCAAGTATAGACCCCTGAAGTACTCCGGAATTTATAACATATTGTTAGATGTACGATCGTCGAGGACAACTTGATTTTTCTCTTACTTAAGAAGGATTAAATTATATTATGTATTCTTCCAGTGATGTCATATGATATAATTTTCCTTAGAAGTCCATTGTGCCATAATATGTAAAAAAAAACGTAGATATATCGAGTGCTACCGCTCTGCCCTGTCCTATTTTGTCTAGTGAACAGTATATAAGTTCAGAGATTACAGTTAGGATATTATATCTTTTCAGTATTTACTTCACTATATATATATATATATATATATATATATATATAGTAATTTATAAAATATATATGGCGATTAAGCTACACTGAATATTCCGCGTTTCATCCACTCTAGGACTCCTCAGGCTTATGCGCGAATTCTGTGGTTGAATATCGTTTATATATATAGGAGGAGTCCTAGAGTGGATGAAACGCGGAATATTCAGCGTAGCTTAATCGCCATATATATTTTATAAATTACTAACTAGCTCTACCTACGTATTGAGCACTTTTTAAGTAAATATTTAAAGTTTACGCATCAATCTATACTTTCTTATATAAATTTTATGTGAGTAAAAAGTAGTTATATATATATATATATATATATATAATACATATATGTGTGTGTGCATCACTTTTCAAGTTTAACAGTTTCATTAAATAAAAGTAAAGTATACTATATTATCCGTTACAAATGATAGACAATTGTGACAAAATTTGCCAATTGAAGAGGATAGTTCGACAGGTATATTCCTTACATTGGGCTTTAAAGCGATCATCTTTTAGTCTTGTATTAAGTACATTTTCATTTAGTATGTTTGATAGGATAGCAGTTTGAAGGAAGTATCGAGAGAATGTTTTGCAGGAGGACACAAGATGTTTCCCTCAATCAACCACGTTCCATGTAAATAGTGTGACAATAATAGGAAAGGTGTTTGTGAGGAATGGATTGTAGGGAAAAGAAAGGACCAATCTGCTACGAAACTTGGAGGTGATGTTTTTATTCTCTACAACAAAGGAATAAGTGCTCTAAACTGTACATAACTAAACATGACATGACTTTCCAGTGTTACAACGTAATTAACTTTTATTCATGTAGAAAATCGCATTAAGTTTGATGTACATTTTAGAGATAGAAAATTCTACTTATTTTTCAGGAGCATTAATCTGTATACGTTTTACCTTATACTGCTAAATATTAGTAAATAAACATTTCGAGTTCAAATTTCTTTACTATTACGCTTGTAATATGAGGAATACGCGTGAAATGTTTACTTATTCCCTAATAATCGCTGAGAAACCTATGGTGTCTTCATACAAATTGAAGTTAGCGATAATGCCCGTATATACACATATTTCAAGCGTATTCTCCATAAACAACAGACGTAATTTTAAAATAGATTTTAACTTTAATGGTTTCCCCATTATTAATATTTAACAGAAAATAACTCTATTAAACGATAATTATAACCTGTACATAATCTTTACCGCATTATGGTCAGGCCACGAATCTGCCGTTTTAGCCGATCGTTTAGTAGACATTTTTGTGTATTATGAAGTTCAGACAACTGAAAAATTCTGGTTTTCATTTTCAAACACACGTGTATGTAAAATAAATTTTGCCATTTTATACTCATAATTAAGTCCATTAAATACCTTTTCCGGAAATTGTAAAAATATAGTTTATCTAAAAGTTTATACTGAGAAAGAAAATCAAACAGATAAATTACCTGAAATGTATAAAGAAATTCTTTATTTAAAAAATGTATTTTATTTACTTTTTTTCTGTACCATTTCCCCCATGAAAGTAAGTGCATCGCTTTTACTTAGTCTTTTACTAGTAAACGCGACGATAGATATAAATTTCGATTTCCGTCCGATCTCATGTGGAATAAAGAAGTCTGTCAGACCAAAGAATCAAATTATTGTCAAAAAAAGAACTTATAAAATCACCAGTAGACAGTTGAATAGAAAATAATGTAATAAACAAAACTAAAAATTTTAGTTTTATCCCTAGGGACACAAAGAAGGAAAGCAAAATGTTTGAAGCGATGTTAATAAAAACGATATCAGCCATTAGTCTTGGTATAGACAGTGTATTGTATTGCAACGCATTTTAGCCCAAATCTAGATCGACACAAAATAAATTTGTCATTGTTGCTAAGTTGCTCGTGAATTATTATCAGAGGAGAAATTAAATTCACTCAATGGCCACGTTAGCACAATGCGATCTCTATGTTTAAATATAAAGCTGACCAGTCTGCCAGTTTTACTCGTATAATTTACAAAATCATGGAATTTCCCCGCTAATTTAATTTTACATATATAAATTATTTTTAATTATTTCGATTAGAGAAAACGCTTATCTTATAATTTAGAGTGAAAGTTATAAGCGTCGGTGCTTATCTGAAGTGTTTTTAGCTTTCTTGCCTCGCCTGATTATGCTTTCTGCCTAACGGCTAGAAAAAAAGTTACCAGTAAACTTCTCCAACAGTACCGATTTGTTTTTTAGTATAAATTGGCGGATGTAAAGTAAAATCATAAAACACTTCTCTAAAATATGTTTTAACAAACGCTATATATGTGTTTGAAGTGCCAACATTTCTATGAAGCTGAATTGCCATGATTATATATAAGATAGTCACCACATATCAAGGCCCGGAAGCCACTCAGGGATAAGGGTCATTGTGTGTACAGTAGGTTAGTTTTGGAGATCTGATAAAGTGTCTTACTTAAGGAGGCGGTTCATCAGGAATTTGTTCACATTGGAATTGAAGGCATCCAGGTTGCAGTCAGGTGGGAAACAGGCAACCGGAACAGAGTTCCACAGGCGAAAGAAAGAAGCTTTATTCATGGAATCTACGTTTTGATTTTGACACAGATAAGGAGTGGGGAAAATTATTGACTCTAATTTCAACTAGGCGGGTGTTTATCGTGAAAGATTAGCGAGGGGGGACCAGAGATTGGAGTTCAGACGAGCACCTGCCATGGTAGTAACGATAAAACAAAGACAGGCTCGCAACGTCTCTCTTGTGGGAGATAGGTTGCAGGGAAGAGAAAAGGGCATCACCCACTAGGCCCTGGAGCCTATTTTGTACTCTGTAAAGGCAAGATAGGCTGTTTTTAGCAGCTTCTGCCCAGATGTGGCAGCAGTACTCCATCCTTGTACGTACTTGGCTTTTATACAGATAGAGAATTGCATCAGGGGTAAGATATCTTCTGGAGCGGTAGAAGGATCCTACCATTTTTCCAGCGATCTTGGCAACTGACTTGATGTACGTATTCCCTTTCAGGTCAGGGGTAAAGATCAAGCCCAGAAGCTTATCAAAACATGGAGCTTCCCAAAATGAGAGCCACTCATATCAATTGATGCCAGATGGGGATCAGATGTTGATTATGTAATGATAGGAGCTTTGTTTTAGATCCATTAAAAGTAACCAGCCACCTCCTCTCCCACTGTACCACGCGCTCGAGATCAGAGGAGAGAGAATCTGAAAGAACTTTGTCATTTACCCCTTGATGTGTTAAAATAGATGATCCTGTCATCAGCATAGATGTCAACGAATGATTTAAGTATGTGTTTTGGGAGATCATTAATGTAGATCAGAATAATAGTTGGGCCTAGGATGGACCTGTGAGGGACTCCAGCATTAATATTGATGCCCTCTGATTTCTGCTCATCAATTACTACTCTTATGAGCCTATCGGAGACAAATGATTTTATGATCGAGAAAACATTTCCAGTAATACCGTAGCTGGAAATCTTGTGAAGTAGGCCCTTATGCCATACCTTATCGAAGGCCTTTGATATGTCAAGAGCAACTGCCCTAGAGAGGAAGCCTTTATGGAGAGATTCGCTAATCCTATGAGATATAACAGTTAGCACATCTGCTGTAGATCTGGCAGAACGGAAACCATATTGCATGTCACTAACAAGGTTATTTCTGCTGAGGTAGTTGACTACTTTTCTATTTAATATGGATTCCAGCAGCTTTCTCATGACACACAGGAGACTTATTGGTCTGTACAGAGAGGGAGATTACTTATCGCCTGATTTCTTTAATACAGGGCATACTGATAAGGTTTTCCAGGGTGTTGGGAAGCACTTCTCTTTAAGGCAACGCTTAAAGGGTTTTGTAAGTATGGGGGAAAGTTCTAGTTGAAGCTTTTTCAGAACAATGATTGGAATACCGTCAGGGCCAGTTGCTTTACTGGAATCAGCGTTCTTGAGTAGCTTGGCGACCTCACGCACAGATATTAGTATGTTGCAAAGCGTGTTGTCCGTTATAGGAGGAAATACAGGAAGTTGGTGGCCTTCGTCGCATTGGGTAGAATTAGCTGCGAAGTTCGTTGCAAATAGTTTGGGCTTGTCTGATGCTGATGAAATGACCTTAGGTCCATTGCTGATGGTTGGGATTGAACGAACGCTTCTGTTCAGGATCCTGTTTGCTATTTGCCAAAACTGGTTGGAACCAAGACGCTGCTCGGCTACTTTGGATTTAACGGACTGAGCATATAGCTCGCTTGCATTTTTATTACTCTTTTGCAGTGGTTGCTGGCAGTCCTGAAGACTTAATTTCGAAGTTCTATGTACTCTTTGCACGGGGAATATATACTGTAGCGTTCGTAATAGATTTTCGTTGATTTTAGGAGATAAACTACACTGTTTCTCATGTGCTAGTTAAGATGTACACTGGCTTTTACTTAATTGTGTTTCTTATTTATCGCATATTGGTATCGCCTTTACTTAAATATAAATAGTTTGGTATAATTTTTGTGCGATAATGAACCTAAATATGTATTTAGAAGTATGGGTCGCGAGAGTAAAGTCAACCAAGGTTTGATATATTAACTAGTATTAATAATAGTACACATTTATATTGTAATTTAAAAAAAAGATAAATACAGTTCTTTTTTGTTGATTGTGATTGCTGCTAGAGGGTTATTGAAATTGAAGGCATTATACTATATTTTATGAGCTATTCTCTCGGCTTGAATGCTAAGTATTGTGCAACGTGGTGCCTCGATTGTGCTATTATTCTACCGGTAATAAATTAAAAAGTAATTGATAACTTACATGATATATTAATTAATAGTATTTTATTGAACTCTCTCCAAACAAAGCGTGAATCTGCTTGATGTAATCGGGCTAACAAGCAAGAACAATGAATATTGCAAAAGACAGGCTATACATAAGAGGAAAACTTCAGCACAGAAGAAAGTTTCATAATCCTTATATAAAAAGGTGTATTATGAAGCTAAGCATATCAAGTTATATTATGACCAGGTATCAATACAGAAGATTAATAGCGATCACTAGACTAACGAGTTAAACGGGCTGGAACACAGTAGCAGGAAACTTATCACACAATTTTAATTCGTTCAAATATTATAAGAGTATTCCACATTTGATATCATAGTTGATTTGAAAGGATGAAGAATTGTCATACATGTAAGAAATTGTCGAAATGACCGAAAGCGTAGAGACACCCAAACAATCGATCAAATATATGAACTCCAAGAATGATTTGATGCGAAATAAAGATCAAGAATTTCAAAATTGATGCTACTCTGAGCAGAACCTTTTATAAGAAACTCAGGAAGAAAAAGGGATAAGCTTCGCTTCCCTAAGTAAAATTACAATGGCTCTCATTGACAAGCACAGAAATGTATGCAATTTTAAAACATTTGGAGGCACAACTTTCCCCTTTAAGATTATCTCTATTAATCTGGTCCCTAATCATAATACACCTTTAAGTATCAGTGGTTTTGGGAGGTTTATTTCATTTTAATGAAACGTAGATATTGTATTTAATTTGACTAAATAATATACCACGTTAGTTTAAATTAGCACCTTATACTCACTTAAATAGCTGTATAAACTCTTTGCATGGTACTCTTTGAATGATGCCCTTTTTATATTTAAAAAGTAAAATGTTAAAAAAATCCGAAAACCGAAACAAGAATTCTTTGCAAGTATAAAGCATATTTGTGAATGGAATAATCATGAAATTAAAATGAAAATTGTCATCTGCACAAGCCGTAGGTTTTCTTTATACTTTGATTAAAATAAACTGGATAATTATTAGACTCGTTAATATACTATCAATTATTGATGCAGGGATTCATTATTCTTGAATATATTTTTAAAAACTATAATAAACACAAAATAATTAAGTCTCAGACTTATTATCTGTCAAAATGATCGGAGACAGCGCCTCGGGACATATCGATAAATTTAGCATAGACAATTGCATCAATAATCTTGTGTATTTCTTCCCGTTGCATTTACTGATATTATATTGTTCTTATTGGGTGTTTCCTAAAAATGGCTGAGCTTATTTTTCTCGATGCACTCTGGTAAGTCTACTCTTTTCAAAGATTCGTCGATATTAGTTTCTAAAATGATCTCATAATAGGACTCGATTACGTAGGTCACCATTAGCATTAACATATTTAATATTCATCATTCATTTCATAATCATCTTAATCAACTAACTCCACATTATTTATTAAATAATTAAACAGAGAGAAAAAAACTCCAGGTAGCGTCTTTGGTAAAATGTCTGATGTACTACAAAGTAAGGACTATTTGGGCGCTTTCCTTTCGGGGCGCGAGTATGGCCACTGGTTAATACTAGTTGCAATGAGATGCATAAAACGACTGGAAACATGTACACATACAGCATTTCCGGTTAGAAAATGCGCACTTATATAGTCATAACCAGGCTCAAGATTGCTTAATTTCAGAGAACCTGCGTCTTAACATAATTATGCTGTAACCTATATTATTAATTTCCCTTTTCCCAACACAGGATCGCTTTAAGTAGCCAAATAATTTAAAGATTTATATTCGATAACAGTGCATATTAATGGACTTCTAGTGAGTTTTCGTGCTTCTTTCATACTGATGTGATCATATCATTTATGATAAGTTATGCAGCACACGAAGTGGCTTTGGACATTTTCAGATTACTTATAGTGATCAAACATATGGCATGCGTTCGATTATTAATTCGACAGATTATGACATTTATTTTTAAGACAAACACAGTTTAATTAGCAGGGAATCAATCTCGCATGTCTATGTTTTACAGGTTCCAAAACTTATGTAAAGAAGGCTTGCCCATGGGGTAATTCGCTTGCAGCTATGTACATGAATGGAGAAAGTACAGAAAATATTCTTATTGATAGACGGGCGATAATTTGCTGGGAGTGTCTTATTTATCTAACAGCAGAACGTTGAGAGAAAAAGAAAAGAAACGACAACATGATCAACGAAGAAACAAGAAACAGGTATTAAGAATAATCTGTTGAGAATAACTTATTAAGATAAGGAATTAAGTAAAGCAAGAACAAACAAAATACCAGATTATTTAATGCGAATAGAACAAAGCATATTAAACATAACTGAGCAAAATAGAATAACCAGTTGTTTAATAATGTTAACAAAAATGAATCGGGATCCTTGAAGTAAAATTTTTTAAAAAATGCAAATTGAAAGTAAACTAAGTAAATCTAACATTAAAATAATAATGTAATTATTAAGAAAAATCTAATAAAAAAATACGACGATGTGGGGAGAATATTAATTTAATTTTACTCGAAAAATAAACTGATAAAAAATGAAAGGAAATATTCACAACAAAATGCGTATAAATTGAAACAAAAAAATAAAGTGAAGAAGGAACTTTACCACAGTGTACTTATATATTGCCTTCTAACCCCCTTCGTTAGTAGTAGTTACAAATATGCTTAAAATAATCAACCGAAATATATATAGCATTTTGCGGTGGGATACGGTTGTAGATAAACAACCAAAAAATAATTGTGCACCTATCAGATTTTAAAATTTAATATCCGAATTTTGAATATGTCTGACTTTTTATCCTTTTTGTTTGGAAGTGTAAAATTTGTTGAATACGTTGATAATTATTATTATCTGTCAGGTTAGCAGAAAAAATGATATATTTCTATTATTTTTACGAAAGACGCTAGATTTAAACATTTGAAAAAGAAATTGATAATGTTTTTTAGTTACCTGCTAATATACAATTAAATAGGAAATGCCTTAAAAAATTGATATAAAAAAGATATAATCGATAAATAACTCCGTATTTTGCTTAAAATGCGATAATTTGTGTCAACAATTTGTTGTTACGTGAATGATGCTTCACTCATGGAAGGTCATAAAGCCTACACACAGTTATTCGTATTTACAAAATAGTTGTTATTTTCCCTTTTCCTTTTTGATGTGACTTGCGCTTGAGTTAGTTTAAAGTGTGAGAAACTTTCATCTAGCATGCTCTCTCGTCCGGAAACATTTGGTCCTAATGGCAAGACAGGGTCAAGACGGTCAAGCGTGATACTAGATGCAAGAATTGTTTCCAGCACATACGGCGCCTATCATTTCCAAAATGGACATCCATCTGGTACTGGCCAATCTCATCGTTGATTAACTTGGGAGTTATTAAATAAAGATATATATATATATATATATATATATATATATATATATATATATCGCTTAAAATTACATTAAGCACTTCTAATGTTCATTCTTAACTTAACCAGCAAAGCAAACGTTAAAAATACATAGAAATTTACAGGAGTAAATGAATTATATTTTGTAAAGGCTACAATAGTTTCT
Source organism: Euprymna scolopes (assembly GCF_053919585.1). Lineage (NCBI taxonomy): Eukaryota > Metazoa > Mollusca > Cephalopoda > Sepiida > Sepiolidae > Euprymna > Euprymna scolopes. The sequence goes on along the minus strand of NC_136484.1, from coordinate 153,366,433 downwards.
TCCAAACGACCATTATTTTTTTCTTTTATAAAATTTCGCCACACGAAATTCGCATTGTAAGTCAAAGATGGAATTATTAAAAATTCATGTACTTATGTAATAATAGTTTTGTATAGTCTTATAGCAAATGATCGTAAATCTTATTTAGGCAAAAATTGATTGGTTCTAAAACTTTTTCCAAAATATTTAAATGTTTTATCCATCGAGTCAAAAATGGCGGTGAATGGTGGTTTTAGTCGGACAATTTATAATATACAATTCTATTAAAAATAGTAGAACATTTTTTATATTATTCGGCTGTTCATATAATAAAATTCAGGCTTTTATCTTTTTGGAGAAACATTTGCTGAAGAATGATGGATTTTAATAGATTTTAATTCGTTAAAAAAACAAAAACTTTATTTTTCTTTCATTTTTTTTTGGCCTTGCCTATAAGACGTTGTATAAAAATTCACAATTAAAAAAAGAAAACGTGCAAATTACTTCAGAGTAAAGAATAAAAGGAAAGGAAAACTTTATCTTTGGAAGCTCTCGACTTTGACAAGATGCCTTTTAACGTCAATGGATCGACACTGGTTGTCCATTAAGCATTTTTCGCATTAAACTATTCTGTTGTCCCCGCCTTCTAATCCTCGCTTCTTGCACTTTCCTTCCATAAAAACGCGACATTACTGCGACGTTTCTCCAATCCCTTACAACGCACAAGGCAAGTTAAATGTTTTCGACATTTTGTTTAATGGATTTTAGTGTTCTTATTTTATTGATTTATTTCTTTAAGACATTTATTTTTTTGCTTTCTTTTCTAATTCTATTTAAAAAAAAAAGAGTCACTGGCTTTTTATTGTTCCTCTATATTTGGTTCTGGTTATTACATTATTGTTTTTATTTACAATTTTACTCGGTAATATATTGTTTAACATGTATAAAAATTTCGCTTGCTCCACGTGGTAGCTGTTAAATCAGTTTTACGTCTATAGTAAAAGTTTCGAAAGATTGCTAAACCGCAACCCTAATAGAAAGGACTATCAGACAGACCGCAAATAAATTATAGAATAGGTAACAAAATATAAGATTATTAAGACTGACACCGGACGAAAGTAATGCTCTAAATAATCGGTTATTAGCACAATGGCTAATCACTTCCTTCCTGTAGGATACATAAAACCAAAACCACGAACGTCACTAGATCTAGTAAGTAAAAAGGAAAACCGATCCTCCTCCGATCATGCCCATCCTCATTGCACGTAGGTCATTCAATTTATTTTTATCGCAGATTTTAATAGATGTAAATTTGCACATGGATTCTTTTAACCGTTCAAATATAAACAGATCGTAGATGCCAGTAATATACTTCTGTTACGTGACATAAAATTTGGTCTTGTTAGTATCATGTATTTATGTATTTTTCTTTTCTCTATATTAATAAAATAGAATAATTTACTTATAAAAATATCGACATTATAGGATAATAAGTAAACACTTTCTGTGCTTAACTTTTACGCTCACCATTAACAGTTATTAGTAAAGTGAATACATGCATAGGTCTCTGTTTTATAATTATTTCTTTCTAGTATAGTACTCTATCAAATACGTAATCCAACGGAGAGAATATCAAAGGCTTTAACACTGCTGCAATGTACCCTTCATCTGTAATCCTGTCCATAGTATATTGTTAGACTTTTTCGTATGTACCCAGTTTATTATTTGACTTTCATCATATAAATATTATTACATTAAACATCAAGTTGCAGTTTCATTGTGCAGTCCCTCATCTCATTTATTTGGTTTGATGGAATAACAGTTTAAACCGAGACTAACAATTTCCAATGTATTAGGATTGAATACACTTAAATTTAAGAATAGGAGATTGTAAAAAGCAAACAACTCATGTAGCATCAACATGGTTGACTTAGCATGCATATATCATAAAACCAAGCTGTAATTTCACATCGTTCTATTAAATTGTTTTCCTTTATTTCATTTTTGAAATACTATTAGATATAATTACAAATTACACGTGCACTACACATCATAGACATTCAAACATTTACATATAAACCCATTTCATTCGTACAATTATAAACACATCCATTCTGTTAGAAACGAACTGTTCGGTAGTCCAAACGAATCGAGATAATATCTACCGCATCACTTCGCTTCCTAAAGAACATACGATGATTTTAGACGATTACAGTCAACTGTAAAAAAATCATCACTTTCTTTTTATTCGTACTTGATTGAGGAAATCTATAATAACACCAAATATTTTTAAACAAAACAAAATTAACAAAATATAATTCTTGTTTAGAGACTACAATAGGAATCTTTACTAAACTGCATTTATGTTTATTAGATTTTAAAATGAAAGCAAAGACTGGGCTGATACGGATAATGGAAAGTGGGAACGTGTTTCTTCCTTTTCTTTGATGGGATTTTTAAGTTATATTAATTTCTAATGGAATTTGTGGTTATTACAATTTTTAGAAAATTAAAGACAGAAATACATATGAGAAAGACCACTTACGAGTTTCTTAACGTTTTTGTTATAGGCACGGTTAAACACATGAAACCCTAGTCTCATTCGGAGTAATCCCCTCCAACTGCAATGCATTTGTACTTTTTAAACAATTCCGAAGGCCCGATGAAAATCCTCTGTCCATGACACTCGTCACAGCCTATTTCATATCCTCAATTGTATCAAAGCGAAAGCTTGTAAGTTTTTTGTGGGGGAGCTTAGGAAATAACCAAAAGTCAGAGGGAGCAGGGCCTGGACTAAAATGAGGGTTAGGAATCGTCTTGATGCTGATCTAGGTCATGACAACGTCTTTCCTTCTGATCTTTTCTGAGCACCCTTATGAAAATCTCTCGCATCTTTAGTTCCTTGCGAATGATTGTTTGTACGGTTACCACACTGACATAAAACTGTGAACTTATTGTTTCGATATGTATACAACGGTCATTACTCATGAAATTCTTTAGTTGGGCAGTTCTGACTTGCATACTCCACTCACACATTTCACCGTCCTTACCAGATTACCTGCCTTTAAGAAAGCTACAAACGATATGAGACTCCCACATCTTTTTGCCAAAAATGGAAACTCCAATCATATGTATCTTTTTATCGCTAACTGTCCATGTAGTTAGTGCTTATTTTACATTAAACTTATATTGAAAAGTAAGTTCTCTTTGTATAATCTTAAATATTTATTATTTTTTAAATTCCTTCTGAGCGCATACTTTTTTGTGGCCGTGGAAGCGGAAACGAAGTAGATTTGGAATATTTAATGAGTTACCCTGGACCAGATCGTCAAACTTGATATTTCCTAGTAGGTTTTGTGTTTATATCTATCGTTTACAAGAAATGTCACAGCAAATTACACTTTTCTTCTACTTAGTAGTTTCAAACAGTCTCCTGAAACATTGATTCAGCAAAAATATCAGACCATAAACTTCCTCCACGCGTCATTAAATTATTTTAATCTTTAATAGATCAAGCAATAGTCCTCCACTTAAAAATTACTAAACATCTGTCTGGCAAAGAGTTGGAATTGGTACGATCACATGCTGCTTCACATACCATAAGGGAAATCTCGGAATTCCTATGAAATATAATGTATAAGGTACACTATGCTGGATCGATAATGATAAGAATTTACCAAGAATTTTGCAAGAAGTGATATGAAGGTTTTCTCAACAAAATTATTAGTACGTGGTTTTATTGAAAAGAAGACCATGGGCGTTCTCGATGGATTAAAATAATGATGAGTACCCTGGTGCTTTATTCTCGAGTTAAACAGAAATATTCCCGAGTTCGATAAGACACAGTTGACCAAAGGTCGGAACTGACACCGACCGCAACGTTATGAAAATGCAAGAGTAGTTCGAAAAATACAAATAACACACACACATTTGAGAACACGAAGAACAATTACGAAAAATGTCATCCTTTTGCCTTTAAGAATAATTTCTATCTCTTATTTATTCTCGGGTCAATCATTCGGTCAGGATTGCAATAATTAGTTATCCCAGGCAAATAAATCACCGTTTTAGATAACGTTTACTTTTACCGACAGACTGAGTAATTTGCATAAAATTCTGTCTATTTAAAGAACCGTGACGAATTATATTGTCAAAGCGAGCAAATCAATCTGATGGACAGAATAACGATAGGACAATTTGACGATCGTTGTGCCGATTCATATCTTTATTCGAATATCTAATTTACTCTGAAATAGAAAGTTCGCTATAAAGTTTTTCTGTAAATATTCTTTAATGGACACCCTTAATGTGTTCTAAGTCAAATAATGAAAATATTCGAGTTCTTTCTTTGTACTAATGTGAATAATAAGATTTGCAATTTATTTTATAGATTTACAGGATATAAAATGACATACCAACTTCTTTCTATCTAGTTATATAAATTACAAGATTGGTAAAATATTTCAGCGAACAAAACCGTTTTGTATAATCCTAAGTTTTTTAACGTTCTAATTTAAGAAATAAGAGTTTTTATTTATGGACCGACCCTGGTTTAGCAATGCATTGTGTAGAAAAAATTCCGTAGTGAATGATGAACGTATATATATATATATATATATATATATACATATATATATATATATATATATATATATATATACACGTGTATAAGCATATGTGTACAGTGTACATGAATGTGTGTTTGCATATGCGACTGTGCACATGGGGTGCGTGGGTGTCCAATTCAACATTTTATGAAAAACTTGGTTTTGAATAGAGAGACCACACAAGTTGGTGACCATTGCAAGTATAAGATATTAGAAGGGTCATATTAAAATAGATATTAACTTCTGTGCTCCACTTGTTGCAAACCCTGCCCTGCACTCATGTTTTCATTATTTACACTGAATAAGACCAATAATCTGCCTAAAATTAAGTCCTTTTAAAGAAACATTTTCGTTTTTTTCGAAAAACTTTCTGTATTGCTACTTGTCAACAAATAAGAAACAAATACAAGAAAGGTATAAACATTTATATATTTTTCGTATTGATTTTTATCAATATATATATATATATATGGCAGTTATGGCTTTTGAATTGTAAAATAAGTAATCTTTCATTGGGTTTCTCATTGAATGTTATCATACGAACGTAAACAGTAGCATTATGCTTTAAAGTTTTACGAATCTGTTTTGTTACCGTAGAGAAAAGTTCGGACATTACTTGTTTTAAAAACTCTTATGTGCCTGGACGTGTTGTAGGTTAAAGCTGCTAAACAAAGGAAAAATAACAAAATGGCAATGACCATTTAATTTTCTCTATAATGGTCGCGCGAACTAACACAATTTCTCAGTAAAACAGTCATGGGCTTTTTATAAGCACGTTGTTTGACAAAAAAAAACCGGAAGAGTTCGAGTTTTTTAGAAAGGCGAGCTGCACACATATGTCACGTTGGGGCGTTACGTAATATCTGGAGCTGACGGAACACATTTAAGCTATGTGCTGGAGAGAATTCAGACGTGAGTGAAAATGTACATTGTCAATTTATTAATTTAAAATACAGTGAAAAAATTCTAAGCTACAATAAGGAAACAACTTTATAAATATTCATTTACTCTTAGAATGGGAATTTTGAATTCGAACGGTAGGTATAAAAAGATGATGGATTGACGAAGATACATTTCTGGTTCTACTCGATTAAGCTGTCTAGATATATGTTACATAAAATGCACGAAACTTTGATGTTAGTACCTTTCTGTTATATTTGACATCTTTAATCGTGTACTGCAATTTCAAAACTAAATAAAGCACTTTTTCTGTACAAATCAACTAAACCAAACATCATTAACATATAATATATATAATACAAATCTCCCATGTCTGTTTAAATGTATGTATGTATGTTTGTATGTCTGCCGAAAACTTTCGACAGAGGCGATGGATTTTCACGAGATTGGTATCGTTTTTAAGCTCGATCCATTGGACGACAAATACGGAAAAATGGCTACAAAATTATTCCTTCGCCGTCAACTGGGCACTTTTCTACGGGGAGGGGTTGCTTTATTGGCCGATATTCTCTATTGTTATCCTCTACTATCGATTGATTAGCCCTAATTTAAAACATTGCCACTTCCGTTTTGGCGATGGATAAAACGGCAAAGAGGTCACGTTGTTTTTTTTTTCACGTTTATTCCTCATTTGTGGTACGGGTTCGAGCCTGCCTACCAATTACAATCTTTTTCTCATTTTTTTTTTTTTGGCTCAACACACACCTCCGAAGACTCGGGAAACGCCGAGCCCCTAGATCAGTCTATAATATAAATCTCAGCTGACTGTTTAAATGTATGTATGTATTTATGCAGTATCTATATACGCCTAAAACCTTCGATAAAGGCGACAGGTTTTCACGAGATCGAGATGATTTTGAAGATCTACCCTTTGGACGACAAATATCGAAGAATTAGCTAAAAATATTAATTTCTTCACACTCAACTGAGCACTTTTATACAAGGGGCACATTTTCGCCGATACTCTTTAAAGTTATCCCCTCTTTTCGATTGACTAGTCTTAATTCGCTACTTCCGGTTTGGCGATGGAGGCAACGGCAAAGACGTCACGTTTTTACCACGTTCTTTCCCTCTTTCGTTGTACGGGTTCGAGCCTGCCTGCCTGCTATCAGTTTTCTTTTTGCTCAACACACACCTCCAAACACCGGGTAATTCCGAGCACCCAGGCTAGTCTAATAAATAAAGAGCTTAAAATATTTAAAAGTTATGATAAAGATGATTGAACCTTCAAAGTTTTGATATGTGGTAAACAACAATTAAACCAATTACCATGGACAAATATGTGAAGATATAAAGAACTTGAAATATGAAAAAAACATCTTTTACGAAAATGATTGGATTCGTCATATTTTTTAATGGTTGAAAAACAGTCGTTATTAACCAAATCAAACATTATGAAAAAATATTTGAAAAACTTAGAACATATAAACTTCAAGCAAAATGACCGGATTCAAATTAAATAGCCCTTGAATGGTAAACCAAAAAGGCATACTGAAAATATATATTCCGTTTCACTTTAATATTTCTATGTAAAACACAGAAGGAATAAGCAATTGAAATGTCGCAGGATTAGTGAAAAGGTTAAATGAACCACAATCACCTTAATTCAAACAGCCTGTTTATATTTTTAGACTTTCAAATCAGTGCGTATTTACTGTATTTCGGAAAGTAAATTTGGAACCGGCGAGGATTTGTTCAACGAGAGGTTATGCGATGAATAGGAACTGATTGCTTGATGTTTCTCATCATTTAAAAACGATTTATTCGTACAGATATCATGCCAAAAAGGTTAGATAATTCTTGTCTTGTTGGATATCGAATACACGTAAATTGGAATCTACCTAGACATGTCAATCCAGAAATGATGTGTCATCAATCAAAGTGTTTATATTTAAAATAGAATCAGATTTCATTCTCACTAGTATACACAGTTAAGCAAAGTTATCGGCAATGGAAAGTATGTCATTATATTATTAAATTGAATGGAAATAATATCACCTATATAATCCTCATTGCTAATATCGCAAATATACTAAATATACTATGGATGAAAAATATTATTATTATTCATATTGTGTGACTGGCTATTGGTATTGCCGATTTTATACTGATAGGCGAATCAGAAAAAAATGAACATAGGCTATGAGCATCTTGATTTCTGAGTTTTCCAGCACTTTTTGAAAGACTCGGGCGGTTTCCAATTAAGTAGTCATTTGAACTACCTCAACTTTGCAAGGGATCCCAATTTTCTCAATCCACTTGTAAAATCCTATTTCTACAATCCCATGGCCCCCATCACAATAGGTACAACTTCTACCTTCTTCAACTTCCACAATCTTTTTATCTCCCTTTTCAAATCTTGATGCTGTTCAACTTTCTCATTGTATTACTCCACATTCACATTAACTGGCACTACTATATCAATGATTATTGACCTTGTGTCTTTTTTTTCAACAAGAAAAATTTAGGTGTTTTTACTTCCATCAATTTATCACATAAAATATTCATAGTCCACACACATTTCACAGTATAACTCTTTACTACCCTTTTTTGGAACATGATCGTGCCATTTTCCACTGCATTTTAACCAATTTTATTGCATATATCCCAATAGATCTTCCTTGCAATATTGTTACGCCCTCTCTTGTATTCCTTTTAAGCTCTTCTTACTACTACTGACAAGGTGTTGTACGTTCTCACCTTTCTGTCTACAGAGTTAACATATGGGGACTTTTACCGTTTTATGAATGTGATACTTCATATAATTCATCGTGAGCGCTTGCCCGTTCGCGGCACATATTAGGGCTTTTGTCCCAAACTTCAAGTCAAATTTTGACAACCATCGCCAGGTGTTTTCCTTGACCAACGCTTGTGAAAATTTTCTACTGAACTGGTCATGCATTCACTTGTTTTTCATATTTTGTTCATTCATTGCCTTAAATTTCTTGCTCTTTACTAGTTCGCTATCTTGCAATTTTTTCAAATTTCGACACACCCTTTATAAGCTTTTCTTTATAGTGGGAGATTAAATTTTCAGAATATTTTCTCCGTCTTTTACAAATCGTTCTACCCTTATTATTTTTCTGTCCTCCCTTCTTTTTTTCCTCACATATTACCTATCACCATCACTCTTATAATACCTTCCCTTGTCTTCCTCTCCATATATTTTATCCCATTTTCTTTCTGTTGAATAATACATGTCTCATATAGAAATATGACATTCAATTTGGACCTAAGAAACAACCATAATTTCACAATTTCTAAATAGATGTGTCATTCTTCTCTACCGTCTTTTATAATTTCCTTATTCAAAATGTTGATTCCTTTACGTTCAACAATTTTCCTCTTTTCAATTTCAGGGTACCACACTTCTTCATGCCAGATTCCATATTTATGTAAATACTTAACATTCGAACAGTTCTTCCCAGCAGATTTAGCTGGTATTTGTTCTTTGCATACAACTTTAACACATCCATATATAATAAAGGGTTATCACTGTACTCCTTCTTTCTCTACTCATAACACGCATTTATCTTTCGTAATATGAACGACAAGGGCGCCATGCCCAAAACAAAAAACAAAAGCGACACGCTGTCCCCCTGAAAAATCCCTCTTTTCACATGAATCTCCCCAAGATCTTTTCCATTTGATGTCTATGCAACTCTCCATTTTTTTCATGCTTCTTTCAAAGAAATTTCGCACATTCTACGCTATTCCAAATATTTCCATGCATTCCTTAGTCCAGTATGTGGAACGAGATCATATGCTTTGCGGTAATTTATCTTTCACATGCATAGATTTGCGGATCTTCTTTTACAATAACCAGCTATTTACAAATTAATAAGCAAATTCCCCTGCTACATCGTCTAAATCCATTTTTCCCCGATAAGATCTCCGGCACTACTACTACTACTACTACTACTACTACTACTACTACTACTACTTATTATTATTATTATTATTATTATTATTATAAGTTGTAGTATAGTAGTAGTAGTAGTCACTAGTTCATCATCCGTGATTACTCACTAATAACAACCTGTGGCGTTCCATGAGATCTGGATAACAACAAGTCTGTAGTATGTAGTAATCTTTGCAAATGGCATTACTTCAATAGCCTTTATTTGTTTACTTGTCGCTAACAATGACCATTCATGTCTCCTGAGATCCGGATTGTAACAAGCCTTCTTAAAGTCCCAGTCTGCTGCGCACTATCCATTGGAGATCTGGTCAGTGCTTTCCATCATCGTTTTTTCGATCTACTTTGACCCTTCATGACTATCTAGTGGGACGTTAGTCGAAGTTAAAATCATCTATTTTCAAAGAATGGCATAGATAATATACAATCTTTAGGTTTTAGAATCTTTGATAGCATGTGTCGCACCTCTCCATTATTTATTCACTTCTGTTGCAGTTTCATTAGTATCTGTAGGTATTTTTGGATTCGTTTCCGCATGGTAGCTATTTCCTTAAGATTTCAACTGTGTTCAACACTGTATAGTCTCAATGTTAACCTTGACTCCGATCTTTTCTATTCTTTTGTCCCAAGTTATTTAAGAATAGTTTTGTGTTCCTACAATTATTGGTATTATACTGATTTCTTCAATTTTCATATTATTTTCAGATCTCAGGCAAGTTCAGTGTATCTGTTTTTTTTTCTCCAACTCTTTGATCTTCAACGTGTTGTCCGATGCGATAGAAATTATTATTAGTATTAGTATTAGTATTAGTATTAGTATTAGTAGTACTCGCTTGGGGTTCTTAAACCTGTCATCATCCGAGATTACTTATTGTCAACAGTATATAGTATTCCCTGGAATCTAATCGATAAAAAATCAATGCCGAAATGAGTACTTATGATTTTTAAAATTTCTGTTAATGTTCATTTTTAACGTGACATTAACTCATATATACATTCACGGTCTTTGAGCTAATATCGAGCTGTATTATTTGTTTTGTCTATGCATGCTAGAATAATATCGTCGTATCTGCATTCGCATCGGATCTCGCTAGAATAGATAAACAAAATTTGTTCCAAGTGTGGCAAATCCCATTTACACGAAATGTGGAACAATATTTTTACAAAATTTTAATAAGCACAAATGCAATATCCACGAAATGCAAAGTTACAAGTTTGGAATTCCTACTATAAATTAATATTAAATAAGTATAAAACAATAAATACCGTCATATAATTATTAATGGTAAATAACTAGAATGAGATAAACAAAAGAAAATGGGATGAACAAAATAAACAATAGAAAAATAGAAATATTTATAAGAAAAAAAAAGAACAAAGAAAAATTAATAATAATAATAATAATAATAATAATAATAATAATAATAATAATAATAATAATAATAATAATGAGCACTAATAAATAGACACCATATTTAAGTTGGGATGTAATAAAAAACAACAATGGAAAGGCAAAAGTAGTTAAAACAAACTTTAATAGAGTATTGCATTAAATAAATATACATCCCCCATAATATCTCCGATGATATAAATAAAGGTAACAATACTGTTATCAGATCCCCCCCGCGCCTTATTTCCAATCGACAAAAAGGATGTAAATACGAATTAACCAGTTTCATGAGATTGTTTGCATAGACTTTGTTGCTGACGTAAATAAATTTTCTGTTTTAACGTACTAATTTAGTTCAAGTATAAAACATTCAAATAATAAGATGAGACAAATAATAATGAAACATTGTGATTAGAAAGCAAGATATCCAATATGTGATCAGTAAAAATATAATAAATGAGTGGTCGGTGGTTCTAACTAGTGTAATATACGTTTTGTTGTGGCAGTTATATTTGTTATTTACTTGTTTCCCCAAGAAAACAAAATGTGACACATGATTATTTTTAATGTGGGATAAAACCAGCTTCACTAAAAGGAAGATCTCTGGTAGAGTGCAAAAAATAAAATTGTCCCAGAATAGAAAGGTTCTCCCTTCCATTGACTAAGAACACTTTAACTGAGTGCAACTTTAGAGCAGACACAACACCCTGGCCACCGGGCCTGTTCTGTCACTGTTTTTCAACTGTTCCCTGCCAGTTATACTGTTTTTATAACATAGTGACCAGCGATGATAGATGGTTACTCGTATCAAAACGTAGAAACCGCGACTGAATCACGTTAGTGTGAAGATATCTATAACATTAAAATATTTTTCTAAGTCATAAAAAATGGAAACAACTTTTTTTTATTACATTTTTGTTGTTGTTTTTTTTTTATTACATTTTCACCCCAAACAAGGCACATTGCCACTTTGGTGTAGGGGGCTACTATCAGGGGCTGCAATTGCTATGTTGGGATTTGGGCAGCAAGATGTCGGCTCACGTTACACTTGAACTTCTGCATATCAGTACAGTTAGGGAAGCAGGGACCTGGAATGGAATTCCAAAGTCTAGCGGTTCTGGGGAAGAAACTACTGGAGTAGAAAGATCTTTTATATCTAGGGATCTCTACTGTGTGGGGGCGTGATTTAGCTGCCTGTCGGGTTTGTTGAGGTGTCTACGTCGTGGGGGCACAAGTGTCTGCAGTTCGTCAGATCATTCGCCATTAAAATACTTGTAGAACAGGCAGAGGGATGCAACGTTTCGTCGATAGGACAGAGGCTGAAGCTTAGATTCCAGTTCGGGGACTATCAGATTGGCGACTCTCTTTTGAACCTTATCTAGGAACGAGAGACTAGCAGCAGATGCACCAGCCCAAATGTGACAACTATACTCCATACATGGGCGGCTGGTGGCTTTATAGAGGTACAGAATACTTTCAGGTGTCAGTAGTTTTCTAGCACGGTAGAGAGAGCCTACCGTTTTCGTAGCGGCCCTGGCAATGTTTTCAATATAATTGTTCCAACTCATGTTTCCTGTGAACGTTAGGCCAAGCAGTTTGAAAGATGTACTCTCAGACAGGGAGTCACTGGCCATTGCTATTGCTGGCATATCTTGTGAAGACGTCTTAAAATGAGCCATGAAATATAGAATGGGAAATAATTAGTTAAAGCCTATCTCTTTTCTCTCCTCAAAATGTTCACTAATACTAAAGCGCGGAATTAATACAGAAACTTTTTGTTAAAGTAAGTTGATTTGATTTCATTAATTTATTTTTTCACGGAAACAATTTATCATGTACATTAATGTTTCAGCTGAACACTTTTTAAAAGCGACAAGACTTAGATTCGAGGATCAATTTACGAAACCGCTGGATCATATTTGCATTCCGACGATCAGACTAAAATATAAATGTATAACATCTTTCATTGGTATAACTTTCACCTAATATATAGTAAAATATGAACAATTCCCATGAAACTAATAAAGAGAAGAATAATGACTTTTCGCTTTTTGCCTAAAATTTCATGTTTATTAATAATCTAAAAACATGTATAATTTACGTACCCGTAAGAGAAAGAAAATACCATATTTCAATACCACATAACCAGATCATGTCGTTCTAGTTTTAACTAGCAAAATCAAATTTTATACGTCAGAAATAAATTACTGCCTTGTGTCCCCATCTTGAATAAACATGGTCCAAAACCTCCAACGAGTAAGCATCGTAATACTGGCGGTTTCCTATTAATATCTTGAGAGTGTTCTAAATATTTTTATAAACATAAAACTACTTTATAAATTTACGTGAGTTTTAGAATATGATATTTTCATTTAATCAGGAGTAAGTACATCATAAAGATTAGTTCTCCATACTTGTTTTATTTAATGAAGTTAAATTCTATAAAACAACTAATTTTATCGTTTTCTGTTATACTTATATCTCTAGTATTATGTAAAAGGAACTGTGTGTCTGTAATATATGTATATGCATGCGTGAATAAATTCTTTATTGACTAAGAGACCGATGAATTTATACCCAAAGGAACTTGATATGTCTGGGATTGTTTTTAGGTAGGTTTTGTATCGGAATATGTCGTATGTCTCGAAAATGGATAATCAAAAACATCCGATTAAAGAACGAAGTTTTATTTTGAACAAAGTTAACACATTTATACACTTTAACAACACAAGTGAGTTTGAGAAGTTTTATCACCGCAAGAGCAGAAAAATCTATAAAATCAACTGCAGATTCGTATATAAACAGTGGTGCGTTCGAAATGAATGCTTCTTAGAGAACCAATTTTAAAATGGTGCTTGACTTTTGATTTTAAACTTTAAGTGATGCCATTATTAATAGATAATATTATAAAATTATAAAATGTTGTGTAGTTATCTAATAAAGGGGATCGTGTGTGACCGTCCAATCAGAGTTAACGTTGTGTGATCGTATTAGGGTGTTCATGTTGTGAGATAGTGTTCATATTAGAGACATAGACAGGGTATATATAAAGAGACACAGACAGGGTGCATTTTAAAGGAGGACAGAGTACATTTTAATACAGTGCCGACGACGGGAACACGTAATACACTTGAGAGGGTTTTTAGATATATGATAGATAGACTGAGATATAGTTTGACATTTATACTTTTGACAGTTCTGTGAGTGGGAGGGTTTCTATAACATTGTCACATATATTTCTTTACCTATTTTTGAGATGATGATTTTCACAAAGTTCTTATAATATAAATTAATAATACCTTCTCTGTTGAATAACATAACACGAAGACGCAGAGACAAAAAGGTGAAGTTGTTTGTTTATTCCATTTCGACAGGTCATTGCCTTTGCATCAAGGAATTCAAGTCTTTACATGATTCTTCTTCTTCTAACCTTCGCTTCCAAGGTTCGATGTCAGTCTCTCACTCACTCTTCTCACTTGTCCCCTGGCTGACTTACTGCCCCTGCCTGCTGACTGACTGACTTATCTAACTAAATGCAAATCTCCTGACGTCATTGCATTACCAACACGTGCATATCAGACACATGGCCTGTCATGCCTCCGTGTTTAAGCGTGCATTGTTACTCACATGTTTCAACCCGATTCCTCTAACCTACTTTACAAATATATTAAATATTTTCTATTGTTCTGATCTAGATTCCTTATTTTTATTTAATTTCATTACATTCCTTTTTCAATAAACAGATATCAAACTGTTTTATGTGAACTAAACAATGGTAATTCTACATTCCATTTTCATTAACATTTATTTATTTATTTTAACTTATGATAGGAATTCTCAATTCCAAATCTAACTTCGCGCGTTTGAATTCTCCGCTATCCTATCTCATATTTACTCAATTACAAGACCAAGCGGCTGTTCTTTAACATTAACAGTAGAGTCAGGATAATGCTATGTAGACTAGAATATATTCGAGATTACGTCATTACTGGAGGCGTTTCTGATGAGAGCAAGCAACGAATCAATATGGTTAAAACACGGGCAATTTAACCGATTTTGATGATACGAGAGAGGGGAATCCCGGACAACGTCTGGTTTCTTTGCTAGTTCATAAAATGAATGCTATATTCATGTTACTAACTTGAATGCTAGTAATAATTGAAAGCAGTATACAGACACTTACCTCTTATGTTTATATCGATCGCAATTGATAGTTGTCTATTTACATAGGTAGTTATTAGGACGTTTCCAGTGTCAGTTTCGATTTGAGAAGAGGCTAACGAAAACATTGTATTATACTTCCGGTGAGATGCTCGTCAACATGAATACTTTACAGCTTGCTGGTATTTAACATTTAAAGCCAGACGATGCATGGCCTTTCCGTTTCCTTTATTCTCAGTAACATTAAAAGCATTGCTAGACTGCCATTGTTTTTAGCTGACAGAGTATCCATTTTTTACATAGCCTCTTATGGTTAATTTATTGGAGCGAATACAATATATTGCCGGTATAAAATGCATTTTCTGTTTCATCGATCCTCGCTTACGTTTTGTTTTTCTATTAATAAAAAAAACAATAAAAAAAATAAATGTTAGCAATGAATATGGGATTTTCTAAATTTAACGAAATCTTGTTTTCTTAAATTAAGAAAAAAAAGTAGGCCCTGAAATATATATTTTATTGTATTTTTTACAGTAAAGTAGTATGCTTATTTTTATGATTTTGATAATATACTCAAAGAAGTTTACTCTTTCAAAATGTAATACTCATACAAAAAATGCATTTTATAAACTTTTATTCTATCGTTATTTATATATAATTAATTTATTCAAGTGAAAATCTACATTATAGACGTCCCCTAATTTACATATTGCATTGAATATAATCTAATTAAAAATAGTTGTATGTTATTTGTAACGTATAGTAATAAACTTATTTGATGGTTTTATTTTAGAATATATATTGTTAAGTTATTTTATTTACTTCCAAATTAATTTATTTTTAATTAGTTCTTACACAGGCACATACTTTATGTTGAAAACCAAAGTGAGCTTTATTTAAATACTGAAAGAACATCAACTTATCAGAAAACTACAGTGATAATTGGGTGATTCTTTTAACTACGGTGAATAGTTTTAAATTATTACCTTCTTTTATTATTATAAAAAAGTAAATAAAAATTAAACATAGGATTAATTTTAATTCTTTTAGAATTTAATACTCCTATACGCAGGCTTTCTTATTTCTCTCGGGGAAAGCGGGTTTTAATATTAGGTTAATAGTAAATAAATAAATAGAATTTACGCAAAACAAAAACATAAGGAAATTTACACCGTTCAAGTAATTTAAAAATAATGATTAAACGCTATACTTTACTTTTTTAAAAGTTTTACTTTTGAAAAAAAACATAATGATTAAAAGAAACGTATGAAATATATAGTCACCTAATTGTATATATTTCTACCTGTTTTAATGTTCTATTTAAATAATGTGTGTTTTGAACTTCTTTGCAGTTGTTGATAAAAATTCTAAGAAGCATGAAGATGGACTAATTTAGTTGACAATATTTGTGTGTTAAATATTTTTTAATCAGCCAATTTGCGTTTGTTCCTGCGTTAAAAGTATTAAAACGTCTAAGTAGTTATGGACCTCTACTGATACTTCATAAATGCAGATTTTTCTTCTTTAGCTATTATTTTCATGCCTATTATATTCATGCCTATTATATTCATGCCTATTATATTCATGTATTTTCGTGTTTTCATCTACATTATGCCTATTATTTATGCCTATTATTTATGCCTATTATTTATGCCTATTATTTATGCCTATTATTTATGCCTATTATTTTCATGTATTTTCACGGGTTTATCTATTTAGTACTTATGCAGTTCAAGAATGGTGCTATTATGATATATGGAAGGGGAGCGATCCTAGTAATTAGATAAACAAAGTAAATACGTTTGAAAATAATATTTATTTAAAAAATGGCTAGAATTGAGCTCAGTCATCAAAAGTTCAAAGTGAATATATATTGCAATCCTAGGAATGCAGAGCAATTGCCCATTATGTTTCTAAATCAATATATAAAAGTGAAATTGTCCGTGTGATTTTGTGTGTGTCCGTGTGTTTATTTTCCCTACAAAATTACTCTGTCAATTTTCAGTCTGCAAAATCGAAATTTGACATAAGTGGTATTGAAGTTTGGCAAAACATTTTTAATTAGTTTTCAGCCAGCAATTTGGCTGTCAAATGATCAAAGTTCAACAACTTGACATTTGAAAATTCTACCAAACTCTTCCACCAAATTTGGGTTCAAACACTTGAGATTTGATATGTAAGTTCCTTGAACATGGATCGAAATAAATGTCGAGTGGTCAAAATTGGGGTGGAAGAAAAAATGACCTCTCGGCCAATTTTTGATAAGAAACATTTTAGACATAAAGCAAGCTTTTTTAATCGTTTTTCTTGACCAATACATTTGAGTGCCAAGGGGTAAACTTTTAAAATATGTGATCTTTGCAGTTTCTAGTAAACTATTCACACAATTTTGGGTATACACATTTGAAATTCTACTTAAAGGGTAGTCAGACATTCGGCAAGATTTTTTAATTAGTTTTTGGCGAAAATTTGTCTGCTAAGAGGTCAATGTTAAAAGAGTTGACCTTTGCAGACTCTACAAAACTCCGCTAATTTTGTGTCTTAACCGTTGAAATCTTAGATGTTGTTTACCTGGACACGAGTAAAACTTCATATGTATATATAAATATATATATATATTTATATTTATATATATATATATATATATATATATATATATATATACTGTTTTAACAAAAACCAAGACTTCAAGAAATGGGTTGATAGAAACAAAAAGTGTATTTCATTGTTAGTTACAATTGTGTCAATACCATTTGGAAAAAATCAAAAAATATGCCATTTGAAAATTTTCACAAGAACATGCTTTCTTCAGAATTATTTAATAAAAAAACATTTTATCAATTAAACATTAAGGAAAAGAAACATTTCCTTTATGAGGAAAAGAAAACAAGTGGGAACACTTTACCTCTGTCGCATCTTTGCAAAGTATTTTTTAAAGATTTATATATCTACTTATTTTCGTATCTTTATTTTTAAAAAATTCAAACTAAATACCTTTTTAAAGTTTTATATATATACCTATTTTCGTATCTTTATTTACAAAAAACGAATTTCAAACTAAATATCAAACGATGTTACCACTAATGACCTATGCCCATTAAATATGTTTTATTAATATGATTTATTGATTTATTAAATTAGATTTCTATATTTCTTTATTTAATTGAACTTATTTTTTTTTTATATTTATTTTTTAATTTTTCCTTTTCCCTTTCTAATTTCCAATTATATTATTTTTTTAACCGGACTAATCAACTAAGTTAAATCGTTACAAAACCACATCAGCTTCGTATCGGGAATTTATCTGTTTATTTACAAAATTATATGCATGCTTATTTATGCGATTTAGGACAAGTTTAAGTTTAAAACTTATTCAATAAGGAAATAAAGTTCAAACATTACTTTATATTTAGTTCATTTTCATTCTTCATTTAAAATTTAAGATTTCGATCTATTTATTATTTTTATCTATTTTACTTTTTTATGTTTTTATTATTTTTTATTTAGAAACTTACGTGGTTTACAGTAGTCAATGGGACGATATCGTAGTAATCATTAGTAGTGGGAAATTAGTGAATTGGATTACTTAATGTGACGGCTCGTCAAGAACTTGTTTACATTGGACTTGAACACAACAATATATTAGCTGAAAAGCAAGGAAACGAGATTTTCACAGTTGTGCAGTTCTGAGAAAGCTTTGTTCATTGGATCTGCATTTATGTTTAAGTACAGACGAGTGGAGGAAATAATTGATAGTGGTTTAAGCTAGACGAAAGTTTTCGTGAAAGTTTGGCTAGTGAGGACTATAGATTGGAGCTCAGACGAGCGGTTACCATGAAAATAAGGATAAAAAAGGGATAGGCTCGGAGCGTTTCTACTGTGGGAAGAGGTTGCAGGAAACAGAAAAAGGCATCCCCCAGATGGCCTGATATTTATTTCGAATTCTGTCAAGACAGGATAAGCTGCGTCTAAGAGCCCCTGCCCACATGTGGCAACTTACTTGGATCTAATACAGGTAAAGAATTACATCATCAGTGAAATATCTAGTATAGCGATATAATGATCCCACCAGTTTCGCAACGATCAAATTAGAGGAGAAAGAATCAAAGAGAACTTAGCCATTTATGGCTTTTAAATTATTGCCATAGATGGTGTCGACAGCATAAATGCCAATAATTAATCTCAAGATGTGATTTCAGAGATCATTGGTTGATCAAAAGGAGGGTTGTGCTCAGGGTGAAGTGCTTAGGAACTCCAGCTGTGACCTTCTGCCAATCAACCACTAATCTAATGAACCTATCAGAGCGAAATGATTTAATAACACAGAATATATTACTAGCGATACCGTAGCTGGAGATTTTGTGGAGTAGACCTTTATGCTATACACTATTAAAAGTATTTGAAATACCAAGAGCAACTGTCTTAAAAAGGAAGCCTGCTATAAGCGTTAGCACATCTGATGTAGATCTAGCAGAACGCAGACCATATTGCATGTATCTGAGGAGATGATTTTTGCTGAAGTTGTTGACTACTTCTCTATTTAACATATATTTTAGCAGCTTACTTATGGTTTACAGGAGACTTATTGGCTTCTAATTAGAGGAGGATGAGTGATCACCTGAATTTTTATAATACCGGTTATACTGATGAGGTTTTCCAGATGAAGCTTTTTCACCACTATATTTGTAATGCCGGCAGGGTCAGTTGCTTTACTGGAATCAAGGTTTTGGATTAGTTTTGTAATATCACGCACTTATATTTGTACTTAATCAAATTTCATAAGTAAGTAGCAAAATACGATACTGTGAAAAATGTGGCCCACACTTAAAGAACAACTTTGTTATTGAAAAATGTGCATGCGAAATAGTAACATCTACGACTTCTCTTTCCTCAATAAAAGTTTGAAGCAGAAAACAAATACTTAATATCAACTATATATATGCATATGATGATTGCAATGTCTTGTCAGATGAGTTCCACTCCCTCAGACACTTAATGTCTATGAGCCTAAAAATGACATTTTTTTTAGTTCTACTGGTGAATTCACGCGCTCAAGCAGGAATGATACTGAAGACGGTCATTGCGATCAATTATTACATGCTTCCAGCATTTCAAGCCTCCAGCATTTCAAGCCTCCGCGCGTCATAACTTTTCCATCACCACGGGACCATTTTTATAGACAAATGCCTGAGGGAGTATCTATACACAGATGATGTTACAGAGTCTTAGCTTTGTACGACAGCTAAGTATCTCTCTGGGTTCAAAATGTTGAGATCCAGCAGCAAGCAAGAGCAAGATAGTCAGCAACAAAGTCTCCCGCTTTATGGTTTTTTATATCAGAGATTTGCTTCTCCTAGAAAGGTTGCCTTAACCACAGCTTACCGGAGCCCTCTCCACCCCAATACACACAATCATACACATAAATATACCCGGTGCTAGTTGGCCATTGACCCCGAAAAAGGGTTCATTCGCCTTTTGGAAGGTCTTGTTTATAATCCTTCGGGGAGACCATCCACCCTCCTCAACAAACAAGTTTGGTGGAGGAACCAGTTTAGTCGCCGCAGACCCGACCATGAGGCAGGAAGTACTGGGTTACATGGTACCAGTAGCATTTGACATGACCTGGCAATTTAACTTTATATATATATATATATATATATATATATATATATATATATATATATACGCATATATATTAATATAAATCTATACACACACACAGATATATATATAAAAAAATTTAATCCTTTTTAGGTGCGTAATTGATGAGAAATGTAAACTTAATTATCTTTGTACAGGTTAAAATGATAGAAGTGTCGCCTTAAAGAAAACAAGATTACAACTTTATTTTTTACAAATTTTATTGTAAAAAATAATACTAGATAACGTTTTTTATTTAGTAAAGCAAACATCTATTCCAAGTAGTTGCCTTCAGCTTGAATAAACGCCTTGATACGTGTCCGGAACTATGAACATGCCTTTCCAAAAAAGCACTGACGGGCGCTCAACGAAAACACGGCAGATTGCGGCTATCAATGTTGTGAGAGGCTATGTTAATGATATTCTCGATGTATAACCAAATGAATAGTCTAGTGGGTCAAACCCGGGAGAGAAAAGTAGCCAGTGTGAGAAGGGTACAAAGAAACAACATTCCTTCTGAAGCCAAGCCTGGGTTTCTTTGGACTTGTGGGCCGGTGCTGAGTCCTTCTGCCACACCCATGGTAAGCCAGCAGCCATCTGATTGCTCTAAAGAATCACCATACTCTTCAGCACATCTAGATACACTTTGCTGTTGACTTTTAAGCTGACTTCGAAAATGTGAAGTGATATGATGTGGCCGTCACCTAAAATCACATAAAGGACCATAACCGTGACAGAAAACTTTGTTGAGCTGTGCCCTCAAGCGTAGAACAATCCGGATTTGTATTTTCAAGGGTCAGGCAATGGTACTATTTTCACAACTTTGGTCAGTAGAGAGCTTGAGGTGTTACAGCAGTGCATCTTCGATCCCGCTCGTGTAACATTGTGTCAGTTTCATACATGATAAAAGGCTCAAATGGCTTTTTGGATTTGTACACAACTGCTAAAATAGTAGATTATCTGTAACAAAAAAAAGAAAGAAAGAAAACCGGTTTTCATCAAAGGGAAATAGAATCATGTCGTCTTTTTTTGGCTATAATTTTATTGTTGAACCCTGTATAACAATTTTATTGTTGAACCCTCTAGAAATGTAAGCCATTTTGAGTTTCAGAACAGTTTCAGATGGTTCGCTGTTACACACAAGTCCTGGAAGGTGACTTGTTTGTAGTAGACAGTTCCACAGAACAAAATATTCTTACCGTGTCGAAACCCGGGAAAAGAATATGTGAAATTGCACCAGAAAAGGTTTAATATTTATGAAGCAATTCTGGTTTCTGATTGGTTGGTAGCAGAACGTGAATTAATTTGATTCGTCAGTTCTTAGCAGCATCGTTTATAAATAGAATCGTCCGACTGTGTGGGATCATATCGCATTATTCTCAAAATATTGCAACATCCTTCCTATTTTTTATAATGGGGAAATCCCTTGTGTTTGTTATGCTCAAAAATAAATATATATTTTTATATTTACTTAGACATAACAAAAATTAGAAATCATTTGGATCTTAGAATTTTAGCATTTAAAAAGACGCCATTTTTAATTGTGTTCAAATGTCAAAAAGGAAAATTACAAAGATTTTTTTGAAGCAAAAGTATTAGTAGGTTAAAGTGTTAATGCAAATAAAATGGATACAGTTTAACGTCTTGTCCAGGACTTTTTTTATATAGAAATCTATATACTTTGAGCATTACCCCTAGGGTTTCCGCTGATATTCATGCAAAAAAGTAAGAGCCTTCTCATAAGGGGAACTTCGCTGGTCTGTATTTTAATATATAGAAATCTATATACATAGAGGGCAGTGAAAGAAAAAAATATTAAGTCGAATTCACCAACAGGTTTTGAGAAAAAACGTAACTTTATCCGTGTATATTTTTATTAATATCATTTTCGACCGGTGTAGAGCGTTTCTTGCACTCTCCCATTCCAAATTTTGATAGTATTTTGTCGATGTATCTCGATTGAGTCATCGTAACAAGTCCTTTGCTTTGAGTAAATTCTATCCCCAGAAACCAGGATATTTTGCCAAGATCGGTCATTTTGAATCTTTTACTTAATTTGTTCTTAACATCTGTTAACATTATGTCACAATTTGATGCGATTAAAATATCATTGACCCACAAAACCCAAATCAGTACTTTATCGTCTTTGTGTTGGGTATACAAACAGGGGTCTACAACGCATTGTCTAAATTGTTGTTTAATAATATAATTATGGAATACTGTGTTCCAACACTGAGCACTCTGCTTTAGACCATATAATGACTTGTTAAGTCGCCACACGCTATTTTTATTTTTCATTATAAATACCTCTGGAGGGGTAATATAAATTCCACAGTCTATTGGGGCATTCAAATAAGCATTTTTTTACGCCCATTTGATGGATGTTTAGGTCATATTGTGATGCGACTTGCAGTAAAATTCTGATTGTCGGTAGGTTTGTGGTCGGCGAAAACGTAGAAAAGTATTCTTTACCGTAAATCTGAGAGCGCCCCTTAGCAACAAATCTTGCTTTGTACTGTTCTACTCCTGATGCTGTACTCTTTTTTGTAAAGACCCATCTGGTAGAAATAACATGTTTATCTCTTGGGAGAGGCACTACCGTATAGGTATCATTTTCGGTTAAGGCATCTATTTCTTTTTTCATGGCAATTTTCCATTCATCACAATGTTCTGAATTAATTGCTTCGTTGAAGCTTTTAGGCGCATTTTCCATTGAATAGCAATAGTCGATTTGATAATCTTTTATATTGTCGACCACAAAAAAAATCAATTCGTCATCTATTTCTTTTGGGATATCTTTCGACCTTATCACCATCATCATCATCATCATCATCATCATCATCATCATCATCATCATCATCTTCATCATCATAATAATAATCATCATCATCATCACCATTGACACTCTCGTCTCCGTTATTTTCATTGTTTTCGTTTTTTCTAATTATTTGAGGTAATATAATTTCATCCTCTTCGTATGACGGGTTTTCGTTTGTAAAATTAAACGTGTCTGTGAATTTTACACACCGGATTCTTTTTATTTTATTTTTTTCGGGAAAAAATATTAAATTGGCTGGACTGTTTTTATCGTATCCAAGAAATATACCTCTGTCGGCTTTAATATTCAATTTACTCTTTTTCTTATATATGTGAAGCAAGTTGAACCAAATATATGCATTCTGCTAAAATTTGGGTTTTTTTTTACCGCAGAAAGATTCATATGAGGTTTTAGATAGTGTTTTGTTAAAGCACCTATTGCGTATATAGGCTGCCGCCATAAGTGCATACGTCCAGAGGTTTTTAGGGAGTTTTAATTCAGTTAGTAGGAGTCTTGCCATTTCGAAAAGTGTCCGCCACGCACGTTCAGTAGTCCCGTCTTGGTGTGGTGATCTAGGAGCTGATGTTTCATGCCTGATATGATGGTTAATTAGTAAAAGTTCAAAATCTTTATTGGTAAATTCCGTACCATTGTCAGAGCGAATACACTTGATTTCACCGCAGAGGGTCATGTCGGCCAGATATTTCTTAGTTGCTAGCAGGGTATCAGATTTGTTCTTTAAAAAGTAAACCATTATTAAACCTGAATGGTAATCTACGAAATTCAACACATGTCTATAATGTTCTCTGACCATCGGTTCTACGGGACCGTTTAAGTCACAGTGCACCATTGATAGGATTTTTTTTGGCCTTTTTGTCTGGTATCTTGTTTTGATAGTTTGTCATTTTCTCTTGCGTACAGACGTCGCAGTTAAGGTTTTTGATGTTTGTATTTGCATTCCATCAACTACAGTCGGCAACGTTTTGATATCAGGAATATTGCAGTGTCCAAGAATGTTATGCCATGTCTGTAGATCATGACAGGCGGTTTTTGATGGGACTACGCTATTTAAATAATATAGTCTTCCATTTTCTTTAATGTCGAATACAATTCCATTCGGGTATACCAGTTTTGATTTATTAGGGCTAAAGTTTATATTTGCACCTTCTTTTGTGGCAGCTTGTACAGATAATATATTTTGTTTAAATTTTGGAATTAGAAGAGCGTTTTCTAGAATACAGAAACACAGTTCACCTTTATCGTTCTTTAGTGAGATTTTCGCATTGCCTCTTTTCAAAACGATATCATTTACTCGACTCCCGTCAGCTAGTTCTACAAAATGATTTTATGGCTTAAAGTTGGCATCAGAATTGATAAAATCAGATTCCTTTGTAATCACATGTGCCGTGGCCCCACAATCGACAAGAACATTATTATTGCTTGTTGACACATCAAATGTACACGAAAATAAAAATGTATGTTCGCTAACAGAGCTCTCTACATTTTTAATGTAGTCGCCATTTTGAGTCCTGTATCTACATTGAAAACTCTTGTGATTAGGTCGTCCACAATTATAGCAAATAATTTTTGTACTTTTCTTAGGAAAAAACCTACTTTTGGCAAAGTTGCGTTTTTTATTCCTGGCATGGGTATAATTCGATTTTGGTGTTTTTATGTGTGTATTTTTAAATTTCATGATATTTGTGGATTCGTTTTTTTCTGTGATCATTTTTTCAGTTTTTTCGTAACTTTTGAGTGCTACCTTGAATTGGCTAAAAGTCATGGGTTTTCTTGCTGGGTTACCACGGTGGCAAACGGCCCGAAATCACTCGGCAACCCCCCAAGGACCATGGAAACCAACAGACTGTCACTCATAACTTCACCAGACATCCCTAAAGAATTTGCAGTTGTCCCGGCTCTTATAATATAACCAGCAATAGCCTCGGCTTCCATCCGTTTTAGAGAGGTCAGTTCAGTGTATAAAGAAATAACTTTGGCCTTCCTTTCGATAAATAATGCTCTCTCAATATGTCTAATTCCCTGCAGCCTTCGTCCAGGGCCTCTCTCACCACCAGCGACAGACCTCGGTCATCTAAACACTGCATCAATTCCGCAAAGACAGTTGCGTTCTTTCCAACGAATTCGGGGTCGTTTCTGCCCTCAGGTTGTGTTTGTAGTACTTTGTGTAGCTTTTGGATTCTTAGATATCCCAGAAATCCAACTTGCCACAACTCGAACTCCGACTCGGATCCATCGAAATAAAGACGAACGCTGGGCCCATAACCTCTAGAAGTGTAAGCCATTTTGAGTTTCAGAACAGTTTCAGATGGTTCGCTGTTTCACATACGTCCTGGGAGGTGACTTGTTTGTAGTAGACAGTTCCACAGAACAAAATATTCTTACCGTATCGAAACCCGGGAAAAGAACATGTGAAATTGCTCCAGAAAAGGTTTAATATTTATGAAGCAATTCTGGTTTCTGATTGGTTGGTAGCAGAACGTGAATTAATTTGATTCGTCAGTTCTTAGCAGCATCATTTATAAATAGAATCATCCGACTATGTGGGATCCTACCCTATTATTCTCAAAATCTTGCAACATTAAAGATGACGTTTTGGATTTAGATCCAAATATTAAAAATATATACTTCATATCGTATACTACGTTAAAACTCACGTATTAGTTGCAATTCTGCAAATATCTCTCTTGCTGATAATAGTTTCAGCCAGGTAAATATGAGGTTAACCAATTTACTTTATTTAACATTAAGCACTTAAATATTATTGTAAAAATGTATAAAATTTGAAACTGTAACCATATTTATTATTATATTTTAAATTACCGATACTGGAGAATATTTTTTACAATTTTTTAAAAATTTTTACTATCTTTTTAATTTTATATCTATTTACTTTAATATTTATTTGATTTAATATCTTAATATTTTATCCTTCTATAGTTTAAAAAAATGTTTCCGTATATAAGTAATATATGTTAACACTTCTTTCGTCCATAGTCTGCATTTTGTACAAGATTATACATATTAATATTTCCGTGCTTTAGATAGCAGTATATCTAACATACGCCATTTGTATATATGACAAGGATCAAAGGGTCAAATGTTTTAGTCATTTTTCAATTGATCATAAAGATGGTTTATTCAGAGAGAGTTAAGATTCTGCTTTACATTATCTTATCTACAGAGGAGATAAGTGATAATCTATCATTTTCGGCTAAATAGATGAGGTAATTTTTACAACACCATTCGTTATTAATTAGAGCACTTTTCTACCCTTCCCCTGTCTATAATCACTACATTGTTAGCCATTTATTTTATACTATTTAATTATTATAATTAAATATTCTACTTTTACAGCGGATTGATAAATTAGGACACCAAGTAGACATTAGTATACGTTGTCTTATCATATATTATTATCCTCACAAAGAGATAGAATCAATTTTAACTTTATTAGAAATAATAGCATAAAAGTCCCATATAGGAACTCATTCAGAAGGAATAACAAACGAATCATCTGTAGAAGACAATCGAAATGTTGACACATTTACGAATATCTACGTGCATTTAAGTGCTTTATTTTTATTATGCAACGACACATTCCATAAAGTGAAAACAAGATTTGCCTCTTTGGGAATCTGTTTATGCCTTTCCTACTCGGTCGTAATTTCGCTCGGTTGGAGAGGTCATACAATGACAGTTGGAGAGAGAGAGAAGATGAAACAGTGTTGATGAGCATTTTCTGATGCATTTTCTGATGCATTTTCCGATGCATTTTCCTGCGATCTTCTGCCTGAATAATAATCGCAGGACTTCTGCATAGGCAGAATCGCACAGCTGTAAGTAAAGTCATTTGCAGAATTGCGAAAATGCAATGCGCTAATGGAATTATAGAACAGTAACAGAATGAAATAAGAATGACAGGAAATGTGAAAGGAAACAAAAGAGAAACGAGAAAGATAAAATCGTCAAAAAAAAAGGTTCATAGAAAAGAGGGAAAATAGAGAGCATTAATAAAAAGAGATGAAATAGAAACAATTACAGTCAGTATATAAAAGGTATATATTATAAAAGACTTCCATTTATGTCTGCATTGGTCTTGAATAACCACTGTGTCATTGTGTGCCTATCCACTTGCTTTCCAACACTAGAAGTATGAGTTGGAAGGTCGGTTTAAAATGTTATGTGAATCCAGCTCTCCAAACAAGCCACAATCTTGATGAGAAGACAACCAGTCTTTTGTGTGCCATGGATAAGTTCCTGGAATTTGTGTTAAATAAAGAAGTGGTCAACCACCTCAGCAAAAATAACCTCTTCAGTGACATGGAATGTAGTTTCCGCTCTGCTAGATCTACATCTGATGTGCTTACAGTAATATCTTACAGGATTAGTGCATCTCTCAACACAAACTTCCTTCTAGTATAATTGTTCTTGACGTATCAAAGGTCATTGATAGTGTGTGATAAAAGACTACTACACACGATCTCTACTTACGAAATAGCTGTGAATATCTCAATAATAAAATTATTCATCTATGATAGGTTTATAAGTGTAGTGGCTTACAGGCAGAAATCAGAAGCTCAAAGTATTAATGCTGGCGTCCTACTGGGTTCAATCATGGCCCAAATGTTTTTCTGATACTCATAACCGATCTCCCAAATCACATTCTTAGATCATCTGTAGACATTTGTAGCAGGCAGCACTATCGTCTATAGCCACACTTTAAAGGCCGTAAACGAAGATCTATCTGATGCTCTCTTCTCTGAGCACATGATACAATGGTGAAAAGGGTGGCTAGTTAATTTTAATGTATCTCGAACTGAGTTTTTATTTTTCCATCATCAACTCTCTGACATATATGGCCCCTGTGAAATGAACGATTCTCTCCTTGAGGACGCTCTGTGTTTTGATAAACTTGCTGATCTGATCTTCACTCCTATTTTGAAATGTAGCATATACATGACATTCGCTGTTTTGGTCGCTGGAAAAATTATTTACCACTCCAGTAGATATCTCACTGTCAATACAAGTCTCTATCTTTATAAAGTCAAGTACGTCCTAGGATGAAGTACTTTTCCACAATGCCACATCTGGATAGAAGCTCGGAACTTTTCCTTGACAAATCCAAAATCTATTTCTAAATCTAGTACGCAATGCTCTTTTCTCTTCCCTGTAAGCCACAAAAAAGAGATGTTGCGAGCTTTCTCTGCTTAATTTTTATTTTCATGGCAAGTGTACGACTGAGCTCCAATCTGTTATCCTTCCTCAACAATATTTAATAAAAAATGAACCGTCTAGCAAAAATTACTATAACAATTTCCCCCACCCTTTATCGGTGACATATTCTTAACGTGGATTTCATAATGAAGCTTATTTCCCTGAACTGATCGCATGTCGAACTCTTTTCTACTTGTCTGCTTTCCAGGTAATTACAATAGTCTTCCTCGAGTCTAACGTAAACAAGTTCATACTGAACCGTCTTCATAAGTAATCTAATTATTCCAAATTTCCACCACAAACAATTACTATGCTACTGCCCCAATTACAACCTAGCACACATTAACACTTATCCTCGACTTACCTCCTGGCCTTCATATGTGGTGGCCTTTTTGTAAAAATATAGATATGTTTTCATGCAAAAAAGCTAGTTTGTAATTACCTCAGTGACGTCACATTTTGATATTAATCTACACATACTTCTTTCGTATTAAATTATTCAACGTGATTCTTACTTTCTTCGCGTAAAATGCTGGTTTTAACTGTTTTCAATAATTGGTATTTTCCGAATTATATTTGACAAGTAAAATATCGTGATGCCAGCAAAAGAAAATAAAAGAAACACAAGTGAACGTATTATGAAAATGAACTTGTATATAAAAGAAAAAAGACGTACAAAAGAAAGGAAAATTTCTTGCAACCAGATGATGTTTGCCGGAACGTACTTGAAGCTGCGTTATTTTAACAATTTTATTTGTTTAATATAAGTTTGTAATTGGTTATTTTACATTAAATCACAGAATATTAAGTAAGAGACTCAGTAATAATTGCATTACTTAAAGATGATTACTACATATATTATTTGTTGTTTTAAAATAAAACTGATATTTAATTTAGTCTGGAGATTCCATATTCTAACTAAATTAATTAATTGATCAATTAACTGATTATTTGATTGAATTTTATGTTCTGTTTTTCTATTTGAAAAATGGTTTTATATATTTTCTTATATATGAAAACAATTGATACATTTAACCTAATATTAAACCTCACATAAGAATAATGTAACTATGCAAATCCATTGGTCAATCGGTTTTTATCTTAAGTCCTTATTTAAAATTTTAGTAAATTAATAAATATTGTAATTTGTTCAGTTCTTTTTTTCTTTCGTAAGTATTTACTTTTTTTATATATATTTATGCATTTGTATTGTATACATCTACAAATAAGTGTTATTTTTAGTTTTTACTTCAACAATATGCGAGTAGAATTAGTATATATATATATATATATATATATATATTATTTCGTGCATCAAGCTAAAATACTATAATATGTTGTATGTCAAGTTTTTAGTATTTAGTACAAAGTGTTCAGTGCTTGAGTAGATATATATATATATATATAAGTGAGTGACTGAAGAAAATGTAGGAATATAATGAAACGTTCTTGCAAGTAGATTGTTGAACGCAAACATAACTCGATTAGAATTGGCAGAGAGATAGCTGCGGTGCTCATCCGATTTACCAGTACGAGCAAGCTTTCCTATCGATCCGACTCGGCGTCCATCAGTTCGTACATAAGCTAGCCTATTGAGGCAGCTGCATTTCTGTAGAGTGTAACAAACATTTCGAAGTCTCGTAATATGCGAAAACTTTGTCTTTCATTTCTGACGCCGCCGGTCATCGTGCCGTCCGGACAACAAAACAAAGGAACGTGTTGCTTAGGAATTATCTGTGTCTGGAAACTAGTTGCTTGCTTTTTACCAGTTCTAACGGTCTGAATAATTCATCTATGACGCGTTCGGTGTTGCGAAAATCTCCTTTGTTACACATTCCCATAGGGTAGTAATCCTTTTTATTTTTAGAAAAATAACATGAGATGGGAATAAAGAAGTCAGACTTAGTTTGAACCTACGTTGTTTAATTCTCATTCATACGATTGAAACTATAAAGTGGGCATGTATATGTCGATATGTGATTCTAGATAAATGTGTAATCGATCGATATGTTCATGTATACTTGTATACAGAGTGACCCAAAAGAAACGGGCCCAAACTCTAATTAGGCCCCGTTTACTCACATAAACTAATATACGAAAGTATAAAGTTATGCGTAAACTTTAAGTATTTACTTCAACAGTGCTCAATACGTATGTAGAGCTAGGTAATAAGTTATAAAATATATATGGCGATTAAGCTACACAGAATATTCCGCGTTTCATCCACGCTAGGATTCCTCAGGCTTATGCGAGAATTTTGTGGTTGTCTCGCGTTTTTATATACGCACCAGCTATCAAGTTTTTAGATAGCCAATTAGCTTTCTAGTTTATACAACACCCTTCCCAATCAGTTAATGAGCAGGCACTTACAGGACAAAGGCCCAGTTGACTCCACGGTGACCTGTTCCTTTTTGTATGCTGTTTTCGCTAGGAGTGTTGATATCTAGTGAACTGACCTATTTTAAATCTAGGTTTATATTTTTTATATATGCTTGTTTATATATATATATATATATATGTATATGTATATATATATGTGTATGTATATATATATATATATGTGTGTGTTTGTATGTATATATATGTATATATATGTGTGTATATATATATGTGTATATATATATGCTGGTGTGTGTGA
Source organism: Euprymna scolopes (assembly GCF_053919585.1). Classification (NCBI taxonomy): domain Eukaryota; kingdom Metazoa; phylum Mollusca; class Cephalopoda; order Sepiida; family Sepiolidae; genus Euprymna; species Euprymna scolopes. The sequence goes on along the minus strand of NC_136484.1, from coordinate 153,335,086 downwards.
TAGTTTATGTATGTGTATGTTTATTTATTTATTTTTGTTAGTTTTAATATTATTATCTGCTCATTGGCTGATTAGGAAGGATGACATGGAAATCAGAAAGCTGATTAGCTAACTAAACACTCAATAGGAGGTACGTATATAAAAACGCGAGACAACCACAAAATTCTTGCATAAGCCTGAGGAATCCCAGCGTGGATGAAAGGCGAAATAATGGCAGCAGATTCGCTTTCAAAAATTACCATCACTCGATATAGCAAAACAAAAGAAAAGGGTATATAGAAACACTAAAACATTCAGTGATGGGCTGCACGAAGGTGGCTTTTAAGCCCTGCCAAACTATATGTAGGATCAAATTCCGTTTCAAACCGTTTGTTGTTTTGTACGTCCGCCCGCAGTTGACACAGGTTAACTCTGGCAAGTCAAGTTTGCTATGTTGCCTACTGCGCCGATGAGTAGTCTGGTGTCTCATCAGCCCAGCTCTGCTCAGATATATTCTTCCGCACCCCTCACACTCCAGACCAATTTGGCACCCCCTCCCATCCGTGGCTCATTTCACCCTACCTTTCCGGATATCGCGCTTCATCCGCTCATACTGGGTTTGATCTGCCTCAAACTAACCCACACCTCCCCGTAAGGTCCTTCTCCACCCTCTGCGATCCAAAGGTTCTTTCATCAATCGCATATGTTTTTAAGGTGGTTCTTAAACAATACTTGAATCTCAATTTAGGCTTTTGGGCCAGACGTCTTCTCTCGGCGGGCTCGCCATAAATGGGTTGTTTGAGAAGTCGACTGTCTAACATCCTCACCACATGTCCACTCCATCTCAGGCTATGCTTGATTGAGCCTCAATGCTAAGACATTGAGTCCGTTCAAGCACCTCCATATCACTGACATACATCTGCCAACTCACACCTAAGATTCGCCGTATGCACATCTGGTGAACCCGCTCGAGACGTCTCAAATGCTCCCTGTATGTTGCCCAAGTTTCACAACCATAGTGAAGAGTAGAGATAACGCATGCGGCATAAATCTTAATCTTAGTTGGCAGCAAGATCCCATGATATCTCCGTCAAACTTTTCGAAGACATCACTTGCCCTGCTGATCCGTAACGATACCTCATCATCCAGGGCACCGGACATACTCAGTGTGCTACCCAAATATACAAATTTAGTGATAACCGCTATTTTTGACCCACAGATATAAATTGATGGCTCATAGATGCTGCATATCAGTCACCGTATGAGCCACCAGATCACAGTCATCCGTATAGAGCAAGTCACGAATCGTGTTAGTGAGTAACTTTGTACTTGTATTGAAGCGCCTAATGTTGAACACCCCCAGTAGTTCGGAAAAGAATATAGACACCATCAGAGCAACCAGCAAATTCCATCCGAAAGACCATGGTGAAATACAACGCAAAGAGTCTGAGTGCTGGAATGTCTCCCTGCTTAACACCATTTTCTACTGAGATAGGATCAGCCAGCTTTCCCCCAACATTGATCACAGCGTTTATCTCATCGTGGAGGAGCTTTAAGATTGTTACAAACTTGTCAGGACAGCCAAGCTTTTTCAGAATCTCCCACAAAATATCCCCATTGACTTTATCAAAGACTTTAGTTAAATCGATGAACACCTGATACAGCCCCTTTTGCTGTTCTATACATTTCTCCTGTAGTTGCTTGGCTGTAGAAATCATATCCACTGTCCCCCGACATATTCTGAAACCATACTGCGACTCAGGCAAAACATCGTCAGCAATGTGCTCCAGCATTTTGTCTAGCATGATCCTTCAGAGCACCTTACCGACTACTGACAGTAAAGAGATGCCTCGATAATTTCCACATTCATCTCTGCTACCCTTCCCCTTGTATAGCACTACCATCAATGCATCCCGCCAATCCTGCGGAATACACTCATCCCGCCAGACAGTCTGCAAAAAGTCCACTAAGCGTTGCATCATCTTGGGTCCAGAACATTTAAAGATCTCCGCATGTAAACGATTCCGGTCAGGAGACTTTCTATTGTTTAGCTTATGGACAGCTGCTTCAACCTCCTGGTGAGAAGTAACCTCTGCCAAGATATCCTTGATCGGATTGCTTGGAATCAACCTAACAAACTCCTTATCAACGTAAGAAGGTATGTTCAGGAGATCATCAAAATGCTCCCTCCATCTATGAAGAATATCAGTAGGGTCTCGAAGAAGATCCCCACCATCCCTCGAGCGCAGAGGAGTGATAGGTGATCTGGATCGTCCGTAAACCGCACGCAGTAGGCTGTATGACCTTGGTGTTGTTCGAATCCGAGGCGAACTTTATTTCCTCAGCTTTCTGCCTCCACCATTCACCCTGCATGTTACACAACCTCCTCTGCATATCGTGCTTGATTGCCTTAAACTTGTCCCTCAATCGATCTTGCTCACCATCCGTCAAACCACCCCGAGATAAGCGTGCAATGCCCTGGCCTTTGAATCAAGCAGAGCCTGAATTTCAGTATCATTCTCATTGAACAAATCCCGATGTTTACGCTCACAATAACCTAATATCCTCTCACATACCTCATAGATAGACTCGTTAAATAAGGTCAAGTGTTTTTTACAAACAATTTCTTCCATCTCCTTAACTAGTTTCTCTCTCACAATATTTCCCCTTGGACGGGCAACATTAAGTCGCTTTGGGATAGCCACACAAGATCCCCTCATATTGGGCTTCACAACACACTAAATCTTTGCACGGACCAACCGATGGTCGGTCCAGTACTCTGCACCCCGTATGACATGAACATTGCAGATATCTCTCATCTCACATTTTCTGACTAACACATAGTCTATCAAGTGACATTGTTTGGAACCAGGATGAATCCATGTCGTCTTATATTTGTCCTTCTGCTGAAACACAGTGTTACCGATTTTAAAACCCATCTCTGAACAAAACTGCAACAACATCAGAACATTACTATTACACTTGCCTACTCCATGTTTACCCAGCACATCCCAGAATATCTTGCCACCCTCGCATTAAAATCTCCAAGAATGAAGATCTTATCAGCAAAGGGAATGCGTCAAACTACACTGCACAAAGCAAGGTAGAAAACAACTTTTTCATCTTCTGTTTTATAACGACTATTCACCGGAGTCATAGTCATGACCCGGTCACTCACACTACAGGAAAGTTCTTCCAGGTTAGAAAGAATTGATGCCTTTATAGCAAAAACCACGCCTGATTCCCTCTTAAATCCACGTCCACACCAGACCTTGACAAGCATATATATATATATATATATATATATATATATATATATATATATATAGAGAGAGAGAGAGAGAGAGAGAGAGAGAGAGAGAGAGAGATAGAGAGAGAGAGAGATGTTATTTATTTTTGCGATACGTTTGAATGAATTCAATTATTTACGAAAGTGCATTTTTACCTACATGCGAGTTGGGAATAATTTTCCCTTTCACCAATTTGGTACCCCCACATAGGAAGCGGTGTATATATATATATATATATATATATATATATATATATATATATATATATATATATATATATATATATATATATATTATTTTTAAAATATAATATAATATTTTTTAAATGTCATTTTTAAAATAAAAAAATATAAAAATAATATATATATATATATATATATATATATATATATATATAGCTGAATGTCTGTGGGGGTGTGCGTGTGTTTGGTCACGAATAGGCTCCTATATGGTTTACTTTTTAAAACCTGATAACATATATGATAGAAGATGTATCGAGACACAGAAATGTGTATCTTTGATCTGACAGAACAGTGGTTCATTAAAATTGTGGGGTCTACGTGATCTCCTAGTCCACAAAGTATGGAAATAACAAATTTTAAAATAAAAAAAAGTTTACAAGTGTTTTTGATATAAATGTACATAATAATACTTTGATAAGTATGTTTTAACTAAAATAGGGATGGTATAATAAAATTGTGAGGTCTTCGTTCGCGCCTGGCCTTCATAGAATGGAAATATGCAGAAACTTTAATAAAGATTTTTCATATCTATCTGCGTCAGTATACTTTGATGACTATGTTTCAGTTTGAAGAAATATAGTATAATAAACTTATGGGGTGTTCGTTCGCGCCTAACCTCCATAGAATGGAAATATGTCACAAAGTATAACAAGGTGTTTTAATATAGATCCACAGAATATTGTGATAAGTGTTTCAGTGTGAACAAGTAGGGTATAATAGATTATGGGGTTTATCTATTTTATTTTTACTTTCATCATATTATGCTTTAGTTTTGATATACCCAAATCGAAGCTATCTCTTTACAACCCTTCTTTTTCATAACCTATCATAATTTCATAAATAAGAGTCCATTTTCTGGAGGCTGTTTTTAAACCCAGTCAACGACGGGTACTTTTGCTAGTATATATATATATATGTATATATATATATATATATATATATATATATATATATATATATATATATATAGTGATTAAAAGGTTGTGAGGGTTTGTTGAAGCATGAAAACGATATTAATTTTTGCAATTAATATTTTATTATTATATTTCCAATAGTCCTCCGCCCCTGGTCAGAAAAAAGTATCGAATTAAAAATGAAAGACGTTGAAACAAAGTGGAAATGTTTAGTATGGACAGCGTTAATTTCTAGCAACAATGTTCTAAAGCATTATCTATATGTCTATAAACGTGAAAGCGTCTGTCTGTCTGTGTATCTGCGTATCTTTGTGTCTGTGTGAATGTGTGTGTACATATCCCTACCATATGGCTCTATCAATTTTAAGTCTACAGAGTCGAAATTTGGTATACAGCGTACTGAGATTTGAAGAAATCGATGTGATCCGTTTTCGGCCAGAAATTTGGCTATTAAGGCGTCAAAGTTCAACGATTTTACCTTTTAGAACTCTACCAAACTCCTCCGACAATTTTCGGTCTAAACACTTGTAATTTTAGATATACGTTCATTGGACATAGATCTAACGTAATAACTGAATTTGAGCCCAAAACAATAAATGTTAAGGCGTCATAATAGGGTCAAATTTTAAAAAAATTGACTACTTTATTTATTTTTTTTCTCAACATACACCTCATAATACCCGGGCAACGCCGGGCACCAATGCTAGTATATATATATATATATATATATATATATATATATATATATATCAATTTATATAGAATCAAATTATTAATCACATTACTGAATATATATATATATATATATATATATATATATATATATATATATATATAAGGTTATTGTTTTTCATAGGTTAAGTAATCAATGAAGTATAACAGGATTAATTGAGATGGCGTAATACCGAAGTAGAGCAGGTTGGTTGGTTGGTTGGTTTTGTTTTACGGCATATCAACCCTTTTCGGGTTATTTAATGCCGAATCCAATGATTTTGAAGAAGACATTTTTAATAGAATATATTTGTTGTTTTCAAGTCGGTTTCTATTAAACCCATAATTTGAACCCTAACAGGTATTACCACTCCGGATCAGAGTGGACCTGGGAGCAATGGTTATAAAAGGGTGGCTCCACACTCCCCAAAGCCCGCAAGCTGGGGCCTCACCACTGGATATAGTTTAAGATCATATCCAGGAACATCGAATTAGAGCAGGGTATAATCTTTATTTGTTTTTACATATGTTGCTACACAGTCGAACGCATGTTTCCGTCAGCTTGCAACAAGCAACTATGGACCTCTTATTCACTTGAACAAAACAAAGTTTGCAATGAAAATACCAGGTCTTCTTCGTCACAGGGTATTAAAATTAGCATGTTTTGTTATATCTTATGCATAACATCTGACGGAAACTCCTGATTTTTTATAGGTATATGGGGACGAGTGTATGTTGGTGTGCGAATATGTTTACATGATACCAGCTGTATAGAAAAGACGATTTACGTGTAAACAATAATTTACTTATATTTGTTTGACTATATATATATATATATATGTATATATATATATATATATATAAGTGAAAGTGTCTGTCTGTGCGTCTGTGTGTGTACATTTCCATACGCAATAACTCAACAGACTACAGACTGGAAATTTGATATACAGGGTACGGAGAATTTAGAAAATTGATGTGATCGGTTTTTGGTCAGGAATTTGGCGATTAAGGGGTCAAAGTTAAACGATTTGACTATTGAGAACTCTACCAAACTCCTCCAACAATGTGTGATCTAAACACTTGAAATTTTAGCTATCGGTTCCTTGGACATAGGTCTAACTTAATTAATTTATTTCAGTTCCAAATAATAGATGTTAAGGTGTCATAATAGGGGTTAAAGTTTAAAAAAAATACCGTTCTTTTTAGTTTTGCTCAGCATACACCTCACAACACCCGGGCAACGCCTGGCCAAAATGCTAGTATATGTAGATATATATATATATATATATATATATATATATATATATATATATATATATATATATATATAGTAGCATAGCACCCGGAACTCTTGACTAAAATCGTAAAATTTGATAAAATATTATATTTCTATTAATGCAGATTTTGTATTTATTATTATATTATATTGGACCCAATATATAGCAATGATTTAAAATGTAAAAAAGATGAATTGTGCGCCACCACCGGGAACCGAAATCGTTTAGCTTACGATTTATTTTTGCCTGTACCGCTAATGATAGAGGTATGAAGAAACGTTTGCTGCATGGCTCAAAATTAAAACATGAACCAATAGCTACGGCTTTACGTGTATATTCATAATACCGTCGTTCGACCTTCTTTGGCAAATTTTATTTTTTTTTAAATTTTCACACTTTTGTACTGATTTTTCCGGGCTAAAACCCAAATATAAAATTTCCCATGAATCCAAATATTTTATATATGAAGTTTTATGTCCGCAAATCAAAACTCTCGGAGTAGTTGATATGCAAATTTTAAAATAAAAGAATTATATGCATATACATAAATATATATGTAAAGAGTTTTGTGTTTACTATAAACTTTTACGGAAATATTACGCAGGTATATATCATGTAGAATATCTGCATGAATATAATTACACGTAATAGTAATCTACAGATGATAATCCCATCAGAAAACCGAAAAGATTATTAATAAGAAATGAATAAGAATGAATGTTTTAAAAAAGGTTCAAATTAGTTAGACCTGTTGCTAGTGAATGCAATTATATATATATATATATATATATATATATATATATATATATATATGTGAAAGTGTCTGTGTGGGTGGCTGTGTACATTTTCCTTCGCAATAACTCTGTTAATTTTCAATTTACAGACTCGAAATTTGATATACAGTGTACTGAGATTTGGGAAAATCGATTTGATCGGTTTTCGACCAGAAATTTGGTTGTTAAGGCGTCAAAGTTCAACGATTTGACCTTTGAGAACCTTACCAAACTCCTCCGACAATTTTCGGTCCAAACAATTGAAATTTTGGTTCAGTCGACATCGATCTAACTTGATAACTTGATTTGAGCCCAAAACTATACATTTTAAGGAATCATAAAAGGGGTCAAAGTGAAAAAATGACCGTTTTTTTTTGTTTGCTCAGCATACAACTCAAAGCATCCGGCAACGCCGGGCTGAAATACTAGTATATATATATATATATATATATATATATATATATATATATATATATATATATATATATTAATATATATATATATTCTAAATACATTGTACTGTTTATTACAACGCTATAATATAATAAACATTTAATAACTTAAAATTAAAATGCAGTTCAAATTCCTAGCGCACACTTAGTTCAACATATCACAGGTTTTGTTCTTAAATAACACAAATTATTGCTAGTAAATTTATAACTGCACTATATATTTAAACTATATGAGGATAGAATAAAACGGCTCTTAAATTATATTATTAAACAGAAAATATAGATCATGAACTCTAGTATGCATTAATCTAGTTAATATTTCATTAATATATAATTACCAAAACACAATATCCATATTATCTATTAGTCCCACAAGTAAATGCTCGACGAAACAAAATGTTACTTGCGAACTATTAAGTAATGAAGCCGTAGATACTGCATGAAAATGTATTTTTTAATTTTCTCACCAAATATTTAATGAATTATTTTGGAATAGTGATAATTATATTCTCCATTTTTTCTGTTTCATTCCAGATATTATTTTATATTATTTGATATAATATCGATTAAAAAATAATCTTTTCTTTAAAAAATAGTTTCGTAACAGGTTTCCAACCGGGCAACTATTCATACTAACAAAACATTTAATAAATGCCCGTTGGAAAATTATTATTATACTAATAGTCTTTATTTCTTACAGCGTCAGACTGACAGCTTGATAGAGTTATTGATGCCACTGTTTTCATTCTCACTTAAAGCAATTTGTATAAAAATAATTTAAAATAAACTCTGAAGTCGTTATTAACATGGGGAGGTTGCTGTAGCAGCGAGAGCTCCAGCACCATCTTTAACACAAGGAAAAAGTGTTAATTGTTGAAATTACACCTTTTCACTTTAATCTTATCGACTACAAACTTAGATAAAAAAAACTGAAAAAACCCCAAACATTTTATGACTTTTCGTCGGGGATCTGTTTTCAATTATACCGTTCTACTTTGAGAGTATTACCTTTCTACTTTGAGAGTATTACCGAGAAAATATTGTCACCCGGTAACATAAGTACATGAGTTCCAATAAAGTGATTTTTAATATAGTATTCAGCTAAACCCATAACAATCTCCGCCTCTCCTTCGCTTTTTGTCTTGTCGCTTGCACATTAATTTTTTTACCGAGAGAGAGAGAGAGAGAGAGGTAGAGAGAGAGAGAGCGAGAGAGAGAAAGATATATGGATAGAGAGATTGAGAGAGAGAGGTGAGTGAGGAAAAAGGCAAGGTGTTAAAGATGGTGGTGGGTTCTTGCTGTTATGTGCGAAGTAGAAGGGAGTTGAATCTGCCTTGGATTTGTAGGAGGAGAGAGAGGGGTCGTTATTCGTGCAGATATTTAGTAATTTATTTAATATTTTGTCACTTTTCTTTCGTTTCCTTCCCCCTCCCTACCAGCATCAACACACACACATCATACAATTTGCAAAATAAAAGCAAAATAAACTAAACTTGCAAACTACTATTGAGTAGGTACAGCATAAAAAAAACTTTGAAATTTCTTTACCAAATATTTAATGAATTCCTTTGGAATAGTAATAATAAAATTCATATATTATTCTGATTTATTTGAGATATTTATTTTATATAGTTTGATATTATATCGATTTAAAAAGAAAAAATATAAACTACAGATTTGTTTATTAAGGTTTTTCCACTGTAACTATTAATATTTATTCTGTCAAAACACGCTGAGCAACTATTAATACTTCCTGTTTTAATGTCGTAATAGCTACCGGCTGCAACTACGGGATTCTTTTCTTTCAACAACGATTAATTTAATCAGAAGTTTGTTTACATTTTGAAATGAACAATAGATAGCATTTAATCACACTATTATTTTAAACGTAAGGATGCGATTATAATTTAATTTTAAGTAAACACATGTTTAACAAATAAAAAAAGCAGAATAAAGTTTTAAAATGATTATATGTGTTTTGTTTTATGATTTAAAAATAAAAAAACATTGCGAAGTAAAATTTAAGTAACTTATGTTTTTTGGTACCATGCTTAAATAATGATTTTATTATTTTGAAAGTCATTCTTAACATGGGGAGGAGAAGGTGTTTTGTATCTATTCTCTGCTTTCACCTTAAAATTGAATAAAAAATACAATTGAATAAAAACAGATTCTGTGAAAACTTGAATTGCACATGAAAACACTATTTACAAATAACGTGGCACCAAAAATGCATACGCACATTTTATTACTATTCTTGAAGGAAATATTGTTTTTAAAATAGACTACCCACCCTAATATTTTAAGAATATTTTTAGTTAATTACTGCTGTTTAAAAAAGGTAAAATCGATCTTCTAAGTGGTCGTTTTCTACCTAGCTGGCTAAGTTGTTAGTGTTTCAACTTATTTTAAAGCGTTTATTCAGTTCCAAAACGCGACTGCAGACAGCATAATATTTTTTAAGATATTTATACTTATCTACTTTGGTTTTAAACGAGGACAAAATCGATTTTTCTTCATAGCTTGCTAAGTTGTTAGTGGTTTAACTTATTTTAAATTGTTTATTGCGTAAGAAAAACAAGTCAACAAGGATTTCTCATCCTCTAAACGAGGACATAAAAGGTTGTGTAGTCTCAGAACAGATACTAAACTTTGCTTCTAATAATAATAATAATAATAATAAATAGATAAATTTACCTACCGATGAAACAAAGTTTTACTCACTTACCGTATTAAGTTTAAATAGTTAAACTTAACGAAAATTAGAAGTAATTATAAATTGGATGCAGCGTAACATGTAGAAAAACTCGTCTATTTTTTATATGTAGAAATACTCTCAATTATTGAATACATATCGATTGAAATACACTTGAGGAACGTTCTTGAAGGAGATATTGTTTTTAAAAGAGACTACACCCCGTATTGTTTTAAATATATTTACTTATTTACTGTTGTTTAAAAATATATAAAATCGATTTTCTAAGTGTTTATTTTCTACCTTGCTTTGTAAGTGTTTAATGCTCCAACTTATTTTAGAACGTTTATTTAGTTTTTTAAAAGTAAAGTGTTAATTTAGAACAAATATTGTCCGACATTAGAGTATTACATCGCGGGAATCTATTTTCTAAGTAATCTCCAATATAGGTATTCAGCAAAAATCAAACTATCGACACGGTTGATTGTAACACAACTGAACAGAACGCAGTCACATAGTCAGGAACGGCAAAAACAAAATATATTTATTAAAACTTACTTTTTTATTTAACACATCTTGTGTTATTACGAAACGAAAAAAAAAAGAAAAAACTTCTTATATTATTGAATAATAAAACAAATATTACATGCTGCGATTATACTTCCTTTCCAGGATAAGGCAATTGCTCTTGACATATCGAAAACCTTTGATACGGTATGGCATAAGGGTCTATTTCACAAGATTTCAAACTACGGTATCACTGGAAATGTTTTCTCAATCATTAAATAATTTTGCTCCAATAGGTTCATAAAAGTAGTGGTTGATGGGCAGAAATCAGAGGCCTATAGTATTAATGATGGAGTCCCTCAGGGGTCCATGCTGAGCGTAACTCTCTTCCTGATCTACATCAATGATCTCCCAAAACACATACTTAAATCATTCGTTGATATCTATGCTGATGACGGGACAATCTATGGCAACACATCAAAGGCCGTAAATGACAAAGTTCTCTCTTATTCTCTCTCTTCTGATCTTGAGCGCGTGGTACAGGGGTGGCTGGTTACTTTTAATGCATCCGAAACCAAGCTTCTATCTCTACATCATCAACGAAACCAAGCTTCTATCTCTACATCATCAACGAAACCAAGCTTCTATCTCTACATCATCAACGAAACCAAGCTTCTATCTCTACATCATCAACGAAACCAAGCTTCTATCTCTACATCATCAACGAAACCAAGCTTCTATCTCTACATCATCAACGAAACCAAGCTTCTATCTCTACATCATCAACGCTCTGATCCCCATCTGGCATCAATTGAAATGAATGGCTCTCCCTTTCGGAAGGCTCCATGTTTTGACAAGCTTTTCGCGTTAACCTTTACTCCTGATCTGAAAAGGAACACGTACATCAGATCTGTTGCCAAGGATGCTGGGAAAATGGTGGGATCCTTCTACCGCTCCAGGAGATATCTTACTATTGATGCAATTCTCTATCTGTATAAAAGCCAAGTACGTCCAAGGATGCAGTATTGCTGCCACATCTGGACAGGAGCTGCTAAAAACAGCTTATCCTGCTTTTACAGAGTACAAAATAGACTTCGTAGCCTAGTGAGTGAGGCCCTTTTCTCTTTCCTGCAGCTTCTCTGACACAGAAAAGACGTTGCGTGCCTGTCTTTGTTTTATCGTATTTCCATGGCAGGTGCTCGTCTGAGCTCCTCCCTCGCAAATCTTTCACGAGAAACACCCGTCTGGCTGAAACTAATGTCAATAATTTCCCCCACTCTTTATCTGCACCTTAATCCAAATGTAGATTCAATGAGCAGAGCTTCTTTCTAAGATGTGCACGACTGTGGAACTCTCCGTTTGCCTGTTTCCCACCTGACTACAACTTGGATGTCTTCAAGTCCAACATAAACACATTCCTGATGAACCGCCCTCTTAAGTGAGACACTCTATCAAATATCCAATACTAATGATTACAACAATACTATCTCATTGATTACTGTACACGCAAAAACCCCTATCCCTTAATTAATAAATATCATTTTATAATTTTGTTGTTATTAATGTTGTTGATAAATAACATTTTAAAATCTTTGGTATTTTCCTGAAATGAAATTTCTGTCTTAACAGAAAAATATTCAACAAAATGTTTACCAGGAAAATTATTTTACCGAAAACTATTTATATTAAACATTAAAAAGAAAAATACTAGAATAAAAAAACTATGTTATTTACACTCAATCAAATTTGTCTCATGCAATAATAAAAATGGAATTGGTATTTTGTTGCACTTTTTAAGATTTTAAATATTTATAAATTTTCTCATTATAAAAAACGATTATTATATTGATTATAATTTTTTGACAGAAGAAATAAAATGAATTCCAAAGAAACCATTAGAAGAAAAAATTTAAATTGTGAGAAAATTTTAAATCATTAACTTATCAATACATTTTGTCATCATAAAAACATGACTATTAAGTTAATTTTAATTTGCAATAGAAAAAAACAGCATTGCTAAAAACCCATATGAGCGAATTATTAGTATATTTTACTAAAAACGATTATTGTTCTTTTTTAATAATTATAATGAGGAAAATATGTTATTTCATTACAATTATATAGTATACATAAATTATGTCGAATGTAGATGAATACATTTTTTATAATGACAAAATTTATTGATAATAAGCTCATTTTGGATTTTATAAGTTTTTGTTCTTTTGCCAATTAAAATGGATTCAATCATCCTTGTTTATAACTACAAAATGTATTGATAATTTATTGAATTAATATTTTTAAATCCATGTATTTCTCTTTTAAAATCAAATAAGTTTCAGACCAATGTACTAAATAATCATTTTTTACAAAATATAGTTACATAATTTTTCAAAATATATTGATATAATTGGATGATTTTACAATTTGCCTTTAATGTTTTATATGCAATTAATTATATTTCTTCTGTCAACAATTATAATCAATATAATACTCGTTTTATCTCATGAGAAGATTTATAAATATTTCAAATCTTAAAATGTGCAACAAAATGCTAATTACGTTTTTATTAGTGCATAAAGCAATTTGATTGAGTAAATAAAATACTTTTTTAATTCTAGTATTTTCCTTTTAAAGTTTAATATTAATAGTTCCCGGTAAAATAATGTTCCTGGTAAACATCTTGTTGAGTATTTTTTCATTTGAGGCAGAAATCTTTTTTAGAAGAAACATATATATCACGGAAATTATATATAATTGTTGAAATTCAAAGACTTACATTTTTCATTTTTGTAACTTTTCCTTATTTCATCTTGGATTTCTTTATTACAGATGTTTCGTTAATGGGAGGATACTTTCATTATCTTATGTATTCATAAAAGTCTTATGTTCTAATCAATTCGTCAGATATTATTTCTATTCAATGTTACCAACAAAAGTTCATTTTGTACATGATAAACCTGGTGTATATGTTTGGGGAAAAGTAATTACATCCCCACGTTATTACAAGTCGGCCATTCAACGTAAAGTGAAACTAAAACTTCTGTTATAAACCTTAATTTCGTATAATTGTTTATAAATAATAATAACAAATATAATAATACTATATAAAGCTTATCATTACGAACTACTCTGATAGCTTTTAGCATAGAATATATGGAGATAAGGATCTATTAAGAGAAAGCTTAACAAAGTTCAGCAACAGACAGGTCGATACATACGAGAAAAAATGTGGCCACATAAATCTAAAAATCCAATATACAATCTATGAGAATTTAAAAAAAGATTGGAGTATTTTTTAAATCAAATTAAATCTTAACATTTTTTTCCGAATTCTATAGACGAATATTAATTTGATAATTGGTGCCCTCCATGTAAAAAATTGCATTACTATTATTTGCTTTTTTCGAACTACTGATACTATCCTAAGTGTTATTTACACCTTATTGATATAATCCCAAACTCTTTCACGCGTATTGGGAATCTTTCTGACTCTTTAACTCATCCATGTATTGCGGCTTCCGTATGTTCTTCTAAACTTGATTTTAGTAGAGGTAGGTTCCTCATCTTTGTATAGTTTTAAATATTTATATGGAACTAGCTGGGAGACCCAATGTTGCCCGGGAATAAATGAGGATCAACGGATATTTCACACTCCTATATTTTTATTGTCATCGGAATCCGTGGTCTCGCCCGGAAGGAAGCTTTACGCGCCTCCATGCAATAACTTAGTCCAAAATATATTTTATTCTGCATTGCACTCTAGAGAACCTGCTGTTTCCTCTATAACATTATTTTATATAAACATTTTTTCAGTAAACGAAAAAAATATTAAGAAATTCACGTGCAGAGTTTTAACCCATAGATCACGTCATGCTAAATAAACAAACACAAGAAACAAAAAAATCACGTAAATTTTCAAGTCTTAACAAATACTTTGTATTTACTGAAAAAAAATTAAGCAATGTGCGTACGAAGTTTTAACCTACATACTATGTCACGCAAAAAAAGACACGCTATTAACTTACCCACATTAAAAGTTTCACGGCCCATTGTTCTATCATCGTTGCTTAGCGGCGACATGAAAAAATCGCTCGACCGATTATCGGTAATCGCCGGGGATGGGTATTCTTAGACAAAATTTACTCTCCAAGACTTTTGCATTAAAAATCTGTAAATTATAATGAAAATCTGTTCAGCTGTTTCAAAGAAACGAACTCACACACAGTCAAAATTGCATTTTTATAATTGTAGATATTCATACACACAGTTCTACGTCATGATCATGTAGAGGCTTGACTCGCACAAAAGAGGCTTGACTCGCACAAAATGCTTCCAGTGAGTTTAGTCGCCCTTGAATACTGCCCTGATCTCATACGGATTATATACCATTTTATGTTTTCCTGAAAGAATTAATGTAAGAATATTGTTAGCAGAGAAAGAGGTTTAACTCGTCTTTACTCTCTTATGTTTTCTTCCTTTGTCGCCTAAGAAGTAGGTGTACTTCTTATTCTTCTCACAACAAACTCACATGAACAATATATCGTCAAACTTTTCGTCTTTTTTATGCTGCCACTTCGAACTCTGACAGCGCCTAAATTTGCATACTTTATCTTATTTTCGTCTAGGTTAGAGTATTAGTGCGCACTTATTGCCGTGAGTCTCCATCACAGCTCTACTTGATCTCATGATTATGAGGCGGCATCACGGTGGCAATCACTTGTGTCGAGTACTCTTTATCAGAAGTAGGTGCTCGTCTGAACTCCAATCCCTGGTCTCCCCTCGCCAATCTTTCACGAAAAACACCCGTCTAGCTGAATCCATTGTGAAAAATTTCCCCCACTCTATATCTGTGCCTAAATCAAAACGCGGATTTCATGAACAAAGCTTCTTTCTTAGAACTGCACGCCTCTGGAACTCTGTTCCGTCTGCCTGCTTCCCTCCGGACTACAACTTGGATGTCTTCAAGTCTAATGTAAACAACTTCCTAATGAACCGCCCCCCTAATTAAACACTTCATCAAATCTCCTCATTAACGTAATGTACTTGCAATAACCCTTATCCCTGAGTGGCTTCCGGGCCTTGATAAGTGGTGATCACTGTGTAAAAAAAAGGGCTTCTGCAGAACAGTGGGCTTCCTGTGGAGCATCCGTGTCAAATTATGCCTAGTGAATATCCTCTGGCTCTTTTTCATCGTCGTATTCTAAACTCTTCCATCCGCTCTCCGAAGATGTTATGTTGTCAGAATCTTCTCATATGACACAGTAGTGGTGCAACATAGCGTAGATTCGTGTACGCAAATACATGGTAACGTATTATTACTTTACGACGTATTACTTTAAGAACAATATCAAGTGAGAGATGAAACTAACATGCTAGCGCACGTGAGAAACGTTGGTGACGTTCAAAACGTCGCTCACATGAGGTACGTAACAGCGCAAACTAGAAAATGGGAAAATAAATGGTGTACAACAGAAAAGCCAGTTAAACGTCTTTTCTATTATGTGTCTGCTTTGGAACAGAAACTAACGTGTTTTGTGGGCACTTTGTGTAAATTTGTTGGTTCCCGGACCACGTTACAGCGGTGAGACAGATCCCTTACATGTCGGGCTATTTTATCTTCCAGAACTGATTGTGGACTGATTATTTCGGTTACCTGCCGTTGCTAAATTTCGTCTTTCAGCGACTCTCTGGTGGTTTTACTAAAACGCAGTTTCCAACCAGGTAAAGACTGTAGTCAGGACCTGCTGAGGGTAGCATAACACCAACTGCTATCACTCGGGCCTCCAAACTTAAAATGCCATTAGCGGGTGCGGTTAAATAGAAACCACTGTCTTTTGGGGTAACATTGTTACAGTAAAAACGTCTGGTATCGAACAGTGCATCTTGCCCGTGATTCGTTTCACAGCTTGGTGGCACCGCTCGGCTATGTGATTCCCGGCCGGGATCTATGCGCAACAACATTTCAGATTATGGTCCCATTTGTCTGTTTACGTCCTGAATTTCTTGCTGTAGAAGTCTGTGCCCTTATCCGTGTATAACTTCAGTGATGGCTAAGGTTCACTGAAGTCCACTTCCATTTCACGAATCACGCTTGCCGGGCTAAATGCCTCCACACCGAAAACCGCGATGAGACACAAATTCTTTAGGAAAATAAAATGGTAGGTCGCACTCCTGCGTGTCCAATATCTCTGGGAATGGCCATGATGTCGGCCGCGTCCAGCTCAGCTACAT
The DNA here is from genome assembly GCF_053919585.1 of Euprymna scolopes. Classification (NCBI taxonomy): domain Eukaryota; kingdom Metazoa; phylum Mollusca; class Cephalopoda; order Sepiida; family Sepiolidae; genus Euprymna; species Euprymna scolopes. Next base: position 153,318,015 of record NC_136484.1, on the reverse strand, counting down.
GCACTGCACTGATCAGCAGCTTGCGGCCTCTATAGCTATGAACTACTGCTTTGGAACGCGCGTTAATTAGCCGGCCGTGTTATGAATCGACGCAACTAATTTGATGTACACTAAGAGCTCGTATTCCTTTACCAGTTCTTAATCATCTTGTTATGGGCAGCATTTCACTGGCACTCTTAGTGTAAACCCGCGCATTCCCGAAGAGAGTGCCTGATACCCAGTTGCATACGCATGCATAGCCTCTCTTTAGGTGCAATATCTTGGTGTGCCATTCATTTTAGCACGGCATACAGGTCGGTCAGATTAATATGCTATGCATCATTTTCGTGTTGCAGCAAAATCATTATTAGATTGCAGAAAAAATAAGTCCTTCAACTGTTCCGTTTCTTTTCAAGGGCTCTGGCATTGCCTCATACGTTCAGTGCCTTGCAGCCATCGCACCAATCCATGCTGCATAATTTCGCTTGGCTAAATCAATAGTCTAACACATATGATGAAGTAAGGAGTCCATTACTTTGTTATCCCAGTTATTCTTGATCGAACTAGCTGTCCCCTTGATCACACACCATGCTATACACAGCCACGCACATACTAGGAGGTGGCAAACAAGCGATTCTTAAAAAAAGAATACGGTTCGTCGAGTAACGATAATTGGGATTTAAGGACCGTGATTCCTCGCTTTTTCTGCAGGGTAACCTTGTTGTATAGCGGTACATATTAAGGACATATATAACGAAGGCTCAAAACAGATGCGGATGGTAATGAGAGAGACATTTATATCTGACTGGGATGCTTCTTGGAGGTTCCATATTAATACAGACTGCAGATATAAATGATGCAAGTCCTTAACACATATAGCGAGGAGGAGATACTTCACTTATGGTGGAGGGGAGGACACATAACTTGGAAGGATTTGCACAAAGTTCGTTATAAATGATAATAAAACACATTTACTTTTTGTAGTAAAGAATGACTAGACGAATAGTTACAAACATATTTGGTTCTTTATTCAATCGACCGATCGGTGAGGTCAGGAATTCAACTTGAATTTACATTATTTATTTTTTCTTCCTTCGCTTCCAAGGGGCTCTCCTCTCCAATTGACTATCTCTCATCAACTCTTGACTCTCAACTCTGTCTTCCAACTGTCTTTAAACTCCGAATCCACAGAATCCTATATTGAGAAATCTCCTTTGTTTATGACATCAGAAGGGTTTTATTCAAATGTGACTAATTTTAATGTGGCTTTACATTCGTTTGTACAAAAAAACTCTTGGCAAACAAAAGACTCCTCAATTCTTTCTAACCTATTTTTAAACAATGTCATTTAACTCATATTGTGCATTCATTTAGCTGACCTATTTAATATTTAGATTTCTAAAAGAATGGACAATCGACTATTTTTCCGACATAAACAATAGTTTACTATTTCTAATAGAATTAACAATCGATTAATTTCTAGCATTCCCTTTTCCATTATCTTTTACACTCGCTTACAGGGTGCGATCTGAACCTTATTCTAATATAATTTTCACTTATCTAGTATGTCTTCTTACTTACATAAGAAGATAGCCCTTTATGTAACAACCTGCTCACATGAGGCTGACACTCCTATTACGCGTGTGCTGTTCTGGATCTTTACATTAAAGCTCAAATTGAGCCAAATGCTACTTGACTTTATATGCAGACATAGCATTTTCATCAACAAAAATATCGTCGATGTAGGTTGATTCTTTGTGGTCTGAAGCCTCGACCTGCGATAGAATCTTGCTTACGAACGCCTTCATGATCAAACTTGCCAATTAAAACACAGAACTTGTCAGACAGTATTGCTTCCCATCGATCTCCACGATCTTGTATGATCACAGCGTCTTGTGAACTGATATTTAAACATATACGTTAGCCATTTTTCGCCGCCATTCGCGCAACTTAGAAGCGCAAACATCTACGTTAGCCGTTAATACATCCAATTCATTATTCATTTCGCGGTAGTCTATCACTACCTTACATTAACTTTATTCCGCTACATCAGAGCCATAACAAAATTAATCTCTCAAAATGTCCTAGTTATTGTTCCGGGTATGGCACGACCCAAACTTTGTCTACCCATGCTTAGATTGTGTTAACCTTAATCTGATCGGATTTCTGCATCTACTCAAAATTGAGGTACTCTATTATGTAGTACATTAGTGCGCACTTATATGCCCATTTTACATGCCGGGGTCCACGCCCATTTACAATGGTCAAATGTAGAAGTAAAATCAAGTTCTCCGATCGAGTTGGCCGCACACATGGAGGCCTTTCCTGTCGCCCATACGAACCGTACCTGTTGGTTTAACATTTATGCCTGACAATGCTTTATCGAATTAATCCCTAACAACAGAGCTATCTCAGTGATCTACCACGTACTATCAGCACGATGATCTTTACATAGTCGCTTTCATTTGTGGAAATGGTTACTACTTTTCTGCCGCGCGTGCGCTACACGTGCCTCAGATCCACTCTTCTTTCTCAGTCGCCATCGATTCGCAGCTTTTATTGTATGTAAGCATCTTGTGTCGAGTAAGACAGAACACTGCATAACATCAACGTACACGATAATCACCGGGAGTGCCGCATTTACTTATTCGTGGCGGTTATGTCTCGTCTTCTTTTTTATTTCCGGAACCGTCCCCGACCCAATATCCAATTTTGCCCCATTGGTAGCAATTGGTTCCAAATACCCGACAATTCCACACGTCACGTATATTTTGTTTGAAATGTATCAAAATATATAACAAATTATTACTTTCTCTAATTTTTTTTTTAAATATACAATAATATACGTTTATACGTTAAAGTATATTTATTTTAACTACTACTGATCATTCAAACAAAACGCAAACGGTTACAACTAAAGATGTATCACTAAATGATGTTCTTTAGATTTTAGCTGATTAAACATTAGTAATTTTTCGTTTAATATTCGAAACCACTACAATATATTAAGCACAATATAATAATTAATCTAAAACAGGCTCTGCTATTATTATAATTACAAAATCTTCTTTTAAGATAATATCATATTACACCATATTTTACGATTGGACAACGCCGGGCAGCACGCTAGTTATTATAGAAAGTGCTGAAAAGAAGACTTATATCAGAAAAAAGAAATTGTATACTATTTAATATATGATAAAATATTTTTAAATTTTACAAATATATACAAAATTCAATATTCTATTTGAGATTATACTATTTCATTTAACATATAGCCATAAAGGAAAAACTATACCATAAGCTTGTAATTACTAATGCGTAAGTATCGATTCGGTTTAAGCATCTGCTGCTTTATATGTTATATCCTGATGAGTATCAGACCGTGATTCATCGTTTTTGTAAAAGCTGTTGTAATACTGTTTTAATCTTAATGTATCATAAATAATTGATTGGCTTTATTTACTACATTAAAAGTATTCTACTAACTCCAAAGTAGTTTACCAGTTGTCTTGAACCGAAGTAGTTGACCAGTTGTCTTAAAACGAAGTAGTTGATCAGTTGGCTTGAACCGACGTAGTTGACCTGTTGTCTTGAACCGAAGTAGTTGACCAGTTGTCTTGAACCGACATAGTTGTCAAGTTGTCTTGAACAGACATAGTTGATCAGTTGTCTTGAACCGAAGTAGTTGACAAGCTGTCCTGAACAAAAGTAGTCGACCAGTTGTCCTGAACCGAAGTAGTTGGCCAGTTGTTCTAAACCGACGTAGTTGACCAGTTGTCTTGAACCGACGTAGTTGGCCAGTTGTCTTGAACCGACGTATTTGACCAGTTTTCCTTAACCGAAGTAGTCGACCAGTTGTCCTGAACCGAAGTAGTTGACCAGTTGTCCTGAACCGAAATAGTTGGCCAGTTGTCTTGAACCGAAGTAGTTGACCAGTTGTCTTGAACCGGCGTAGTTCACCAACTGTCTTGAATCGAAGTAGCTTACCAGCTGTCTTGAACCGACGTAGTTGATCAGTTGTCTTGAACTGAAGTACTTGACCAGTTGTCTTGAATCGGCGCAGTTGGCCAGTTCTCTTGAACCAAAGTAGTTGATCTATTCTTCTGAATCGAGATAGGTGACCAGCTATCCTGCGCCGAAGTAGTTGACCAGTTTTCTTGAACCGACGTAGTTGACCAGCTTTCTTGAACCGAAGTAGTTGACCAGTTGTCCTGAACCTACGTAGTTGGTCAGTTGAATTGATCCAAAGTAGTTGACCAGTATCCTGAACGGACGTAGTTGACCAGTTATCCTGAACCGAAGTAGTAGACCAGTTGTCCTGAACCGAAGTGTGCGCTCTATTTCAACCATAATCAATGGAGTTTATCTCCTCAGCATCAGACGGAGCCAAACTTTTTGCCAGAAACTTTGCTGCTAATTCTCCCCCTATGCGATCAGGGCTACCTTCCCCGTCGTATTTTCTTCTGTGTTTAAAAACACGTTATGCAACATATAAATATTTGTGTGTGATGTTGCCAAGCTAAGCAAAAACTATGATATCAGTAAAGCAACTGTACCTAATGGCATTAAAATTATTGTGCTCAAAAAGCTTCATCCAGGACTGGCTCCTGTACTTACAAAGCTGTTTAAATGTTTTATTAGGGAGAAATGTTTCCTAACACCTCGCGGAAAATCTCATCATTATGCCCAGAATATAAAAATTCACATGATCGATCATCTCCCTCTCAGTACAAACTAATCAGGCTTATTTTGCGTCATGTGTAAGTTCCTGAAATTTGTGTTAAATAGATAAGTAATCTCACACCTCAGCTTAAATAACCGCTTCAAAGGCATGCTATATAGTTTCCGTTCTGTTAGATCTACAATTTATTCCTGATCTTAACCGGAATGGGTACATCAAATCTGTGGCCAAGGTCGCTGGAGAACTGGTTTGAAGATCCTACCGCTACAGTGAATATCTTACTGTTAATGTAATATTCTATCTATTTATATAAAAGCCAAGTAGTCCTAGGATGGAATACCGTTGTTACATCTGAGAGAGAGCTGCTCGAAGAATCCTATCTTTACCTTGACAGAGTTCTTAATGACTTTGTAGGTCAGTAGGATACGCTTTTTTTTCTATCTACAACCTATTTCCCACAGAAGAGATGTCGCTAGCCTGTCTCTGCTCTATTGTTATTTTCACAGTAAATGCCCGTCTGAGCTCCAATCAGCGGTCTCCTCTTGCAAAACGCTCGTCTAACTGAAATCACTATCAATTATTTCTACCCACTCTTTATCTGGGCCTAAACCACAACGTGGATTTCATGAACAAATCTTCTTTATTAGAACTACCCGTGAGACACTATGCAATTTGCCTGCTTTCCAGCTAACAAAACAATGGTTGCCTTAAACAAGTTCTTGATTAGTCGTCCCCTTTATTAATCCAATTTTCTAAATTAGCACTACTAACGCTTACTACGCTTTTTTCCAATGATTACTGTCCCCTATTAAACCCTCATCCTTGAGTAGTCTCTGGACCAAGATAAGACGTGACTGATTCGTAAAAAAATCAATTAAGCAAAATTCTATTATATTTTTCATAGCATTTGATACAGGTTCGAGAAAAATTATTTCCTTTCATAAGAAAAATAATTTTGAAAAGTAAACTATATAATGTAACATTTATTCAGGAAAATAGTTTACATGCATCTTTATTTGCATATTGAGTTACGGAAATTGCAATATACAGACATAAAATTATAATTATGTGACTAATTGAATTAAATGCGAATTATAAGTACGTGGGAAGAGAAAAAATAGATCTTGAATAAATTAGAATAAAAAAATGTTGATGGCTTTCCATTTCTCTGACAAGCATCTGACATGCAGCGTGTTCCTATTTTACAGTTTTAAATACTTCGTCTGTTTATAATGATTTTTAACGTCCCTTAAGAGCATCTTATTGGCTGCTAAAAACGATTGAGTCGTCAAGGGATAAAAATGCGCGTACTGGTTGAACTAAAAAAAATTGAATACATAAAATTATGAATTTTAACTGGTCTTTCCTTTGATCAATAGCATGCAGCTAACATGTACACACACAAACACACACACAGATATATATATATATATATATATATATATATATATATATATATATATATAAGGTAGTAGTTTGCTTGAAGCATTGTTGGTAAAGAAATATATAGAATTTTTTTAAAGCCAAAAACAATGCGGAGAAAGACCGGAATCATGAAAGTAAAGAATTGAAAAACACACAAATGTAGACGGGTATGCTTGAGTAGAGGAGTGACTAGCCGTTTATTCGTTTATCATTCTTGACTTCAATGTATAATTATTTATAACCAAGTTGCTGGTATGTCCGGTGTATGTTAAGTCCGTGGGCGGTATGGAACTTTGATTAATTTCGAGAGAAAGGGGCCTCTCTTTTTTAAAATAGAAGACAAAAGTAGATTCAAGATGGCGGAAGAGAATGTGACATGACTGCAGAAAACGGTCAGGGTCAGTTCGGGGTAATTTTATTTTACTTATTTATTTTTTTATTATTTCTGTAATAAGCTTTGGTTATATATATATATATATATATATATATATATATATATATATATATATATATAATTATTTTTTTACTATAATAATTAAATACCTACAGACACTAGTGTTTCATCCTTTCGGGATTCTTCAGTGTAGGGTGTCACGATTACTACCAGTCGAACGATTCGAACCCCGCGACACGAGACATCTCTGGCTCGATTAGCGGAGGCCGTATCCATTCGGCTACCATTAATCGTGTGAAATAGCGTTGAATTTTAAACATTTTAATTTAAATGTTCATTACGTCAGACAGACAGTGATCAAATCGTTATACGATGATCTACGCATAAGAGCTAAATTGACCGACTTTTTAATTCAACAGAAAGTGCTCAACGATAAGAAATGTATTTCTTAAAGGGGCTGTCATAATTATTTTTTTACTATAATAATTGAATACCTACAGACACTAGTGTTTCAACCTTTCGGGATTCTTCAGTGCAGGGTGTCACGATTACTACCAGTCGAACGATTCGAACCCCGCGACACGAGACATCTCTGGCTCGATTAGCGGAGGCCGTATCCATTCGGCTACCATTAATCGTGTAAAATAGCGTTGAATTTTAAACATTTTAATTTAAATGTTCATTACGTCAGACAGACAGTGATCAAATCGTTATACGATGATATTATTTTTTCTTTTATTTTATATAATATTGTATAATTTATTATTATTATTATTATTATTATTATTATCATTATTATTATTGTTATTGTTATTGTTATCAGTATTATTATTATTATTGTTATTATTATTATTATGCTGACAAGAGATTTCATTCTTTACAATTTACTATCGCGGTGAAGATTCACGTGACCTATTGTGTGAGGGGGAGAAGATTACAGTGTAAGGCCTTATTTTATATCTTTTTAATGTATTATTATTATTATTATTATTATTATTATTATTATTATTATTATTATATATATACAGAGATATATGTTTTATACTATTTTGTATTAAATATTACATATATTTTTCGATGCCGTTGTTGATGTTTTTATTTTGTGTTCGTTTGTTTATAGTTTGTTTGTTTTTGTTTTGTTTTATCTTTTATGTATCTGTGTTCGTGTGTTAAGAAGGTAATTCGGACTTATTCTTTTATGCATTAATGTTTTTTATTTGTTTTATTTTGTAGCTATAATACTCTGTTTTTGTTTACGTATATAGCCACTTATTTATATATTTTTATTGAAATATGCAGTATCGGGTATATTATAGTTTAAGGGAGATAATTCTGTTTAACTTTATTATTTGTATCTTTTCTTTTCTTTTTTTATCTTCCTAAAATTTAGTAAATATATACATACCATATATACCTACTACACATGCACAAACGCCCGTACATAAATATACATACACACATAAATGTACGTATACCACAGGTACATACCATATGTATTCTATATTCAGTGACTTATAGCGTAAGGGAGATAACTCTGTCGAACATAATTTCTTTTACTTTCTTTTAATTTTATTTTTTCTCTTTAGGAAGTTGTATTGACTTGCTATAAATATGTTTTATTTTCCTGGCCTGCATATGTTATATATATATATATATATATATATATATATATATATATATATATATATATATATATATATATCCTTAGTGGCTACAATATTATTTCACACTTTATGTATGGGTATTTACTTTATTTTACATGTTTCTATTTATTTTTTCAAATTTGCTGCATGCATTTTTTTCTAGGATTACATATACTTTTAATTTATATGTATATAGGTTTGTGTTTCTAGACGAATAGTGATTCAGTAATTCTAAGATTTCCAACTTTTCTGACTGATGCAAGGATATAAACGCGAATATTACGTTTTGTGCTGTTGCATGAGATTATATGTTTATGGAATGAGGAAATTCTGGTGTTTATGTGTTCTTTAAAGCGTTGGTGTAGTGGTCTAGTGGTACTGATTATGTATGATTTGTTGCATTTAGTGCATTGCAGGTCATAAACCACATGGGTGCACAAATATATGCCTGTATCCCTGATGGGACAATTAGATAGGGAGCAAGCGTCTGGTGTATGTGGTGTATGTTTTCGGGTTAGGTGCTGTCTTAAGGTGGTGCCGGTGTGGATAAGTTTTATGTCTAGCTTCTCGTGCGGATAGCAGAGGAGATTCTACATTGAAGAAAGGGGAGCTTGAGGAAACAGGTATTTGAGAGAGCTTGGCGTTGGCATTTTATTTTAGTGAGGATAAGGTAGAATTGGGATAGCCGTTTATGGAGCGTGTGTAGGAAGTTGTTAGTGGGTTTTCTGGAACAAATGACTTATGCGGTTCAGTGTTAGTATATAAACAGAAGCGTATATATTTTATAGTTTGAGTTATGATATACTACTCGATAAATATGTTCGTCTACTTCACAAAAGAGATACTTCACCGTGTAGAGCAATAATACTGATCAGAAGTGAAGTAACGTAGATGTATGAAGAATATATCACACACCTATTCTAACATTCAAGTAAACATGTTGCGTAGGATTCATTTAAGTATAACATTTAATTTGTGTTTAGTGAGTTCAGTTTATGTATCCTTGTACTCTTCATTCATGCGTTAAATTAAAATACATATATGTGTTGTTGGTGGTGTCTGTAGACGAAACTATGGAAGGTGAGTAGTTGAAAGAATACTACAAACACATATCAAACACTAACCGATGTATTAGTCATATGACTATGTGACATATCTATAACATATTATGGTTAATTTCAGGACCAAAATATTATTTGGTTGAGATTATATTTTTCTTAATATTAGTTAAGTTAGATTTATTAATATGTATCCCCTAAACTAATATACCAACAACTTTGTGTGTGGGTGTGTTTTTGGAAAATATGGTGTAAACCGTTAACTATGATTTAATTTCTTAAAATTATCTAAAATTTATTATCGATGTAATCTGTTCAAACAAAAGAAACCAACAGTGTGATAAAATATTCTTTTTTCTTTGTTGCTTGTAATTAGCAAATGCTGTGGTATCAGCTTAAAAAATGAAAATGAAAAGTAATGTCTCTTACCTTGAGAGATAACAACGGTTTGCATCTGTGAAGTTCGCGGCAGCTTCTTGTAAATAATCTAAACAATAAAATATGGACGTGTCTGTGGTATAGAAAATTTTAAAGGTATACCCTGGGCCTAGAAAAGCTTGAAAATCCAACATGCAAACAGGTTTGTTGCTCAAAACACTGGGATACTTCACATCTAAAAGACGCGATGGATTATGCTTCTGAATATATTTACGTATGATTTAAACAATCTGTAAAAGACATATATATGTATTGCACGTCTGTTTATATATATTTATAGATACGTAGGATAAGTAATGATATATAATGTGCATATATAGATGTATAGATATACATAAATATACATACACACATACACACACACATACACACACACACACATATATATATATATATATATATATATATATTGTGTGTGTGAATGAGTGTCTGTGGCTGTGCAAAATTTTTACTATGAGTATTAAGAAGTTACTTATGAATAAAATACTTTGTAATAAAAAGTGTACACCTCTGTCTAATTTTTCTTACACCAGGACACGTATTTACAAATTTGATTTTAATGGATAAAGAGCTTTATCAAAAAGAAAAAAAAAACGAATTACACAGACGTTTGATTATACATGTATGCGCTAATTTATATATATATATATATATATATATATATATATATATATATATATATACTAGCAAAAGTGCCCGTCGTTGACTGGGTACAACAGAAAATGGACTCTGATTTATTAAAGTATGATAGTTTATAAAAAGGAAGGGTTGTAAAGAGATAACTCCGAATTTAGAGGTATCAAAACCAAAGCAAAATATGATAAAAGTAAAAATAGATAAACTCCATAATTTATTATACCATACCAGTTCACACTGAAACACTTGTAATAATATTCTGTGGATCTATATTAAAAACCCTTGTTAAACTTTGTGACATATTTCCATTCTATGGAGGTCATCCGCGAAAGAATACACCATAATTTTATTATACGATATTTCTTCAAACTGAAACATAATTATCAAAGTATATTTATGCAGATAGATATTAAAAGTCTTTATTAAAGTTTGTGGCTATTTCCATTCTATGGAGCCCCGGTGCGAACGTAGACCACACAATTTTATTATACCATCCCTATTTAAGTTAAAACATACTTATCAAAGTATTATTATTTACATCTATATCAAAAACACTTGTAAACGTTTTTTCTTTTAATTTTTACATTTTTGATTTCCATACTTTGTTGACTAGGCGCGTACGCGGACCCCACAATTTTAATGAATCATCATTATGCCAGATCAAATATACCAATTTCTTTGTCTCGATATATCTTCTATCATTATATGTGGTCAGTTTTCTATAATAGGCAACCATATGGGAGCCTATACGTGACCAGGTATTTATTTGTTCCCCCACCGAGTAAATTAGGCACAAGGCCGATTTTTTATGTGAGGAGTAAATGGGAAATGGGGACAAACTCACCGGGGAGTAGGGGAGCTGGATAGTGACAATTGGTATGAAGGGTTGCCCCTACATTGACCAAGGTCTTATCTGTGGGGTCGCCCCCACATAGGGTATTTGCTTGCAGTATCTGCCAGAACAGATTGTATTTATTTGCTTCCCCACTGAGCAAATTAGGCACAAGGCCGTTTTTTAATGTGGAGAGAGAGGGAGGGGGAAGGGAAAAAAGGGGACCAGCTCCCGATGGGTGGGAAATGGGAGCTGGATAGTGACAATTGGTATGAAGGGTTGCCCCTACATTGACCAAGGTCTGATATGTGGAGTTACCCCCACATATGGTCTTTGCTTGCAGTATCCGCGGGAACAGATGGTATTTATTTTCTCCCCCACCGAGCAAATTAGGCACAAGGCCAATTTTTAATGTGAGGAGTGAAGGGAGGGGGAAGGGAAAAAGGGGACCAGCTCCCGAGAGGTGGGAAATGGGAGCTGGTTAAAGGTCAGGCATGTGGGGTTGCCCCCACATCTGGTCTTTGCTAGTCATAGCTAGTCATAGCTAGTCATAGCTTGCAGTATCTGCCGGAACAGATACTGCACTTTGATCCTGGCCCGAAGGCCATGTCACGTTCGTGACCAGACACACACACAGGGTAGTTATTTGCTAGAAAAATACATAATGCAAAATACCGAATAGATAATTATGACAGGGAGAGATACTGAACAAACCAACAAAACAGAAAACAGAGAGACTAATGACAAAACGAGAAAAGAAAGATGGGAAGACAAGCAACTCCACGGAGGATTCATAATAATTACAAAAGATGAGAATAACGAAAACACCTGGACATGGATGCAAAAAGGACATATAACCCGAGAAACTGAATTTGTAATAACTACAGCACAAGATAACTCGGTAAGAACCAACCATATCAAAGCAAAGATCGATAAAACACAAGAAAACAGCAAATGCAGACTCTGTGGACAAAGGGACGAAACGATAAACCATATAGAAAGTGAATGTAGCAAACTGGCCAAAAAGGAATACAAAAACAGACACTACCAAGTGGGGAAGGCGATGCACTGAGAATTGTGCAAACGACTGCATTTTGAACGTACAGACAAAGGGTACAAGCATAAACGCGCAACAGTACTCGAACATGAGAACCACAAAATCCTATTGAACGTGGACATACAGACGTAAAAACCCATCCAATAAAGAAGACCAGATGTCATAATAATTAGCGAGAAAGAAAAATCTTGTCAAATCGTAGATTTGCTGTCCCAGCTGACCACAGTGTGTGTATGAAAGAAAAGGAGAAACGGACAAATACACAGAGCTAACCAGAGAGTTAAAAGAGATAGTTATTATGAAGAAAATCAAACTAATACCTATAATAGTAGGAGCACTAGGAACAATTCCGAAAATCTTTGAAAAAAGAATGGCAGGAATTAGAATCAGAGGAATGGTTGCAAAAAACAACGACTAACGATAATAAAAACGGTTGAAATATATGGAAACCCTTGAATGCGGAGAATAATACAAGTATACACTATAAGGAAGAAGTGTTCCAGGGAATGAAGAACACTGAGTTCTTCACCCCGATCACTCATCCCCTCCCATTGTCTCATCACCGTTTTCCCCACCCCCAAAGTGATACCAACGCTCAGACAAGGGCCAAGAAGGATGGAAAGACTGAGGATAGAGCGCTGACCAGAACTCCGCTTGGCAAGCGTGCAAGGAACTGGGACCTTGGTGAGGCTTGGTGTCACTTAGATTCAAGTATAGACCAATAGCCACTGCCAGCGAGAAATCAATGGTAAGAGGATGTTGCGATGACGCAAATTTAATTGTCAAATGCTATCGAAGGTGTTGGAGAGAGCTGAACGTCTGGGAAACTTGTTGTCACTCAGCTTATACAACTCACAACATATTTCCAATCAGATCTTCGATGGCTTGTGTAAAAGCTCTATGTGATCCAACAACAATAATAATAATAATAATAATAATAATAATAATAATAATACTAGCAAAATAAGTAAAATAATCATACTACTACAACTACTACTACTACTAATAATAATAATAATAATGATTTTAACGATACTGATCCCTTTAATATTATTTCTTTATGGAGGTTTAAATTTATAAAACTTCATCGATCTTCTTTGTATGCATTCCGATAATATTTCATCTTTTCGGTTTAAGCATATTTACATGTTGTTATTTAATTTTAATATCGCAAAGGATTCAAATCTACAAAGAGTGCGGAACTTGTCACCGGGTATATATGTTTTAAAAGATCCTAGTATTTTCCATGTTATGTTAAAAAATCCTTAAGCAACCAAACAACATTAATAAAATGTATTTGGCATCTCAAAGATATAAATATCGCTTTTGACATTTTGTGACAAAAGCATTGGTGGTCGAAAGGTCATTGCATAACGAGCTTCTATATCTTTTTTATATATAGTTTTCCGTTTTTTACTGACGAATAAGCAAGTATACAAGTTTTTACTGACGAATAAAAAAGTATACAAGTATTATTTTATTTTATCTTGACTGTATATTTATACTATACTCTAATATAAAAATGTTCAGTTTCATATCCCCTCATACGTCACACTGTAAAAAAAAAATCTAAGTTATTTACTTCCCCTTTTTATACACACACATATGTGTCTACGTGCCTATGTATAACGCCAATAATAGCATTTAAATGGTTAAGATAATACAATTTTATTTTGTAAAGTTTACTGTGCTATCTCAAATTTAAATTAGCCAGGTGTTGAAAACGCACATTCTGTCGCTAACTTTCTCAATTATTTATTGAAATGCTGTTATATTCTCCAGCTGTTTAGTTCATTTGCATCATAACATCAAATAATTTGAAGAAGAATCGTAAACGTGTGATATATAATAAATAGATAATTATTTTTAACACATTATCCTCATTAGTAACTTTAACAAAAATAAGAAAGCATAATTTAGCAGAAGAGCTTTGCAATTTGCAAAAGTCTTTCCTTATATATATATATATATATATATATATATATATGTGTGTGTGTGTGTGTGTGTGTGTGTGTGTGTGTGTAAGTTAGTATCTGTGAAAAATATGGAGACGAACGTGTTATCGATATCCATGTGTGTTACATTTCTTTAAAGACCGATATATTTCTCTAGTGGCCGAAGCTAAAAGATAAAAGAAATGTCATTTCTGAATAAGGCAACCTTAATACAACACCATACTTAACACCTGCTCAGTTAACCGAGATATCGGTGACTTTTATCAGAAAAAATTTCTATCAATCGAATTCGTTTAGACAACATCTGCTCAAAAATTCACAAATATAAAGTTTGACTATTCTCATCATCGATATATTTTTTATATATATCGTCGATTTATTTGTTCTTATAGTCTATATATTTTTCATATATATCGTCGATATATTTTTTATATACATCGTCGATATATTTTTTATATATATCGTCGATTTATTTGTTCTTATAGTCTATATATTTTTCATATATATCGTCGATATATTTTTTATATACATCGTCGATATATTTTTTTATATATATTGTCGATATATTTTTGTATATATCGTCGATATATTTATATATATATATATATATATATATATATATATATATATATATATATATCCTCGATATAATTTTATTATCGTCGATATATTTGTTCTTATAGTCTATATATTTTCCTAGAAGGAAAAATGTGGACTCGATTACCTATTCCCTAAAAGGGTCTCTTAATAAGAGAAAATACTTCTTATTAAGTGATTATTTTGCTAATTCTCTCAATAAAAAGCATGTTTGGTTAATTAGTATCTTGTCTTAGAATGGGAGGATATTATGTTGTATATATATTTTTTAATATTTTTTTCTCTGTGATCATCTCAATAAAAATGCGATTGACGGTATTCATGCTAAAATAAGGTTATCTACATGTTCGGTTTCACTGGGTTATCTTTTTCGGGGATAATTACATCATCTTGCACAGATTTACCCCCTCTCTCTCTCTCTATCTCTCTCTCTCCCTCGCTTGAGTTTTATCGTTCCTGACAGAATGACAATGAGATCACACAACTATGTTTGCTATCATGGAAAGTTAATTAATATATTTTGCTCACATGTAACGGAATGTGTTCCAACAGAATTAACAATACATCTAAAATACAACAAATTAACTACTCACACAAATTAATTAGAGTACGGCTAAATATTCCTCTGCCAGATACGTATTCACTCTAAGTATTTTTCGAATAAAGACAGATCGAGACAATATGCTGATTGTTAATATTCAACTTAATTATTCTAGGGGCACAAACATAACAATTGCCGCAGTCTAAAATTCAGTACTCTTGTGTTGACTGAGAACAGAAGACACATAATATGAGGAAACACAACATATTATCAGTGAACAAAGATGCTACGCATATTGCGAGCGTTATTCAGGTTGTTTTTTTTTTAAATATTAGGTTGACAAATAAGTTTGGTTTTAAAATGATATATTTTCAAATAAGTTTCCGTTATAATACCTTTACCTTATATATCATTTGTAAGAACGTTTTTTGCTCTATCTAATCTTTCACTTACAATCGTTTTAATACAATTATGTTTTCAATCTTCAAAAGAAAAGAAAATTCGCACAATTTTGTATTTCCATCTTAAAAAGGCCGTAAAGCTGCTGAAACACCTCGTGATAGCAATGAAGCGTTTGGCCCTGAAACCACAACTGAACGCATTGTACATTAGTCGTTAAAGAAATGTCGTGTCAGCGACCGGAGTCATGAAGGTAATTAATGTAGTGGGCAGCCGTCGGCTGTTGACATTGATCAGTTAAGAACCTTAGTCGAAGCCAATTCACGTACAATAGTTCGAAAACTTGCTTCTAAATTACAATTGAGTATTTATGAATACTAGATGTTACTATGATCATGAAAGAATTCTTTTTTTAACGAAACATGTATGCTTGCATTCACAATATATGAAACACCTATGGAGTGGAATTAATATTTGTTTTTAATATTAATATTATGCACGGTAATTTGTCTATAATGTGCTGTTAACAGAGAGCAGGTGTATATACAATTTCATGCACCATATTCTATCAGATATATCTTAGCAAAATTTCACAATTAATTATAAAATAAAAGAGCTTGATGAACATATACGAAATATAAAAATAATAACTTTTTTATTACATTCTTACCCCAAACAAGGCAGATTGCCGTACTAATATAAGGGGCTACTTTCTGGAACATAATTTTTTCTATAGGTTTTAGTAACCATCCTGTAAAACCATATGCAATTGTTTTATTTTTGTTGTTGTTTTTTTACAATATTTATGCAATTGTAATAGCATAAAATGGAGAAAAAATCACGCAGTTAGCAATACTTTCAATTTACAAGAAAATTATTGGTAGGGCTGAATTACAGGATAGCTTTAAAGACGTAATAATTGCTTTAATAGTTCTGTGTACTTTCTCTATTGGCCCGTTGCATTGTAAGTGGTAGGGTATTGTTAGTAGTCTATAGAATCCAATACTCTTAGATAATTCAAGGAATACTTCGCTTTCAAATTGTGTGCCTTTGTCTGATAGCTTGTTAAAACAGCAAAGCGAGTCATAAAAGTATTTACAACAACTTCTGGTAAGGGTAGCGCCGTAATATTTGTACTTCTATACAGTAACTGACTCGTATTATATATGTTATATAATACCGACATAGACATGCAAGTATTTTTGGAGCATTTTGATGGAGGTGGTGCTTTAATTATATTAATATGTACAGGTCGGTTGATAGCTTATTTCCAACGTCTGCACTGACGATTTAGTATTTCTGTATATTTTCATCTCAGCAAGATACACAATTCTTAAATTGTTTTGTTCATATGTGGCCTATAAATTCTAGCCTTAATTTTTGTTATTGAGGCTTTTATTACAGGCTGTGTACAGAATGTAAGCTGTCAAAGGTAGATTTGCATAGTGTACATAGCACTCTACGCCTTGAATGCGAGGTTAATATCTCATATAACACAAACTGGTCTTTTTCAGATAATGTGCATTTCTATGATTCTGAGAAGGACTTATTTTGGTGTCTAATTTTGTGTTTTGTGAGTGCTGGTATATCGTGCATGTCACAGAAAATGTTGAGCGAGACAAGCAACTTGCAACTATATTTTTACCTTCACATGGGTTATGTTTTAAATTAAATCTGTAATAATTGATAGCTGTGTTTGCTTTTTGTCTGACTTATTCGGCTTTATATAATGAAATGCATCGTATATTGGTTTGTGGTCAGTCAGAAGTAATACATGACGGCCTGCGATAAGGTGGCGAAAGTACAATACTGACAAATATGCTCTAAACAGTTTACGATCAAATATGAAATATCTAAACTGTGATGTCGTTGGTTCTTTTTAGTTAAAGAACTTACATCATTTAGGTACCAATCCCTCTCGTTTAGATAACGATAAAACTAATTTTGCAAATCTTTCGGTAGAATCATACCATACGTAGGAACCTGCTTGTAGCATTTTTAGAACACACAAATGATTCTATTTTTTACTTTTATTAATATTTGGTGTACATTTTTTTTAATTAATCCTGGAACCTAAGAAACGTAGTGACATTACATTTTAAATAGAATTGGATGTTTATATTTTTAAATTGTGTTTTTTTTTTGTAAAATTTTTAAAACCGTGTCTATAATTTTATTGTGAGAATGTTCGCTGACAGTGACAATTTCAATATTGTATTCACTTTATATATTTTAATATTTGTCGATATATTTTGAAATGATGCAAATTAATTTATGAAACCAATCAGAATAACTCTCCTATATAATATTTTGATTGCAGAAATTCCTGCCTGGACCAAAGTGCGCGAGTTTGCAACATAAAAAAACTTATTATATCTACACTACTTTTCATTTTCTTATGCAACTTTAGAACGCATTTGTAGACATATTTAGTCGTTACAATAAAATCCTATATTTCATCCTATATACAACATCATCCTAATCGCAACCGTATTTTGAGGAAGTAGTTTCTATTTTTCCATCTAAATACCAAGTCCTGCTACCGGTCCAACTCATCACCGAGAAGATTCCTGCATTTTCGACATGTATGGGATTTCACCCTTATTATCTGTATCATGTACTCATAGACACACCATGATCTTTCCACTTCCTGATTCAAAAATAATAAATATTTCCTATCTCACATTTCGCCATTACGGGAGTCTTGACCTCCACCCCGTGGGGAGCCTAATCGCCCTCCTGGAACGGTCACGTCACATCTCCCCTTACTAATCCCTGTCCCGACAACGTCTTGCCGCACTCAATACCAGCTTGTTCAATTGGCCTTTTTTTTCCATTATTGGTTCACCTGTTAGGAAAAAGAACACATATTTTGAACTCAAGTTCAACAACACCCACCCAGAGGTGATGGGTCTACACATCATCTCGTCACTCGAGCTATTCCCTTTCAGGGTTCTTAACGTTCAAAAATTCAAGATTGTCAAAATCTCATTATTCCCCTTTTTTCAAGATTATTAAATTATTATCTCTTTTTTTTCAACACAATTTTAAAGTTACTCGAATTTTTTTTTCACGAAATTTTAAGAGTCACATGCTTTTATTTTTCCAACTCATTATAAAAGTTATTATATGTATATTTTTTCCAAATGAATTACAAAAGTTACTGTATACATATTTTCCGAAATGAATTATTAAAGTTATATATATTTTTCCAAATAAATTATAAATGTTATATATATTTTTTCCAAATGAATTATAAAAGTTATATATATTTTTCCAAATGAATTATAAAAGTTATATATATTTTTTAATTAAAAATTCATAAAAGTAACATGTCCTTTTTCAGCACATTATACAAGCTATTTTCTCAACACATTATAAAAGTTACTCCCCAAAAAATGTTCAATCAAAAATGAAATAGTACTCATTTTTTCTTTCAATAAATAAAAGAAGAATTATCACAATCTCGATAGTCTAATGCTCCTATTCTGGGTAACTAGTATCCGCTCTTTATTGGACCAGTCTATATCCTTCTTACTATTACTACTATTGTACTATCTTTTAATGCTTAATTCAGTTGTTATTTTTCCATATAACCTACGAGCTATACTAAATTCATGAAAGATCATTTACTGAGTGTTCTAAAAATGTTTCCCTCATTTCGTAGGCTAACAATTTTTGCAATTTTCGTTGAAATGACATCAATTTTTACAGCTTCTATAAAAACCTGCCAGAGAGATAGATCGGGCGTTATGTTGAGGAAGATAATTTGCTGCTAAAATTGCCACTACAATCACCTGATCTAAGACTGTGTGATTTTTCTTCCTCTGAAAATATGTGAAAGGACTTGTCAATGTCCCCCCCTTCCTGTTAACTTTGAAGAACTCAATTAGAGAATCCGTGGATAATGTTACCAAAGACATGCTGCAGCGTGGTTATCATGAGTCTGCTTACCGACTTGATGTGTGCTGAATCACAGGCTGCGCTCATATTGAACATTTATGAAAATTATGAAATCGCTAATAGAATCTACGAACTTTGTTTATTTCTTTGAATTTTTAACTAATAAAACTTATGATATTCAACATAGAGTGTATACAGTTCCATTAAGATACACTGAGTAGTTTCTCAGATATTCGCATTTAAAATGACGTCAAATCTTTGAGGACACCATACATTTAATCAAACTATTAAACCACCCATTTCTCCTTATGTTCCTTCGTAACTAGACCATCCTCACAAATATTATTATCATTTCGGTTACTTAGCCATACTGTAATATCTGGTCTGTGGTCATAATACAATCCGCCCAGGTAAAATATGAGTAGATATACCGTAGTGTATGTTTAATTGCCATGCCACAATTCGCCACGCTTTTATCCTCCTTAGGTGGAAGTAATGTAATATCTGTGTGTTCGTCATTCTAACATCCTCTTATGCATTACATGCTTTTTTATTACGGGAGTAGTGATATATAAGAAAACGCATGCTTCATCTGATCGTGTATCATTGCTAATATAAAAAAAATACTAAATAAGTCAGCTGTTCTGCCGTTCATTATTTATCTTCTCAGAAACCTGTTACGAAACACATTAGCAAAATGTTCGGAATAATGCGACAAAAAAGAAAACGAAAAATGCCGGCTTTGTTCACTAGAAAGATAAAGCTAAGAAATTGCTAATATATTCCAACTTCCAAGAATAAATGTGAAGAATACGGTGCGATAAGCAATGATTTCGAAGCATGAACATAGGAAAGGAAAAATAATTATATCGACGCATGAAGAATTATGCATATGTATGATTCCGCGGGCAAAGTAGGTCGCCTGTTTAAGCTAACTGTAACAGTACACAACAGTGGTCAACATACAATTAATCAATCAGGTTAGATGAAATGAAGCATGAGATTACATGGAAAGTGATAAAAGAAGGAAATACTTCTTTCTTGGACTGAACAATATTAGGTCAGCGTGATTTAATCTAGACGATTTTGACAAGGGCAAAATAGAGCCCCATATAAATATCCAGTTAGAAAAATGGTAAGTATAAAACATATAAGCGGATGTTGTTGTTGTTGTTGTTTTTGTTTTACGGCATATCAACCTTTTTCAGGTTATTTAATGCCGAATACAGTTATTTTGAGGAACGATTTTTAATGGGTATATTTGTTTTTTTAAGTCGGATTCTATTTAACCCATAGTTGGGACCCTGACAAGTACTACCATTCCGGGTCAGAGTGGGCCTGGGAGCAATGGCAATTAAAGGGTGACTCCACACTCCCCAAGACCCGCAAGCTGGGGCCTCACCATCGGATATAGTTTTAGGTTATATCCAGGACCCAGATAAGCGGAAGGAAAAAGGAAGAAAAATAATGAACGTACATTGTCACACGTTCACGCATATATATATATATATATATATATATATATATATATATTCTTTCTTTTTTAATTTTATGAACATCTAAAAAGGCATAACATGCGTTTCGCCTGATGAGATCTTAGTGTTTATTAAATACAGATAGATATATGATAGATCGGCTTGTGTGTGCTACAGTTTTAATTACATCTTTATAAATAGCAATATATATATATATATGGATGTATATATATATATATATATATATATATATATATATATATATATATATGGATATATATGCATTTGTGTATGTGTGTGCATCGTAATAGAATACCTGCCCTAACATGAGTAAAATTTTCTTTTGTATAATACAGTTTTGTATATTCTAATTTAAAGCCAAATTTGATTTTGATTAAGCAATATGCTTACAATTAATAGCTTTATGCTAAGTTAGCTATGAGAGAATTGAAATACACGATGTTATGTTTGATTTTTGTATAATAAAGATGACTAAGATTAAATACGAATCGGAAAGATTTCATATTCAATTTTTTATTGTATTTATAATTCTTCATAGAACTTCTTTGAAACATTTTGAATACTTTGAAATGTATGGAAATTTATTATTTGATGTATAATGCCTATTGTTTCAAACGAACAAAGAACATCGGATTTCAAAGCCTTTGAGTTTGTTAAAACTAAATTCCATTAAATATAATACATATTACACACTATTACATCTAGCGTCTGTGTGACAATATCATTGGTGATACTTAACTATGATTAAACAAAGCAAATACATCAGTCAGACATATCCGAACCCGGCATTTGAAATCCGATCATCCTGCATGCGAGGCAAGCACTCTACCAACTGAGCAAACGCTCCCCACACAAGAAATCCTATTAACCAACACAGATCAAGCAAACCGCGACGAAATCAAGCTGTTGAATAGACCTACTTCATCTCGACAGGGGCGTGGTCATCCAACCAGCTGGCCCCCAAGCCAATGTTTCAAATCCAGAATGCGGATATGTCTGACTGATTAGCCCAAATTAGGGCGACACTCGAGTCTTAGACTTCCAGTTTATAGGCTGGCGTCGCTCTTGTTGGCTGCGGCGTTCTTTGGGCTGTGGAAATAAGTATACATAATCTCTCACATTCTTAAAATTCTATGAGAAAAATGACCCGTTAGGTTAGCTCTGCTAGATGGCGTCGTCCATTCGAGTTCAACATCCCTACTTGTGAGACATTAGCTACTTTTACTTTCTCTACCGCTCCCCTCAACCCAGGACTACACCATAATAAGCAAAGTCTCTGACAGCATAGACACAGCACTCTCCCTCGACACTAGCGCATGAGTACATTGTATTTGGTGACTTTAATATCCACCACAAAAACACAGATGCAGCGGGCAGCACAACTCATAGCTTCTCTATATCTCACTCCCTATCACAAATTGTTACATTTCCAACCAGTTTCCATGACCGGGAATAAACACATGCATCACTTCTAGATCTGTTTTTGACCACAGTTCCCGATGATTATATAACGAATGTCGACAGCCCACTTGGGAACGCTGATCATGCAGTGATAATGGTTGAAACCCCCCTAAACTCTAGAGCCAAAACTGAAGAGCCAGTGCTAAAAACAATGAGATATTATAAAAAGGAAGACTGGGAAGCCATCAGATTTCTTATCAAAGATGCCCCATGGGGAAATATTTTTCTCTTCCTGCTGAACAGTGCGCAAACGAAACCACTGAATGGTTCAAAACTGCAATCGAAGCACATGTTCCATGTGGAAATTTTATAGCAAGCCCCACTCTCCCCAATGGTTTACTTCAACTTACCCAACTGCCATTGCTCAAAGGCAGCATTCATACCGCAGATTTAACCGACATAAGTCCAGTTCAAACAGACATAGAATCTAGAAGTAACATTAAGAAAGAAATAGCGACAGCTAAGAGAGAATTTACGGAAACCACTAAAAAACACATCGCAGCACAAAAACTAAGAACTTGTGACTCCTGGAAAATCTGCAACAGTGTAGTAAATAATGGGCAATAAACAATTCCCCTACTAACCAAGAATCACAAGGTTGTTTGCTCATCAACCGAGAAGGCTATGTTTGCCAGTCGGTTAGCCTCAAACCACCCCCTACGTTAATTTCCTATGCGAACAGACCCCACGCTAGATGATCTGAAAATCACCGCTGCTTAGGTGAATGCTATCATAAAAAACCTTGACACTTCAAAAGCATGTGGACCCTATATACTCCCAGCTGTGCTATTAAAAAAGTGCTCCGCCTAAGTAGCTCCAGTTCCCTCCAAACTCTACAACAAATGCCTTAATGAAAATTGCTTTCCGGGCTATTGGAAAGCTGCTTCTGTGGTACCAGTATTCAAGAATTCTGGCGAAAGAATTGACCCAGTAAATTATCGCCCCATTAGCATCCTCCCACTTTTTGGCAAAATATTTGAGACCTTAATTAACCATGCTCTAGTCCATCACCTTACAGATGCTAAACTTCTGACTGACTAACAATATGGATTTAGACAAGCCCGTTCCACAGCAGACATCCTTACTGTAATCTCTGAACGTATATACCATCCACTGGTCAAAGCGGGGAAGGGCAGAGCGGTAGCTCTAGATATATCTAAGGCTTTTGACAGGGTATGGCATGAGGGTCTCCCCAGGAAAATTAAATCATACGGTATCACTGGTAGAATACTTAACATGATAAAATCCTTCTTAGATAAGAGATAAATCCAGGTTGTCCTCGACGGTCGTACATCTAAACGATATGATATAAATGCGGGAGTGCCCCATTGGTCTATGTTTGGACCTCTACTGTTCCTGATATTCATAAATGACCTCCCCGACAAAATTGCCTCTGAGATGGGTATATATGCTGATGATGCCACACTCTATAACAGGCACGACAGAAAAACAAATGAACACATATCTAAAGAAATAGCAGAAACACTAGAGGATGACCTCTAATCTGTAGTGGAATGGGGACAAAAATGGATGGCCACGTTCAATGCCGCCAAGACTAAACTAGTTTCATTCAATAATTACAAGAAACCTTCTCTACTATCTATAGCAATGCCCAACGACTTTTTATATAAGAGTACATCTTTTAAACTCCTTGGCCTAACGTTCACAGGAAACATTAGTTGGAACAATTACATTGAAGGTACTGCCAGGGCCGCTGCAAGGAAGGTGGGCGGTTTCTATCGTGCTAGAAAACTACTAACACCCAAATTATCCTGTAACTTTATAAGGCCACCATTCGCCCATGTATGGAGTATTGCTGTCATATTTGGACTGGTGCATCTGCTACTAGTCTCTCGCTCCTTGACAAGGTTCAAAATAGAGTCACAAATCTGATAGGCCCTGAACTGGCATCTCAGCTTCAGCATGTGTCCCATCGACGACATGTTGCATCCCTCTGCCTGTTCTACAAGTATGTTAATGGTAAATGCTCTGATGAACTGCAAACACTTGTACCCTTATGACGTGAACACCCTCGACAAACCTGACAGGCTGCTAAATCCCACCCCCACACTGTAGAGATCCCTAGATGTAAAAGATATTTCTAATCCATTAGTTTCTTCCTCAGAACCGCTAGACTTTGGAATTTCAGTCCAGGTTCCTTCTTCCCCAACTGTACTGATGTGCAGAAGTTCAAGTGCAACGTGAACCGACATTGGCTGTCCAAATCCCTACATAGTACACCAGTAGTTGTTGCCCCTGATAGTAGCCCCCTACACCAAAGTGGCAATGTGCCTTGTTTGGGGTGAAAATGTAATAAAATATATATATATATTATTGCTTTTTCATCCCTTACAGGGTACAAGGCCATTGTACTGTAAGGGGCTTCTATTTGGGACAACATCTAAAGGAATACTATATTGAGTCTTGAGCAGCATGTGTTTTATTCACAGTGCACTTGAACTTCTACACGTCAGTACAGTCGGAGAAGCAGAGAGCCGTTAGAAGATTCCGAAGTCTAGCAGTTCGAGAGGAGGAAAGTATTTGAGTAGATTTTTAACCGCTTTTCTAGAGATCTCCACAGCGTAAATGTGATATTTTGCTGCTTGTCGCGTTGGTTGAGGTTATTTACCCCAAGGGTGTAGACGAGCTTGGAGTTTGTTGAATCAGTTTCCCATAAATTGTTTGTTAAACAGGCAGAGTAATGCAACATTTCGTCTATTAGACAGAGGCTAGAGTTCAGTTGATAGTGCGGGGCCT
Source organism: Euprymna scolopes (assembly GCF_053919585.1). Lineage (NCBI taxonomy): Eukaryota > Metazoa > Mollusca > Cephalopoda > Sepiida > Sepiolidae > Euprymna > Euprymna scolopes. The sequence continues at coordinate 153,292,760 of NC_136484.1, read as the reverse complement.
ATCCGGTTAGCCATTCGTTTTTAACACTGTTTAAAAAGGAAATAATAGCAGCAGATTAACCAACCAAATGTGGCAATAATTCTTCATACAAAAATGAATGGCAGCCTTGGGGATGTACAGGATACTATTGGGCCTAGGTAACTTTCTATTACGGTGGGAAGAGCCGGTCTTCTCTAAGCAGTCTTGGTAATACCTTCGATATATTTTTTAATTAATGTTCCCTGTGAATGTTAAACCGAAAAATGTTGGGAATGAAGATAATTATCCATGGCTATCAGTGGTTTAGAACATTTATGTAATTATTAAAAAAACGAAGCTTTGTCTTAGCAGCATTCATTTTTTCCATCATTTTACCATAAAATTATAAAAAGATTTGTCATTAATCTGAGTTTTCCATTTTAATGTTATTGCATCTATGCAAAATCAAATTTCTTACATTACAACTTTCTCAAAAATATAATCAAATCTATATTTGTTTTTAATTTGAATTTATGAATGCTTGATATATTATGGTGTCTCTTTTCCATATTAGGACCACACTTCTAATAATTTAAGTTTATTCCTGGGCAAAGCTAGGTTCTTAGTTTTCCCTTATTTTAATCCAGTATCTTACAATAAAAAAAATGTGCATATTTCATGTAGGACATTGAACGCTGACTACGAAGCAATGCAAATACTTTTTTCTGATAGACAATATCATAATAAATATCCTAGTAATATTTCTACCGGGAAAAACGGCAGTTACCAACCCCTACCGAATGTAGACGTGATGTATCTAGAATATTGATTTCTCCTGAGAAATGCCAGGTAAACTTCCAGATATGATCTATTATCTACCAAATATAATACTGTATTATTTCTATTATGACCGTCGAACAACAACGAGTTAATAAAAGACAGAGAAGCAATTTATACTAAGCAACTCTACATTTTGAACTACTTGCTTTATCTGGGATTTTATGTAGATTCTCCTACTCTTTTACTCAAGGAACACATGCACACATACATTGCGTTTTTTTTTTACATATTTAAAATTTTATTATTTTTGAAATCATTTTCAATAGTTTTATAGTCTAACAGTTATAAAGATTTATGCAAATATTAAAAGTATAATGTTGATCCAATCTGTTCTCCCGCATATAAACAGTTTCCGATGTTATATGCATCACAGTTATTTCAAATAATTATGAATTATTCTTATTATTAGTATTTACGTAACTGTTAAACAGTAGTAAAAGGGTAATTGTTTTATTACTAGTTGTATAAGTAGTGGGGTGTAGTCTAGTGTTTATATTGATATAATACATCGGGCATATGCCGTGTGTATCATCCCATATTTGGTAGAATGCCGCACGATGTTGTCTAAGTAAACACTTATTTATTTTGGTGTACTTTGCATATAAAGGTTTAAATTTAGTTGAAGAGTAGAGTCACTTGTCTTAATAAGATATCATAGTAACTATATACTTGCTATTTGGAAGATGAATCCAACTTTATTTGTTTCAATTATGTCGAGTACTTTATATGTAGACAAGTGCACATGCAAAAAATAATGTGTTTTATCCACCACTTTAGTATACGTTCCGCGTACATATTGGTAATGATATAGAGAAAAATGCATGACTGGACAAATTAGAACGTTTATGTTGTTATTACCAAGGACATATAATATCTGTAACGACTAAAAGTGGAAAGAAAATGAGTTAAATATATTTTATTGCGTAATTATATTTAAACATGCTTAGGCTACAGTAGTGCTTTTTTCAATGTCCAAAACAAAATTTAAATAAAATCAATGCAGACTCTATTGCGAAAGTTAACGGAATAGTAAAGTAGGTCCACCGGTCGGTGATGACCATCATAACTCAAGGTACAATGGCTGTAGTCGCGTGATAAACGATCATCGTATGGTACACTTAAGCAAATTTCCACGGTTTGATCAACAGCCAACACATTGGAATTGCTGGCCAGTATTGATCTAATGTCTGATTACGAGCTCGTCGCAGATTAAAGAGGTAAATGCATTCAGATTAGTTATGTGCTTAAAAATAATTAATGAAATACAAATAAAGTAAACTGGACAACGAATCAAGCCAAACTTAAACATTAGGTGGGAAAAGACTTATACATGAGTAATATAGAAAAATATTATTTAAGGCTTGCCATGAAAATATTTTCTAATATACTCGCACCTCATTCTATTACAACATGGACTCTTCTGTTTAGAAAAATGTCCTGTTTCAAGAAAAAAATAATCCGGATAAACTCTAATCAATCTTGAATATTTAGTCCCACAGAATTAAGTTCATGGTTACACCCGAAAGTATCCTGTACCTCTATAAGGCCACCATTCGCCCATGTATGGAGTATTGCTGCCACATCTGGGCTGGTGCATCTGCTACTAGTCTCTCGCTCCTTGACAAGGTTCAAAAGAGAGTCGCAAACCTGATAGGCCCTGAACTGGCATCTAAGCTTCAGCCTCTGTCCCATCGACGAAATGTTGCATCCCTCTGCCTTTTCTACAAGTATTTTAGTGGTGAATGCTCTGACGAACTGCAATCACTTGTGCCCCCACGACGTGTGCACCCTCGACAAACCCGACAGGCTGCTAAATCCCACCCCCACACTGTAGAGATCCCTAGATGTAAAAGATCTTTTTACTCCAATAGTTTCTTCCCCAGAACCGCTAGACTCTGGAATTCCATTCAAGGTCCCTGCTTCCCCAACAGTACTGACGTGCAGAAGTTCAAGTGTAACGTGAACCGACATTGGCTGTCCAAATCCCTACATAGTACCCCAGTAGTTGTTCCCCCTGATAGTAGCCCCCTACACCAAAGTGGCAATTTGCCTTGTTTGGGGTGAAAATGTAATAAAAAAAAAATTCTCATTTCTCCACATGCGCATATGTGTGGCCTACGTAAAAATTTGCTATCAATAATGTTACATTGAAAAGGTATCGATAAAAAGGTTACCTTAAGAAGGTATGCAATTCGCATAAAAGTAATTTTTTATAATTACAAAAGCGTATGTATTTGTTGGAAATATAAGATCTTTACGATTTAAGTATAAGCATTCAATCAATGACAAATAATATGGATGTCGTTCTTACAAATTGACAGCTGTTATATCGAGTGTAATAACACATAAAATCAGATAATCTATTGACGAGGTTTTAGCTTTTAAAGCAACAGCTCTTTACAAATCAAAGGAAATGTATTTGGAACTATCAAACTTTTCCCCCGCATAGGTTAATCAAATAAATCGTTGATAGCAAGAAAGCTGAGCACATTTTATTAACGCCGTCATTACTCAAACATCATTCTAATCCAAGCCTTATTCTTGGGATTCATTAAGTTTTTTGCGGATGGTACAACTATTTTTTCATCTCTTCGACCAGAATTAATGATGAAGTGCGTTGTGATTCTCTTTGATCTGACCTGGATCACATCGTTATACGCGAGAAAAGTGGCTGGGTAACTCTTTATAATAAAACGAACCTCATTTCCTGTGTTCTAAAGTTGCTTTAATATCAAAATAACGTATATCATTACTTATGCAATCATCTACATTTATACGTTTTAAGATGGAGTATTGTTGCACGATATTAAACGTGTCACACAGAGCATTTTTTATACCTTGACTGAAAAGGAAATAAAATATAAACTCAGTGCAGAATGGTATGCTATCTTCTGAAGTGCCCATGTTTAAAGGAAAATATGTGCTCCATTGCGCAATAATATGTACCTCATCTTCCAATATATGTAAAACAAAACAAAACACACTTGCCTGGATACAACTATAGGGAATAATTCACGTTCCTGTTCTGTGTATTTGGAAATAAACGAACTTCAATGCGTAGATATTTTTATCTAAGAATTACCTGTCTGTGGAATAAAATTGTCTCCAATCTTAAGCTGTTGTCCTGGTGTGAACATCAAAAATCATTTACCATTTCCTTGCCATCTTTATCTTTAATGATTCAATAATATAAAAAACGTCGGAAATAATTGAAATAAAGTTGGATTCCAGTTTCTTTGCGAAGGTGCACACTAATGAATGTAGTCTAGTCAACTTCCCTAAAATTAATTATCTGTCAATATTATATCACCCAGACCTAGCTCCTCTTAATTGAAATCGATACACTAGTAAACTTAAATGATAAAATCTATTACGTCAGGATTAATACTGCGAATACGCTAATCTTTCTGCTAAAAGAAGTAAATCTGTAAGCCAGCTAACATGTTTCGCGTTGCGTTGTATATTTATCTGTTCGAATCACTTGATTTTTATCGAGAAATACATTAGTGCACATAGCATTAACTCACTATTTGCGGCTTAATAAGGATTTTATTTTGTTTTTGATTGGTCAAATTTATATTTTTTAGGGTTTTAATTTGTATCCGAACTTGTCATGTAGTATAGAATTAGCCAAGTGTGCACACATTATCACACATGGTCGATTGTAATTTTCTTTCGAACTGTTGAAGGGAAGCTATTTACTCATATAAAAATCAAGTCTAAACCCAGAGTTATGTTGTTTCTTAAGATTTTAAAATATATCAATTATCATTAAACCATCAACATAAAATAATACGTTTTTAATCCTAAGATGCAAAACATAAAATTTGTAATTTTCAGGCAATTCTACCAATTCGTTTGTCTTTTATATTGCCATAGAAATATGCCTTTTCCTAAGTAATATAGAACTCAATACGCCATCATATTTCTGATCTGGGGACGTACTTCAACTAGTATAGAATTAACCACACACGCAAACAAAACATGTACGATTATATATATATATATATATATATATATATATATATATATATATATATATATATATTGTATAATATATACAGGAATTTACATTTATATCGGTAGTCGGTACCGACGGTTTCAAGCCCGGTAATTGAGGACTGCTCTTAATGTCCGCCTCAGGCTCTCTTCAGCCGACTCTCATCTATCTTTAACCGGAACCGGAACTCTATATATGCACACCATAATTTTTATTTATTTATTTATTTTATCCTTCATTTATTTTTTTTGTATGCTACTTTAATAAGGTAATACATTTGAAGCAATAAATTAAAAGTATGGGATGATGCCTTCTATATTATTATTTTTCTTTAAGCATCCCCCCTATCATTCAGTTTAAATCTCGTTTAAAAGCGTTTAAAAATTTCATTTTGAAGTTATGTCTAATCTCGTTTAAAAATATGGTAAGTAAATTTAGATTGAAATAGACCTAGGAAGTGCCCAGGGGATGGTATATACTAATATTTAAGTATCGCTTTGCGTTTAAAAACGTTTAAGATTTATTTTAAAATAATCTCTAGTTTCGTTTTAATTACGGTAATAATATTTAGTTAAAATAGACTTAAATTGTGTAAAAATATGGCATATGTTTATATTTAAGTCTCGTTTCACGTTTAAAATTATTTAAAACGTTATTTAAAAATTATGTAATTTCGTTTTATAAAACGGTAATAAATCTTAGATTGAAATAGGTCTAAACGGTGTCAAAATTTGCGTTTTTATATTTAAGTATATTAAGCATAACATGATCTCGCTCTATTTAAAAACACGTTTTAAAGCATTTAAAATTTTAAACTTAAAAATTCTTCCTAGATCTCGTTTAAAATGGGTGATAAGATCTACAATAATATAACATAAAAAATGGGCACTTGGTTAAGATTAAAGACAAAAAACTTCCTAAACCACTGTTTTATGGCAAGATAAATAGGGGTAAAAGACCACAACATAAACAAATTAAAAGTTTTAAAGATTTTCTGAGAAGCAACTTTAAAATACTGGATATGTATGTATATAAATGGAAATCCCAAGCAAATTGTCGATCACTGTGGAGAAGAAAACATCAGAGAAAGTAGAATGACGTGTAGCGTTTGCTTTCTTAAAACATGTTTTAAGAAAGCAAGAAAAATATAATGTCAGAGAAACAGGACCTGAAATTCATTGGAGCTGGCAGTGAACTGTCATCTAAAGCTGGTTTTGTACATTATCTGAAATTCCACAATGAAAATAATAAAGAGAGGCTATAACAGTACACCCGGGAGAGCTAATGTAATACTTGTGGAATTTGGAATCTGCAAATCTAGAAATGGCCTGACACGACATTTGAATATTCATAATATTATCATGCAAACACCTTGATAAGTAAAAAATGTTTTTATGTCAGGAATGTGCATATTTATATAGGACTAATGCTGGATTTAAAAGTCACCTACATGTACACAGCTGCACAATACTATACTGAAGAGATAGCAATCTTCTGTTAAAAAAGCAATAATCATTCATAATATATATGTACATAATGTATGTATATATATATGTGTGTATATACGTAATGTATATATATGTATATATATTTACATAATGTATATATATATATATATATATATATGTACATAATGTATGTATATATATATGTACATAATGTATGTATATAAATATGTGTATATACGTAATATATATATGCAGGTGTATACATATTTTTTAAGTTACAATTCCGAATTTTTTAAAACACCTGGGCTTTTTATTTTCTCATATAAGTATATGTTACAGATCTGTTTCCTTTCAACAAAAAGTAAAGAAAAAATGGATGTACATAAAATCAATCCAAAAATTAGCGTGAAAATGGAAATATATTAGAAAAAACTAAAGGAAAATTACTAAAGAAAAGAGATATTAGGACGAGTTAATTAGAGTGATCTCCCCTAGATTAAATTACTAGCGAAATAATGACAAAACCGAATGTTTACTCATAAGCAGAAAAACGAATACATTTCCAAAATATTGTAGTTTTAATGCAGATCAGTTTTAGTTAATAATATATTACAATAAGAATTAATGGGAAATACATTTTAAGAAGTAAATCAATAAAATGAATGAAAAGAATAATTATGAATCCGAAAGTGCAGACAAACAATTATAAAATACATTCTATATTTATTAAAAAAATGATTTAAATTAAAAATAATATATAATCATTAATAAATAAAGAAACATTATATACATAAAATGAACTCATTTTTCCCGTCTGATTTTGACATTAATAGGATTAAAAATCAAGATATTTCATGCTAATATAATATGCACAAACGGCAGAACAATATCTGAGGTGTGTTATAGGCTTATTATTTCTCAAATTCCTCGATAATCTTAGATTTCTATACTTTTTCTGCTGAGAAGTCACGGCCAAAATCGGTTAAGATCAATGGAAGTGGTAAAATATTTTCTCTCTAATAAATTCCTCCTGCCCCTGCCACCACTTAACACCGTTTGGGGATCGTTCACAAGGAACAGTTGAGAAGAGAACACCGGTTTAGCTTCGTAGTTCTTTCATGTGAAGTTATTTAAAATCACTAAACTAAGCTGCAGTGCTCTGTGGCGTAGTGGTTAGCGTGCTGAACAATTCACATTATATTTTAACGTTGCAGATGTTTTTTTTTCACACTTTATTTTCCTACTTTTACTCATGACTCCGGGTTTGATCCTTCCTACTTACCTACCATAACATTTTTTAAAACTCCCCCCGTCCCGGAAACAAACACTCGGGAAACGCCGGGTACCCCCGCTAGTAGTAAATAAAAGAAAAACAAGGAATAATTATAGATGCGAAAGTACGGCTGAAGGGACAAATAAACGCATAAATAATTCAACCGACTAAGACTTGACAACCAACGGGAGTTACATAAACTTTTCTGAAGAGCTGTCTACATTCACAACTACAGTAACAACATATTTTTACTGTTTCTTGAAGATTGCTAACGATTCAGATCTGTAACATTCTCTTATCTGAAAATATAATATTTTTATAAGTAATTGTGAATGTAACTTTAATATATATATATATATATGTATATAAAATATATATATATATATATATATATATATATATATGCTCATAATATCATTGGGCATCAGACAAATGCAATACATTTGGTATTGCACAATTTATATTATATGATTGACTTGCTATAACTGGAAAAACATTACTGTTTGAATATTTACAAGAAACACATAAAAGTATTATTGCTGCCCGCTTTGGATTGAACTACTAGCTAGTATAATCAAAATTTTTTCCATAGAAGAAATGCATTTTACTCCAAAAAAAGATAGAAATTCCGAAACACAAAACATACGGGCTGGACATGGTACAGTCAGTCAACACTTCAACTATTAAGATGATACGTTGAAGAGTTTACCGCTATAAGTTTATGGAAGAAAATTCAGAAAGATAATAAAAATAAACTAATGCACCCACAACTAATCTAAAAGAAGAACATAAAGGCATCGAAATATCATTTACGAAAATTATATGATCAAATCCATAATACCGGCCCTGGAAACATTTGAACTGGTCATGCTGAAACTCGCTAAGAATCTTTGCGTGAAAAATAAGCAAAAATACACGTATCCAACAATAAAAAAATGGCACCTTCAGAAAGATTAAGAACAGCACTAATCTGATAGTCCCGGCATGTAAAACAATGAATATATATATATATATATATATATATATATATATATATATATATATATATATATATATATATATATATAGACATCGAAACATATAACATGCTAATAATAAAGTAAAAATAACTATACAATTTCATAAGGAAATGCAGAACATGATATCGATTCATCATCATTTGGGATCTGTGAAAAAAAATGAACATTCATGATAAAATAGACGTATATACACCATTTAGTCCACGTTTTAATTTAAAAGATCATGAATTAGATTTTAAGAATAACTAGTCAATTAGAGTAATATTACCGCGCAAATATGATTTAGGTTGTACACTTAATAAAATATTAGAATATATAATGCCAACATTAAAAAAACACGAAGACACATAACCTTGTGACATCCTTTAGGCGTTATCGGCTGGTTTAGTAGATAACCCCAAGAAAGGGGCAGAACATTTATAATGTTTAACATAGTCTTATATTACTCATTAATTTCCTCTAGTTAATCGAAAAAAAAGCATTAGAACTTGCAATAAAGTAATAGGATATATAACTGCATAAGATATAGATGTAGTATAGCGAACAAAGAGAGCCCTTATAAGATAAAACAATAAGCGATATACAAGAACAAATAGAAATTTAACTTTGATATAACGATGAATCTTGGAACGCTGCCCAGGTAATTGATTTGGTGGGGCAATACATTTTGAGGAAACTAAATAATAAAATTTCAAACCTAAATGGAGGTTCGTGTAGAGATGATTCACTATTTTTCGTGAATTCTATTAATAGAAGATTTTAGAAATCTAATTAAAAAATTAAGCAGTTATTTATTGAATAAAAACTAAAATTAACGATAGATATTCACCACAAAATAGTAAACTTCCTAAATGTAACATTAAACTTTGAAAATGTTTCATACGAACCATTATCATAAACAGAACGAAACTCTATACTATGTAGACTACAAATCAAATCATCCATAGCCATGAAAAAGTCACCGTCCCTAGCATCTTAAAATAATTACTAAGCAATAGAAAAGCAAGCAAGTCTTTAATAACAATAAGGCGTACTTCAAACAAGAATTAGTAAGACCCGGATACTACAGGCAAAAAACATTCAGAGTAAAAACAAAAGCAGGAAAAAAATCATCAACCGTCAAATGTAATGTCATATAATATGGCTAAGAATAAAACTAGCAAAGGAAAAAGTAAAAGAAGAAATCAATTTGTAAAAATGCTACGAGTAATGATGAGACAGGATCATCGACCTTAATAGAGAAATTAGGGGGGGGGGCAAATAGACAAATGAACCAGATCTGGTTAATCCGCCCTACACTGACCACATCAAAAATCACATTCCGAAAATAAATTTCTAAATGATTGATGAACACTCCCTCCCAGAATCTCAACTTAGCAAAATAATTAATAAAAATACAGTTAACTTTTATTTCACCATATCTTTTAAGTTTACGAAAAATATAATAAGTTCCAAACAATACCAAATTTAACAACATAAGAAAATATAGGAATAGGGAACCCCAGTTTTGGACAATAGCAAACAGAATCCTGAACAGAAGCATGTGTTCTTTCCCAACCATCATCAATGGACCTGAGGTCATCTCGTCAGCATCAGACAAAGCCAAACTATTTGCCAAGAACTTTGCACCTAATTCTCTCCTATGTGAGAGACAGCACGATATACGGCATATAATATCTGTGCGTGATGTCGCCAACCTATTCAAGAACCTTGATTTCAGTAAATCAACTGGCCTTGACGGCATTCCAATTATACTGTTAAAAACGCTTCAACATGAACTTGCTCCTATACATAAAAAGCTGTTTAAGCGTCGTCTTAAGGAGAAATGCTTCCCCACATCCTGAAAACCTCATCAGTATGCCCTGTATTTAAGAACTCAGGATAGATCATCTCACTCTGAGTACAGTCCAATAAGTCTCCTGTGCGACATGAGTAAGTTGCTGGAATCCATATTAAATATAGAAGTAGTCAACCACCTCAGCAGAAATAAGCTTCTTAGTGACATGCAATATGGTTTCAGTTCTGCTAGATTTAATGCAGATGGGATACCAGTTATATCTCATTGGATTACTGAATCTCTAGATGGAGGCTTCCTGTCTAGAGCAATTGCTCTTGACATATCAAAGACATTTGATAGGGTATGGCATAAAGGCGTACTTCACAGGATTTCCAGCTACGGTATAGTTGGAAATATCTTCTCAATTATTAAATCATTTTTTCTGAGTCTCGCAGTAGTAGTGGTTGATGGGCAGAAATCAGAGCGCACAGTATTAATGCTGGAATTCCTCAGAGGTCAATCCTGAGCCCAACTCTTTTCCTGAGCTACATCACAAACACAGATCGTTCGTTGACATTTATGCTGATGACACGACCATCTATGACAACACATCAAAGGCCGTAAATGGTCAAGTTCTCTCTGATTCCCTCTCCTCGGATCTTGAGCGCGTGGTACAATGGGAGAAGAGGTGGCTAGTTACTTTAATGCATCTAAAACCAAGCTTCTGTATTTCCATCATCAACGCTCTGATCCCCATTTGGCACCAATTGAAATGGATGACGCTTGTCTTAGGGAGGTTCCATGTTTTGACAAGCTTCTGGGATTGATCTTTCCTCATGATCTGAAATGGAACACGCACGCCAAATCTGTTGTTAAAGTCGCTGGAAAAATGGTGGGATCATTCTACCGCTCCAGTAGATATCTCACTGTTGATGCAATTCTCAGTCTATATAAAAGCCAAGTACATCCAATGATTGGAGTACTGTTGCCACATCTGGGCAGGGGCTGTTAGAAGCAGCTCATCCTGCCTGGACAGAGTTCGAAATATATTCGTAGCTTAGTGGGGGGTGCCTTTTTATATTCCTTGCAACCTCTCTCCCACAGAAGTGACGTTGCGATCCTGACTATTTTATCGATATTTCCATGCTCCTGACTATTTTATCGATATTTCCATGCTCGTCTGAGCTCCGATCTCTGATCCTCCTTGCTAATCTTTCACAAAAGCACCCGTATAGCTGAAACCACTGCCAATAATTTGTCCACTCTTTATCTTTGCCTAAATCAAAAAGTAGATTCCATGAACAAAGCTTATTTCTTAGAACTGCACGCTTGTGGAACTCTCTTCTATTTGCCTGCTTCCCAGCTGGCCACAACATAAACAATTACTTGATGAACCGCCTCCTTAAGTAATCCAATTTACCAAATTCCCATTACTAGCGATTACAATATTATCCCATTGACTACTCTACGCTCTGTAACCCTTATCCCCGTGTGGCCACCGGACCTTGATGAGTCGTGATTCCTATATAAAAACAATATAGTGAAAATAGCTGCAACTACTGAAACCAAGATGAATTTCGGCTAACTTCATAAAATTTCTATGAATGAGGTCATAAATGAAAACAACAGTAATTTATACTTGGGATCGACAGAATGCTAATTCTAAGATAGATTCCATAAGCATTTTACGTACTTCTAGTGAAAGATAAATAATTTAATAAACAGCAATAACAATGAGAATAATAAAATAACGTCGATAGTATTAATAACGTAATAAATGATGGATTCATAAAAAGTAAGAATCTAATGAACACAGCACTAAGTGAGTTGTTTACGTAAATCTGTAGAAATAAAACTGAGTATTACTGAAAATGGTTGATAGTACGGAAAGCTAATAAGTATAAAATAAATAAGTCAGAACAGCTGTAGCTTTTGTATCCTTGAGTCATATCACATATCAACATCTAAGGAAAATTTATTAAATAAGCGCCTTGATGCACTGCAATAATGTCTGCATAGGAATAAATTCCTGTTATACGGCCTTAGACCAGACAACATTCAATGAATAACAAAAAGGGAAATATATAAATATGCATAAGGGAGAGGGAAAAGGAGATTATAGTATAACTTATACTTAATATAAAAATATAAATTAAATATTAAATATAGGGGAACCTATTCTTGAAGCAAATAATGAGACATACCAAACATATAAGGTTTAATTTAAAAAATTTAGTAACAGTTAAAGAGGATTATGGTAAGCTATTAAGTAGAGACACTAAAGGAATAATTAAAATAGATTCCTTAAATCTATATGCTTTAGGAACGCAACATAAATATGAAATTACACAACTTGGAAGTAAGATAGATTACAATAATAGATAATGTAATAAAATAGACATTTAAGTATATACTATATAAATGCAATCGTAAAAAATGCATAAATATATTAACATAAAAACAATTCACAAATTAGCCAGCAAATGCTAATATAAAAAAAAATAAGCAATGAGAAATCACTAATCAAACTATATATTAGGAAAAGTAAATTAGAGTGATCTGCCCTAGACTAAATAAGTAGCGCATATACAGATAAAGGAAATGTTTACACGTAGACAGATCACCAAATACATTACAAATATATTGTATTCTTTATACCGAGCAATTTTAATTGATAATAACATACAATAAATAAGATATAGTGAAAATAAAATTGATGAAGTAAATTAAATAAGATTAATAAAAACCCAGGAAGAATATAGTGAAAATAGCTGCGATTGCAGAAACCAAGATTAATTTCCACTTGCAAGGAAATTCCTAACTTCATAAATAGTCTATGAATGAGGTTATTAATAGTAATTTTTACTTGGGATCGACACAATGCTAATTTAAATATAGATTCCATAAGTACGTAACATTCTTCAAGTAAAATAATAATAGACTAAAAGCCTGGTTACATATATGTAAAAATAAAAATAGGATACTCTCTAAGACCCATAATCTCCCCAAAATATTAATAACATTATCCAACAGCACAAAATGTTCCACCAAGTTCATATTAATAACATTATCATACAGCACAAAATGTTCCACCAAGTTCATAAGCCATCAAAAATACCCCCAAATACATAAATGCCTTCCTTATCACTGAAAACTTCTTCACAAGCATCCTTATTAAGGATACAAAATGTAATTCTTAACCAAGTATACAACCACAACACGATACCCCTTCCGGCCATAAAAACCCAAACCTTGTAAAAGTATTACTAAAACGCACCACTCAAGTTTTCTTCACCGAACCTACTGGGAAATCCAAATAGATGACTTTTCAATAGAATCACCCCAAGGACCCACATTCGCCGAATACTACAAGACCAACCTTGAAAACAAGATCCTCTTAGATTCAAACAATGAACCCAACATTTATGCTCGATATGTAGATGACATATTAATAGCGACAGAATCCGTTCAAGACATTAATAAATTCAAACTAAACCTCGAAATACACTACGTTCTAAAATTAACAGACGAACTAAAATTAATTAATAAAACCCCTTTTCACGATGTATTAGTAGACTCTAACAACTTTATTAAATACATAGACTCAACATATACCAAAATTAATAACAATTCAATGCTCTTTAATTACCACAGCGAATGCCCACAAAAATACAAAACTGCCTTATAAGACCTCTGATTTACCATTGATATAATATAGAATAAACTCGACAAATATTTTACAAAGAACAACTAACATTAAACTAACCTAAATAAACAATACTTTCCCTTACAAAATCGTAGACAAACTCATAAAACTCTATTTAAACTCTATCGTTATAAAACCATAAAAGCTAATTCTAACAAAAAACGACACCATCAAGGTATAATATAAACAACAACTACATGTTAACTACAAAAGAGACGAAAAAATAATGACAAACCTAATTAAAAGGTACATCAAACACATCGAACAGAACAAAAGATTAAAATAATAATAATATATTATACTAAATTTCAAACCTCCAATATTATAATTAAAAACAATAATAATACTATTAAAACCACATGCAACAAAACGAATGTAGTATATGAATTTACATGCTCTCCCGAAAATGTCCCCGAACACACTCTACAAGTTATTATAATGCATACATTGTCCACACTACGACAACACTATCCCGATGATTACCTTACCACATTGCAGATAATAGCGCCACCAAACGACACCTAATATTTCGCAACTAAAACTTACTATCATCCGAAATCCGAAATATTTTAATTAACAATTCAAGTATTAGATATCTTAACAGTAGCACACGAAGATTTAAATTACTAAAAGCTATACTAATTAAAAAAAACTACAACGTCTTATTAACCGAATCGCGTTTAATATACGAACAAATATACAAACCGCATTCAATAATTAATAATAAATATAATACAAAATATAAATAAAATGAGAAAATCAAAATTACAAATCAATAATGCACACCTATCCATCATACACCTACATATATAACAATAATAAAATAAAATAAAATAGAATTTACTATGAATGCATCAAAGCCTCGATAAATAAGAACATCCACTCCTGAGTACGATAGGAAGTACTTGTAAAGCGCTAGGAAATATGGCTGAACAACAACCATTGGACGCCATATTATATTACTTATCTACCACATATATATATATATATATATATATATATATATATATATATATATATATATATATATATACTAGACTACCCGTGACCCGTTGGGGCAGTATGTTATATTAGCTATGGAATTAATGTATGTTGCTGATCCACATTGTTTTCATCGTTGATTTTTGGTCTTTTACTTTTCACTTGGCTGTGTGCCATATTAGTGAAGTATAAACCCAAGAAAAATGTTCTACAATGAATCAAAATAATTTGTATAGTTTTGTGTAACAACTTATGCAGAATTTAAAATATTAAATTTGTTAAGAAAAAATGGATTTTATATGCGTAAGAAATACGACCGACCAGATTAAAGTATTTGCTGTTAAAAAACAACACGAGAAAACACTATTTAACGTAATGGGGACGTGTGTATTTACTGATCCGGATTTAGGTTTGGTGGGTACAGATAAAATACAGGAGGGGGATACCTCTGTCGAATTGGCTAATTATTTTTTTGTGTGCAAATTTTGGGTGTTGTTACATGAAAAATGATTCTCTTACAGTTTTGTGGCAAGAGTGGAGATTATGTTTAAAAAATAAACAATTATAAAAAAGTATTGATGGAAAGAACGTGTGTTTATGCAGTTATTGTACCGATTTGGGGCGCTAGAAATGTATTATGATATTGAATTTTAATGAAAGTTTTATGGGCGAAGCGATTTTTTGTATTTGTAACGAAACATTTTTAAAATGTTTTCAGATTTATTTATTTATTTATGTAAAGAGTGTAGATAAAATAAATAGGTTCTAAGTGTATTAAAAAAAAAACAGAGAATAAAAAATGAAGGCGGTGGGTAAATTGCCGTTGGAAAATAATCTTATGGTTGTAAGCTGGTTAAAGGAGAATTATTTTTTAGTAAATTGCGTTTAAATAACTTTAATGTATTACGAAAATGAAGGATGTAAAAAAGCAGAAAGTATTAACAATTGTTTATTTTGATAATTTTAAAAAAATAATTGGGACCCTGAAAACCTACACAGTAAAACAATGCGTTTTATGTAGCGTTGATTTTTTTATTTGGAATGCAAATTAAATTTTTTTTTTCGAGGTTATTTATTTATATTGGTAGCGTAGAAGAAAATGTATGAATCTTTTTTAGGAAAGGTACATTAAAAAATGGAGAATAAATTAAAAAAGGAAGGCGGTGGGTAAATTCGCTGTGGTAAAATGATCTTATGTTTGTAAACGGGTTAAAGTAGATTTATTTGTAAGAAAATCGCGTTAAAGTAACTTAATCGTTATACGGAAATGAACGATGTTCAAAAAGCAGAAAGTATTAACAATTGTTTATTTGGATGAATTAAACATGAAAAAAAAACAATTGGGACGCTGACAACTCACGCAGTAGAACAATACGTTTTATTGTCACGTTGATTATATATTTGTAACGCAAATTAAGAAAAAACATATTTACGGAGCTATTTATTTATGTTGGTAGTGTAGAGGAAAATGTACTAATGTTTTAAAGAAAGGTGTATTAAAAATGGAGAATAAATTAAAACAAAAAGAAAGGCGTTGGGTAAATCGCTGTTGTAAATTGTTCTTATGGTGGTCAACGCGTCAAACATGATTTATTTGTAAGAAAATTTCGACATTATAGTTGTAATAAAGAATAGTTGCAAAACCTTCCCATGTTAAATAATAATTTCTAAATAATAACGTTAATAGTTCAGTGCGCAGGTCACATTCTGCAAAAGTAGCTATTAGTGATTATTTCCTTACGTTGTTATGGGTTTATGTCTATGTACGCATGCGCAACTGGAAGTCTAAAACCGAATGTGGGGTTCCAACACCCGTTACAAGATTATTTGAGTTTTATAATTATATATATATATATATATATATATATATATATCATTATATGCGCCTCCCACTTGCACACGGTAGCTATATAACGATTTTATCTGCATATGCTCCTACCATAGGTTATGACGAAGACACCATCACAGCGTTTTACCAAGATCTCAGCCGTACTGTTTCTTCTATTCTCTTATCTGACAAGATATTACTCATGCGTGATTTAAATGCAAGAGTGGGTAAATATTACCAACCTGTGACACCCTCGATCAGTGATGTGTGGGCAAGGTAAAAAGTAATGGTCTGCATCTTCTCTCTCTCTCTCTCTCTCTCTCTCTCTCTCTCTCTCTGTACTCAGGTTGGCTTTGCTATCTGTAATACTTTCTTCATCCACAATAGAAGTCCATAAGTTACTTGGACCTACCCCATTAAAAACAAGATTACTTGATTGATTATATTATTTCCAGAATGGCAGACTTGCAAGGTGTTTGTTGTGAGCGTGCCATGCGTGGAGCTCAATTAAGCACTAATCACTTTTTGGTACGTGGGAAGCTGAAAATCTTTATTAGGAGGTAGTGTTAAGTTTCCCAGGCTGGTTGATGTATCTAAACTAGATGATTCAAGTGTACGTGAAAATTTTTGATCCGTAGTTTAATCTACTGTTTTCGATAGATCGTCAGTGCATTATAAATAGATTATGATATAAATATTGATCTTATTGGCTTCCGCAAATCTTAACATCAGGATTGGTTTGGTAATAATAATTCTGGAATAACTCCACTCGTTAGTGTTAAATGCGAGTTGCATCATAAACTGTCTTCTGGCTCTCGGGAAAATCGGGAACCCCTCCAACAGTCACTTAAAGCAAACAAATGTGTTCTTCAAAGGCGACTCTGACAAATAAACAATCGTGATGGGCTAAACTCTCCAATCAAATTCAGATGTCTTTCGATTGTAAGTTCATGCATTATTTGCTTTACAAAACATTTAGTTTTCAAAATTGACAGTACTTCCCTACTCTCGAATGATGTTTTTTTTTTCTCATAAAGAATCTTAAAAAGATTCTATTTCGTTGGACTAAATATTACTCTAATCTCTTTGACAACACCTTTTATGTTGAGGAACATGTCATCAATTGTTTTTTTTTATCACAACAGCAGCGTATTCATGAAATGTCTGAGTTTCAGTCTGAGAACGAATATAGAGATGCAATCAAGGAAGTAAATATTAGGAAGGTGTCAGGGCTTGAGGACATTTCTCTGAGAGTCCTCTTACATATAGTGATAAAATTGTTTGTAAAATTATTTATCTTATTACAGATATCTGGAATGGTGTTCTCGTCCATCAGGACTGTGTTGGTGCAATTCGTATACCATTTTACAAGGGAAAGGAGCCTAAGATATACTGTGGGAGTTATCGTGAGATAATTGTTTCGAAGCAGTAGGTAAAGTATTTTCAAAAGTTCTACTCAATACTTGCTAAAGTATATTTGTCTGCCTCTCATTCCAGAAAGTCACTGGCTTCCATTCGTGTAGAGAAACATAAACACGATATTCTCTGCTCGGCAGCTGCAGAAGAAATGTACTTAATACTGTCTTCCGCTTTATCAGGGTTTTTTTATTCATCTGACCTAGGCATTTAATACGGTGAACAGGAATGCTATGTGGACACTTCTATGAATGTTGGATACTCACCTCAATTTCAACAGTTACTCAGGGAGCTCCACACTAATATAAATGATGGCCTAAATTTCAATGGATGTCAATTACTACTCATCTCAGTTAACAATGGCGTAAAGCAGGTGATATATAAACATTTAATTTTATTGCTATTTGTTTTGTAACTATGATTTTCTTATGCCTTTAAAAAGTGTTTTCTTTGTGTATTTTTACGTTTCAGAACAACAGGTAAAGTCTTCATCGTTTTCATGCTTCTACAAGGGTATTGCAGTACCTGCCTCGTGAATTGTTCTATGCAGATGATGCTGCTTATGTAGCTGATAGCTAGGAAAATATGCAGGGTATCATATATTTGTTTTCACAGCTCTGTACATCTTTTCGGCTTACTATTAGCCTTAAAAATATTAAGGCCATGTTTACATCTCCATCCGCTTGATTTTATGTGGAACCAAATATTTTTGTCAACCGCCAGAAGCTTGCTATGGTTAACACATTCGTGCATTTTGATAAAACTTTTGCCACAGACGGAGCACTGGATTTTGAGGTCATCTACATGGTACGGCGTGCGACAGGCTTTTGGTATCTTAGACAGACGTATAAATATTATTGCCTATCAATTTTGTATTTTACCATCTTTACTTTACTCTTCTGAAGCCTGGACAACTTATGGTAGTCAAAATAAGGTCATGGAGAGAGTACACCAGAATTTTCTAAGACACGTTATTGACATCAAGGTGAACACTTTTACGCCTGATACGGATGTCCTCATGCGAACTAGCGTACCGTGTCTTGCAAAATTGATTATACGTTATCAGATACGGTTAGATGAACATCTAACAATGGTTGGATAATGAGATTACCCAAGCGTCTGTTTTATGGCAAAATTATACAAAGAAAGCGTCCTATACACAAAGCAAAGAAGCGTTTACAGGATAACATTAAGGGTAATCTAAAATCTCTCAGTATTGATGTGTCCAGCTTGGGGAGTGCTTTCAATGATCGTCAAAAGTAGCACTCTATGGCTTATCACGAGAAGAAATAATATGATTATGCGAAAATTTAGCGAGCTACACGGAATATCTATCTGTCCGAGGCTTTTGTGTTGAACCACGTTTATGATTTATGCGTTATTTTTTTTTTTTTTTACATGGGGTCAACATTTATCAAGGCCCGAAGGCCACTCAGGGATAAGGGTTATTGCGTATACAGTAATCAATGAGATAGTATTGTAGTAATCATTAGTATTAGGGGTTTTGATAGAGTGTCTTACTTAAGGGGGCGGTTTGTCAGGAATTTGTTTATGTTGGACTTGAAGACGTCCAAGTTGTAGTCAGGTGGGAAACAGGCAAGCGGCAGAGGGTTCGACTGGCGTGCAGTTCTAAGAAAGAAGCTTTGCTCATGGAATCTACGTTTGAATTAAGGCACAGATAAAGAGTGGGGAAAATTACTGACAGTAGTTTCAGCCAGACGGGTGTTTCCTGTCAAAGATTGGCGAGGGGGCCAGGGATTGGAGCTCAGATGAGCACCTGCCATGGAAATAACAATAAAACAAAGACAGGCTCGCAACGTCTCTTCTGGTGGAGAGAGGTTGCAGGGAAGAGAAAAGGGCATTCCCCGCTAAACCACGAAGTCTATTTTAGCAGCTTCTGCCGAGATATGGCAGCAGTACTCCATTCTTAGACGTACTTGGATTTTATACAGATAGAGAATTGCATCAGTAGTGAGATATCTTCTGGAGCGGTAGAATGATCCCACCATTTTCCCAGCGTCCCTGGCAACAGATTTGATGTACGTGTTCCATTTCAGATCGGGAGTAAAGGTCAAACCCAGAAACTTTTCAAAACATGAACCCTCCCTAAGACCAGAGCCATTCATTTCAATTGATGCCAGATGGGGATCAGAGCGTTGATAATGTAAAGATAGAAGCTTGGATTTGGATGCATTAAAAGTGACCAGCCACCTCTTCCCCAATTGTACAACTCACTCAAGATAAGAGGAGAGAGAATTAGAGAGAACTTTGTCATTTACGGCCTTTGATGTGTTGCCATAGATGGTCGTGTCATCAGCATAGATGTCAACGGATGATTTAAGTATGTGTTTTGGGAGATCATTGATGTAGATCAGGAAGAGAGCTGGGCACTAGGATGTCCCCCTGAGGAACTCCAGCATTAATACTGTGGGCCTCTGATTTCTGCCCATCATCCACTACTCTTATGAACCTATCAGAGAGAAATGATTTAATGATTGAGAAAACATTTCCACTAATACCGTTGCGTGAAATCTTGTGAATTAGGCCCGTTTGACATACCTTATCGAAGGCCTTCGATATGTCAAGAGCAATTGTCCTGGAAAGGAAACCTTTGTCAAGAGATTCACCAATCCTATGTGATATAACCGTTAGCACATCTGCTGTAGATCTTGCAGAGCGGAAACCATATTGCATGTCACTAAGAAGGTTGTTTCTGTTGAGGTGGTTTTCTACTTCTTTATTTAATATGGATTCCAACAACTTACTCATGACACACAAGAGACTTATTGGTCTGTACTGAGAGGGAGATGACTTTTCACCTGAATTCTTAAATACAGGGTATACTGATGAGGTTTTCCAGGGTGTTGGAAAGAACTTCTCCTTAAGGCAACATTTAAACAGTTTTGTAAGTATGGGCGCAATTTCTGGTTGTAGCGTTTTAATACTATAATTGGAATACCGTCAGGGCCAGTTGCATTACTGGAATCAAGGTTCTTTATTAGCTTGGCGACCTCACGCACAGGTATTTGTATGTTGCATAGAGTGTTGTCTGTTATAGGAGGAAATACAGGGAGTTGACGGTCATTGTCGCATAGGGTAGAATTTGCTGCAAAGTTCTTGGCAAATAGTTTGGCCTTGTTTGATGCTGACGAGACGATCTCAGGTCCATTGATGATAGTTGGGATAGAACGCACGCTTCTGTTCAAGATCCTGTTATCTATTTGCTATAACTGGTAGGAACCAAGCCGCTGCTCAGCTACTTTAGATTTAACAGACTGAGCATATATATCTCTTGCATGTTTTATTACTCTTTTACGGTGGTTGCTGGCAGTCCTGAAAGCAGCTTTAGTCTCAGTACATCTATTACGTTGGTAGCTATGGAAAACGTGATTTCTGTGCGCGATGGCAGCAGCACATTCGGGGTAGAACCATGGCTGGCTGTTAGGTTTTTGTTGGAATTTTTTGGACAGTATGAATCTATCTATGCCTACAATTAACCATTCGGTCAGGTCTGATACTATAGAGGACACATCCTTTTTAAACATGGAATGTCGAGGTAGGTCAGATATGAATGTACGGAAGCTGTCCCAGTCAGCCATAGAGTATCGATATACAATACGGTGAAGAGGTACGTCTGAAGACTTATAACATTTCATTTTTATCTTAACTGTTACAACGGAGTGGTCAGAGGATCTCAGAGAAAATAGAAAGGAACATGAACACAGCCCAGGGGATGTTGTGAGGAAAAGGTCTTAAAGGCTTGCATATTGACCGGGTGTATCGGGCACACGGGTGGGTTCGTGAACAATCTAAGTGAGGTCATAGGCAATGGCAAAGTCATGACAGAAGTCAGCCATTCCACGTTATGGACATTGAAGTCACCGCAAATGTGAATGTAAGCCGAAGGATGAGCAGACACGATGTGGTCAATTTTCTAAGATATGCTCTTAAAGATAGTAACCCCACTGTTGCGGGGGCGATAGAGGGCAAATATAAATGCAGTGGTGTAAGCTAGTGCAACCCGAAAGCACATGTAAGGTAAATTAGGGTCTTCTCTGGAGATATCCCTACCACATAAAAAGTCATCTTTAATGTAGGCATATATTCCATGCCTATGGCGATCTTGGGGGGGGTCAGATTTAGATGTTAAGTTGGAGTATCCTTTAATTATGAGTTCGTCTAGAGAAGTGGTTGGCCCTATGGCAGTTTCACATAGAAAGAACATGTCCGGTGTCGTCTCCTGTAATTGTGTTTCAACCTCTGGAAGGTTGGAACGTAGACCCCCTGATGTTGGAGAAGGAGACCTGGTAGTAGGGGTATTCGTTGGAGCATGGGGTTCTAGGTTTATGCGGTAAAATGACTTACTTTGGAGCCGGTCTAGTTATTCATAAGGATCACATGGAAATTAGTTTTTCTTGGACTGGGAAAAGACTTCAGATCACAATTATACTATTTGCTTTATGGACTACGAATCAAAAGGTGGTCTGAAGCGTCAGCTGATTGTCCACAGTAAAGTAGCCTTCGTTGGCGTTCCTCAATTTCAACATAAGTGTGACCTCTACAAAACACTGTGTAAGAGCAGAGCTCGTCCGAAGTGTCACCTTCGTTACCACTAAAGATAGGAACTGCATCTTGACCACATCTCCTCCTGCATGTGTGTATAATGTTTAAAATAAAATTAAATTAAAAATAATAAAATTCCAAAATGTTTAAGCAAATAAAAATTATATAAGAATAAAATAAAAATTTTAAAAAATATGATAAAAATTTACATGGAAATTGATAAACAATCTACAATAATTAAAGGGAGACATGTCAAGAATTGACAATCAGCTGTGAAAATCGAATTCTCGCTTTTTAATCTATTGATGTGTACAATATTAAATATAGAAAATATATCTATTTTTTTAAAATAAAAGTTAATCAGTTTAGCTTCTTACACCGTTATGTTTTATTTGCTATAAACTTTGTAAATCCGTTATACCATTCTTGTAATTCCTTCTGTTGGAAATTACATTTATATATCACAAAACAACGCTTCTAATATATATATATATATATATATATATATATATATATATATATATATATGAACTCGTTTCTTTTTTCTTTTGTGTGTACTGATATTCATATTAAAAACCCTCTTTTCTTTTTTTGTGAAAAGAAAATACCATTTCCTTATATAAGGGCTGTGGAATTGCATTCACTAGCTAAAGATCTAGCTAATTTGCATATTCTTTTAAACATTCATTTTAATTATTTCCCTAGTAGTTGCTTCGTTTTTTTAATAGGATAATCATCTTTAATAAACTATTACGTGCAATTATATTCATGTAGATATTTTACATGATTTATACTTGCATAATATTTGCGTAAAAAGTTTATAGTAAACACAAAATTGTTTCCATGTATATTTATTTATACATATATATTTTTGTTTAACTAATTTTTCCACCAACCCCTCCTAGAGTTTTTGGTCTAGACATGAAACTTCATATATAAGATATTTGAACCCATGCAAAACTTTATATTTGGGTTTTATCCCGGAAAAATCCCCGCGAAAGTGTGAAAACTAAAAAAATGAAATTTGCCGGGCGAAAATTGAAAGCCGGAATTACGAATGCATAACATAGTAGCTATTAGTTCATGTTTTAATTTTTAGCCGTGCAGTAAACACGTTTTCATAGCCAAGTCATGGACGGGAGAAGCAAAATAAATTGTGTGCGGAACGTTTTGGTTTCAATTCTCGGTTGTGGCGCATGAGTCTTTTTTTATACTTTTTAAATCATAATTATATATTGCATCCAATCTATCTATCTATCTATATATCTATAAAAGTGAAAATGTTTGTGTGTCTTTTCTCTATGGTAGTAAAGGAAGACTATTATACAGAAAGTCATTATTTATATATTCACACTTTTGATATATACATATGCACATTACCTTATGAACAGTACATAGGGCCCGAGCAAAGCCGGGCGGAACTGCTAGTATATATATATATATATATATATATATATATATATATATATATATATATGTACATTTATATGTGTGTATGTGTGTGAGTATGTATATGTATATATATGTATGTGTAGATATATATGTAAAATATATACATATATATATACAGATATCTATATATATGTACATATGCGTGTGCATATATTTATACATATATATATATATACCTATATATGTGTGTGTCTGAGAGTATTATATGAATATAAATGTATATGTAGATATATATATATGTGTATATATACATATATATGAAAATATATACAAATATATACCTATATATACATAAATATATATATGTATAAATATACATATATATGTATATATGTACATATATATGCATATATCTATACATATATATATATATATATATATATATATATATATATATATATATATATATATATATACTAGCAAAAGTACCCGGCGTTGACTGGGTTCAAAAACAACCTACATAAAATGGACTATGGTTTATTAAAGTATGATAGGTTATGAAAAGGAAGGGTTGTAAAGAGATAACTTCGAATTCAGGTGTACTAAAACCAAAGCAGAATATGATGAAAGTAAACATAAAATAGATAAACCCTATAATTTATTATATCATACCTGTCCACACTAAAACACTTATCACAATATTATGTGGATCTATATTAAAAAAAAAACTTGTTAAACTTTGCGATATATTCCCATTCTATGGAGGTCAGATGCGAACAAACACCCCATAATTTTATTATAACATATTTCTTCAAACTGAAATATAATTCTCAAAGTATACTTACGCAGGTAGATATGAAAAGTCTTTATTAAAGTGTGTGCCTATTTCCATTCTATGGAGGCCAGGCGCGAACGCAGACCCCACAATTTTATTATACCATCCCTATTTAAGTTAAAACATACTTACCAAATCATTATTATGTACATCTATATCAAAAACACTTGTAAACGTTTTTTTTTGTTTTTTTAATTTTTTTATTTCCATACTTTGTGGATCAGGCGCGAAGGCAGACCCCACAATTTTAATGAACCATAATTCTGCTGGATTAGACATACCCATTCCTGTGTCTCGATACATCTTCTATCATTATATTTAATCAGTTTTTTAAAATAGTCAACCATATAGGAGCCTATCCTTGACCAGACACCCCCCACAATCATTCAGCTTTATATTATAGATATATGTAGTGTGTATGTATACACATATAATTAGTTTAATTCTTATATATATATATATATATATGCAAATATATATATATATACACATATATATACATATATATTATACACGTATATGTTTGTGTGTTTGTGCGTAGGCAATCTTCTATTTCGCTAATGATATGCGCTTTAGTATTTCAACGTATCTTGTTTGGATATTTTTTAATATATAAGCTACTGAACACATGAACCTTATCACTGGATACAATCATTTGCTCACTTTTTAATTTCACGATTTATATTTTCTCATAGAACACAAGGCAAGCAAATTCTTTTTTTAGTGTAGTTTTACGACACGTATATATCGGTTACTAATTGATTACTTTACATGGGTGAACGCAACAATTTCCTCTCATCGCATGGATAGGATTTGAATATTCGATGCAATCAGTGATAAATAAGTTTAACCTTGACAGTTAAACTCCTGTAGCAATTCCTCCGATATAATTTAAATATAGCGGTTGTCGCTTGTTACCACAGTGTAATATTCTACGTCTATGAATAACTGTAGTAATAGCGTAATGCGATCGATGTCTTCAAGTCATTTTACATAATTTGCGTTTCAAAAAGCACATCACTTTTGAATATTTCACCAAATAATGAACTTTATAAACGTGATAAAAAACAAACAAACAAACAAACTATAACCCACGTGACTTGTATGCTGATTGCACGCTTTTGTTTTACAGCTTTGTGATTTTTCGTTTTATTTATTTTTAAAAAATGGCGGATGGAAAACATGTGAACGCCTAATCAGCAAATTTAAAGGTTATTTTCTGTTGTTTATCATTTCACATTTAAAACATTAGAACTGTCTCGAAGAGATAAACAACTTAGTGAGATCGTATAACTAACACTAATCAAAACTATCAGTCTTCCAAGCGATTTAACCAACCAGTTCTGCTCTGTTTACACGCATATATATAAAGAGAAACAGTCGTACATATTACTGTTTTTATGTACATATATTGAAAACAATATTTTTTATTCATATTCACCCTAAACAAAACATCGCTACTTGGACGTACGAGGCTACTACTGGGGCCATATTAATGAGAAATGAGCGACATGGCGGCTTACATTGCATTTAAACTTCTGCATGTCAGTACAGTCAAAGACGCCTGTAATAGGAAGAGAATTGCATAGTCTAGTAGTCCGAGCGATGAAACTATTAGATAAAAAGCTATCCGGCATTTATGGACATCGACAGTGAAGGGTGCGATTTTGCGGTTACGCGAGTTTGTCGAGAGACTACAAATCCAATGAGTTCATTAAGGCACATTCAATTAAAATATTTTGAAACCAGCACAGAGATGTAATATTGGAGCGATGAAAGAGGGGTCGGAGTAAATGTGACAGTACTAAACCTATTATGTAGGATACTCTTCTTTGGGCCCCACGCAAGAGGCAAAACACAACGGTATATGCACCAGCACAGACTTTGCAACAGTACAACATGCAAAGGCGAATGACGGTCATGTAGAGGTATAGGTTACTGCCAAGTAGGAGTAATCTTCTCGCTTGAAAAAAGGAATCCATTTTCTTTGCAACAACTATTCAAAATGTTCACAATGTATTTGTTCAAGTTTATATCAACTGCGGCTCATCAGGGTTTGAAGGAAACACTCTTAAATAGGGTGTTATAAGGCATAGTTATTGCTGAATAAGAAAAACTTCTTGTAATTATTTTAAAAAAGCAGCTTAGTCTTAATAGCATTACCTCTTACCAATTTTCGGTTTCATTTCACTACGTTCTGGAATTCAATTTCGAAGGACCCTGCCATTCTTTGATATGTGCACATATGTTTTGCTCTCGTGCCTGTTATAAGGCGTTGTAATGTGCCAAATATACCCATCTCGGACACGATGTTATCAAGGAGGTTGTTTATGAATATCAGGAATAGTTGTGATCTAAAACCCGGCTTCTTAAGCTCTGGCACACAACCACCTATGATGGTCGAATTTTACATTAATAACGATTATAAAGAGTTGAATTAAAACTTTTCATTTAGGAAAAGCCTGAGTGGCACTCAATTCTTCGCTGACTCCATTTATTTAGTCAATCATGTAATCAAACTGAAGAAGAGTAGCAGGATTAATACTAATATTTCATAATAACATTGTTTTGCACAGAAAAAATGATTTCAAGAGAGAAGTATGAAACGTGTTTGGACAAAATTCAGGAGCACTATTTGATGCTGAGGTCAACTTCTAAAGACGATCGGCGTGGGAGCAAATTTCATAGAAATTTACTTCGATACGCGATTCTGCAAGAGGCTAATCAGTAGAGAAGGCGAGATGTAACAGACCCTGAATCGCTGGTTTGGTCTTGGAAGGTTTCCCTCTCCACCTATACCCCTTAATATATAAACTTATGCACGAGCGGTTTTTAGGGAGCATTTAACAAGCAACCCCTGGTCCCTGAGAAAATCCGCCGATTTGAAATACCGCTGACAATCTCTCTCTGTCTCTCTGTCTCTCTCTCTCTGTCTATCTCTCTCACTGTCTCTCTCTATATATATATCTCAGGTTTAATACTATTTTCGTTGCATATCGTATTTTGCACAAACTAAAATAGATTTCTGTTGGCAATAACGCTTACTTCTGATACTCGTCACCGCGACATAGGTTTTCGCCCCATTCGCATCTGCAGACTGTTGGTGACTTCATATGAAGGAAAGAAGGAAGAAGTCATATTCATGTAATTGTGGCCTTAAGTTTTTCATCTATTGACATTTGCGATACACGGAAATGAATTCGGAATTTCGGGTGAAAGTGCTGTCGGTTGCAGAGGACCGACACCTGCTGAACTGTTGACTCTGCAGTTATTTAATTTGAACTACCTATAAAATTATCTTTCAGAGTTGTACTATATTAGAACAAGTGTGATCAGTCGCAGAATGGGAAATGTGTTGACTGCGGACTCTGAAGTAATTTAATTTCAACTACCCATAACTTTACTTTTACAGAGTGGTATTATATTAAAACTTCTTAGTTATATAATTTATTTTAATATATTTTTTTAATAAAAAAAAAAAAACAAGAACCGGGCATATCATTATTGCTTTTGCGAAGGAGTTTGCATTGCTACCCGACAAGACGTCAAAGAGTTATTTTTCAGGAACCATCAATCAGGAGAGGAGTGCCTACCTCGACGCCAAAAAGAAGGCTGTGGCTTGCGGATAAACATTGGTAATAATCACAACGTGGCCTGGGCCGCACCTGTCTCCCTGGATCGGTGGCCTTTAATTGTTGAAATAGAATAAACAGAATTTTTCGTGAAACTCTCTCCCCTTGTTGATAATTAGACCAAACTGACATGTTGGGAAAGTTTTTCTGAGTGAATAGAATAACAGTTGAACTCATATGCCGGGATTAACCTCAGTTAATAGCACCAGACTTGATATAACTTTTTTTGGAATAACCATCTTTTCAGGTTATACCTCTCTCCCATTAATATTATGCTGTTTGGATGTACGTCAGTCAAGTAGAACCTATATTGTTCTTTTATCTAAAAAGGATATAATTATATTTAATATTCGTCTATTTATAATGTATGATTAAATTTACATCATGAGTCTATCAAGCCAAAACTTTGTCAAATCCATTAGATGTGGTTTCCTTCGCCTTATCCAGCACACGGTATATGAGTTCAAAGATAATCGTTAAAATATCTGCAGTACAGCAGCATTGCCTAAATACATACTGTCGGTCAAGAAGAAGATTAGCTTTTGAGAGGATCTGGGCTAATGCTTGATTGATTAATGACTTTTAATGATTTTAGCGACGAGACGGAGGAAGTTGAAGTGTACTGAAAGGGGCAGTTCTGTCCTCTGAATTCTTGTACCATATAGGCTATTATTCAGTTATTTAGCTGGAAATGTTTCAATAAATATAGCAGCTCAACACGCACTAGAATTTTTATGCTATCTTAGACATGAGAAAGGATTATTTTCCAATCATCACCTGTGGCTTTAATCTGTATAAGGAAATTTGGGAGGCAGTTGTTTATTTTGTCTCAGGTAGAGTTATATGCAGATCATCTTCTCGGGGCTAGCGCATGCAATATTCTGTTGTTTGATAGTGAAGGAATTACTGATTTTCTCTTATTCACTACTCTATTATAAACCTTCTGGAATTCACAAGTTCCTATCTTCTGCGATTGGCTACGTTTTCTGGTTATTTCAAGATACCTACATTTGGCTATGGCTATTTGAATCTTACAATGATTTTTGGCACCTATAATTTTTTTTCTTATTTGCACTTGGCTTATTACAGACAGGCCGACAGAATGCATGCTGTCTTTGGAAAATGGCAGCTGCACGATTTGAAGTGTACTATAGGGGAGAGTAGAGCTTGCTATAGTAGGAGCTTGCAATAATGGGAGCTTACTATAGTGGCTGTGTCGGAACATGTGTTTAATTGCCCGATTTGCACAACTCGTTTGTCTCATTCGAACATTGTTCAGCAGGAATAGAACATATACTGAAGAATGGGGTATATCTGATGTAATCAGATCATTCTTTTTATAATACTTTGTCGCTTTCAGGAACGGCTCATCATCTTATTGTTGGGATTAAAGGGTCTACAATACCACATGGTTGTCTGCGTTTCTCCGTGGACTATTTGCATTAGTCACACAATCCTCGGGTACTGTTATAAGG
This sequence comes from Euprymna scolopes, assembly GCF_053919585.1. Classification (NCBI taxonomy): domain Eukaryota; kingdom Metazoa; phylum Mollusca; class Cephalopoda; order Sepiida; family Sepiolidae; genus Euprymna; species Euprymna scolopes. The sequence goes on along the minus strand of NC_136484.1, from coordinate 153,262,617 downwards.
AATACGTCTAGATGTAATGCTAGCTCGTCTTCACGGTCTGAAATGCCGGTTGGGAACATGGCTATCAGTGTAAGGGAATGAGCTATAAAGAAACTATGAGTACTTTGCCCATTTGCGTGTGTGTAACTTGAGGAACAAATCAAATGTTTAGGTAGATATTAAAGTCTCCAAACACATACGCATGTGTGTTAGTATATAAAGAAAGTGTTGCATCTATACCATCAGAAACATCGTCAATTCGGGTACAGTTCTGACTTGAAGGAGAACGGTAGAGAAAATATAGATAGGGATAACAAGTGCGGATAGGCTAGTAAACAGCACATGGATATTTGATCTCAGACGTTGCACTTTTGTATAGAGGAGGCTGCTACGAATATAGGCTCTAAGTTTGTGCATATATCAGTCCGAGTCCTCGCGATAGAAAGGGAGAGAGAGAGTTATCCTGTCATAGTAAATAAGCTTAAGGTGGTTGTATAGGTTACTTTCACTTAATGTTAAAGATATCCGGGGAGTTTAATAAGAGATGAGATTCTACGTCACCTAGTTTATTCCTAAGCCCATGGATATTTGTGAATGCAAACCTATGGAGAGGAGCCTAATTGGTTTTTCTTAAAATGGTTGTCTGGTTTGATCGTGCATTTCGGTTTTTGGTGTTATTTCATTCTTAGATGATTTTATGATATTATTCACATATTTTTATCTGATAATATTCATATATATATATATATATATATATATATATATATAGTGTATGTGTGTACGTCCGTTCAATATTGAATTTCAGATGGGGAATACGATAAGATGGATGTAATAGTAGTATAGAAAGTGTCCTATTGCAAATATGCTACGAAAACATATTTGCCCTTCAGCTCTACCTATTTGAACAAATGTAACTGCGCGTATAAACACGAACACAACATATAGATATGAACACACCTACATGTGCATGTGTGTATATGTATATAAATATATATTTATATATGTACGTAAATGGGCATATAAATTTGAAGTTATCTCATTATACTGAGGATACCGTTGGTAATCTGAGCACTTTTCTATGCCGTATGTCATCGAAATATATATATAGAAAACATCTTAGCCATCTTATTACCGTAAATATTATTTCTACATATACAGCAAACGTGACAAATACCTCGATGCATATTTTTGCAACGTTTTCTTTGAAGGACGTATCTGTGTAAAAATACATTTAATTATATAGAAATGAATAATCAGATTTCATATATACACATTTTTCTACACACTTATACGTGCAAACTGTGTCTAGAGATTATATGCAAATGATGTTTTGTTTGATGTTTTATGTAAAATTCACAGATATGTGTTATTGTATGACAGAATGTGTACTATTATATATTGCGATTAAGTATTAAAGCAGTTAATGTTAATATATAATTTCAGGTTGATGTATAGTATTTTTTGTAATTATAGCAATTTGTAGTGCCAATAGATTATTTACGAAAAACTATAATTTTATATCAAAGCTGAGAAAAATAACAATGAATGAAAAAGAACTATATAATTAAAGAAATTATCAAAGGAAAATTTTCGCTTCAGATTTCGATAGATTTAGACATGAATACTCGAACAATCAAATTAGAAGTTAACCAATGAAAAAATATCCGATTGAATTCATGAATTTAACAAAGTGAGATTTATCATCTATCCAACGATAATTAATATGAAACGCAAATGCGTTAAGTGCGTTCCTATTTGTGGGTGTTGGAGATCATATGGTATCAAGTGTGTTGATATAGGATTTTGAGTAAAAACCCATAAAACAAAACAAATAACACGAGAAAAGAATAATGCAGTGCGCAAACATATATGTGAAAACAGAGATCACTTAAGTGCTATTTATAGATTATTCAGGAATCACCTTCGATGCGTTTGAGGATAGGGTTAGCGAGTAACAAATTCCAAAAGTTGTTTAAACGCCAACCAAACAGCGGTAAGATTATGATAAACGCTAGTATTATAATAAATGTGCTCGTGAATTCAGTTTAGGTGAAATACGAAGTTTAAATAAATTGTAGAAGTTACTGCCATTTTCTAGTTCAATATTTCTTTGAATAACTTGATAACCAGTTTTAGCCAAGCGTAGATCTAATATATATATATATATATATATATATATATATATATATATATATATATATAGATATATATATTAGTAAAATCGAAAACAATAAAACATTATGGAAACCATTGCCCTTATAAGGAAAAATGCGAAACTATTTTACCTATACCTCATCATGCAAAGTATTGTTAAAGATCTTTAAAGGATCGTTTTGCAAGGATGAGATATAGGTAAAATATTTTCGCTTGTTTTCTTTTCCTTTTAAGGGAAATGATTTTCATAATATTTTATGGTTAAACTGTTTTTTTATTCAATACATCTGACGAAAGGCTGTTTTTGTGAAAATTTTCAGATGACATAATGTTTGAATTTGTTCGAATAGTCTTGAAACAATTGTAACTAACGATTAAATACACTATTTGTTGCTTTCAATCCATTCCTTGATGTATTCGTTTTTGTTAAAACAATATATGAATGCTGAATTATGAAATATAATTTTGTGGCTTACAGTTCAGGTAATCTCTTTTTGGCTTAAAATTATTGGTATGTGAACGATTACTGAATTTTCAATTATTTATACCCAATAAAATTCGGAATACTATAAATAAGATATATATATATATATACATATATGCATATATATACATAAATATATACATATATATGCATATAAACATACACACACACGTGTGACTGTGTGTATGTGTAACACAACGCACCAAGTCAAGCATTGACTTTACTATATCCAGGTTGAAAAAACACAGTTTTGTAGAAGATTTTCTCATAGACTCACCTTCAATAAGCTATGGTTTGTATAATTTTGAGAGTATTTTAAATAGAGATATTTATTCGATTTAAAGACATTTACTAGAAGTTGTGATCTGTTGAAGACATATAGAGTTGCTGAAATGTACTTACTAGTACTTACAAATCTAACATCAGATGTTTATAATAAGCTGCAAAGTATTATTGAATAGGAATTCGTATTTTGGCAATAAATTTGAAAAGATTGCAACATTTCCGTTCAAATTTTATTTTAAAAAACGTAAGGTTTTCTTTTATAAATTCTTTTAGAAATTTGACAAAACTGTTCATAATCTGTTAATATTCTGTGATTACATACGTTTCAGAAGTTATATGACATTAAAGGTATCAACGTAGGAAATGTTTCAATAACTAACAGTGGAATTTTTATGTTTTTATTTTTTAACTTAGTAATGTTATCTAACCAAAATACAATGGATTATTAGTTAATATTATTGGGTAAAATCTAAAATCATCATAATATGGCTTTAAACATTAAATGTGTAACACTATATACCGATTCATAACTTGCACATGAATTCTAAATGCACACACACACACACACACACATATATATATATATGTATATGAATATGTATATATATATATATATATATATATATCCCGAAGAAAAATAATTGCCTGTGTGAAAACTCCTCATGAGGAACATTAATAATAATAATAATAATAATAATAATAATAATAATAATAATAATAATAATAATAATAATAATAATAATAATACATAACAGAAATTAACACACAAAGAGGATTCTTCATAGGAGACTCACTATCACCACTACTATTCATCATAGCCATGATGCCCTTGAACTGTATTCTGAGAACGTGCCAAGCGGGATACAAGTTCTCCAATACAGAGGGATAAATGAACCACCTGATGTACATGGACGATCTGAAACGTTTTACAAAGACCGAAAAGGAGCTAGAGACACTAATCAACACTACCAGGGTCTTCGGCTAAGATATCCAAATGGAATTTGGAATGGAAAAGTGCGCACAACCAGTTGTACGAAAGGGAAAACTGGAAGACAGAAGACATGAAACTACCCAACCAAACAGAAATGACGGCACTAGGGGAAGAAGACGACTATAAATACTTGGGAATTCTGGAAGCGGACACCATCAGAGCAACAGAAATGAAAGAGAAAATTGGAAATGAATACCTCAGGAGAACAAGAAAACTCCTGGAAATGAAATTATATAGCATGAACCTAATAAAAGGTATAAATGCATGGGCAGTATCACTAGTAAGATACTCTGAATCGTTTATAGGGTGGACTAAAGAAGAACTGACACAACTCGACCAGAAAACCAGGAACATCATGATTATGCATAATGAACTACACCCAAAGGACGATATTGACAGTCTCTACGTGAAAAGGAAAGGCGGCGGGAGAGGACTGATCTGTATAGAAGACTGTGTGAAGGACACGAAAAAAGAACTAGAAAAATACATAATGCAAAACACTGAAAGGATAATTATGGCAGCAAGAGACAGAGAAAAAAACAACAAAACAGAAAACAGAGAGACAAATGCCAAAACGAGAAAAGAAAAGTGGGAAGAGAAACAACTCCATGGAAGATTCATAAGAATGACAAAAGATGAGAATAACGAAAACACCTGGGCATGCGAAAAGGATATATAAACCGAGAAACTGAATCTCTAATTATTGCAGCGCAAGATAACTCGATCAGAACCAACCATATCAAAGCAAGAATCGATAAAACACAAGAAAACAGCAAATTCAGTCAATGTGGACAAAGCGACGAAACGATAATCCATATAGTAAGTGAATGTAGCAAACTTGCCCAAAAGAATACAAAAACAGGACTGGCCAAGTGGTGAGGGCGGTGCACTGAGAATTGTGCAAACATTTGCATTTTGAGCGTACAGACAAATGGTACAAGCATAAACCCGCAACAGCACTCGAAAACGAGAACCACAAAATCCTATGGAACATGGACATACAGACGGACAAACCCATCCAAGCAAGAAGACTAGATGTCGTAATAATTAATAAGAAAGAAAAATCCTGTCAAATCGTAGACTTTGCTGTCCCAGCTGACCACAGGGTGAGTATAACAGAAAAGGAGAACGAAGCAAATACACTGAGCTAGCCAGAGAGTTAAAAGGGATTTGGATGATGAAGAAAATCAAAATAGTTACGATAATAGTAGCAGCACTAGGAACAATTCCGAAAAACTTCGAAAAAAGAATGTCAGAAGTTTGAATCAGAGGAATAACCGCAAAAGTACAACAACTAACGATAATGAAAACGACTGAAATATTAAGGAAAACCCTTGAACGCGGAGAATAATACAAGAACAATATAACGAATAAGCGTTACAGGGAATGAAGAACACCAAAACTGTATAACTACAAGTTCTACACCCCTATCATGCATCACCCCCATAGTTTCACCACCGCTCCTCCCAATAAAGAATTAACACCAAAGAGCCAAGAAGGGTCAAGAAGGACTGAAACACCGATGAGAGGCGCCAGCCAGGCCTCGGTTGAACAAGCGCAAAGAGAACTGGGACTTTGGGAGACTTAGTCCCATTCAAATTCCAGTATAAACCAATGGCCACTGTCGGCGACAATCAATGGTAAGTGGCTGTTGCGATGATACAAATTCATTTGCAAATGCTATAGAAGGAGGTGGAGAGAACTGGACGTCTGGGGAGACTTGTTGTCACTCAACCTCCAGAGAAGATCTCAGGTTCCCAATCAGATCGTTTGTTGACTTTTGTGAAAGCTCAATATGAGCCAATAATAATAATAATAATAATAATAATAATAATAATAATAATAATAATAATAATAATAATAATTGTTGTGTCGTGGAACAACAGTGAAAATAAGAACAATCAAGTCAAGGTTCGGTTAAGGAACAAGTGTATTAATGTTAATCTGCAAAATAGGAAAGGGGGTGTATCTGCTGGGCACTCGGCTAGCAGTTGAAGTGCAGTCGCATCTTTCTCACCGGTGTTGGAATTACTAGCGCTATTTATAGTGGTAATCGCTGTAAACTCCTCTGTTCAAGGAAGGCCGGTATAACAATAATAATAATTATGATTTTATAAATTACAGAACTAAATGTGTTCATACTGCAAAATTCGTAAGATAGAATGAAAGAAAATTATATTGTCCAATCACGCTGGTGCTTAAATACTTAGTCTGGGCAAGAGTCTGAATTATAATAATGTACGAGTAAAGAATCTTCTACGACACTTTCTTATTTATGGAAATCGCTAAGGACAAATCATGTAGCTGCTGTAGGATAGTAACTTATAAATAGTACTTCCAACTCAAATATTATCCTAAGATACGTTTTAGATTCCGAAACAGATACATACAAAATAATGGAAGTATATTTTGGAGGTAGTTGAAAGCATACACATATTCCATTTTCTGTTCTCTTCATGAAATCATACTTAAAGATACATGTTTTCATTTTATACTTTCATACTAAAACATACTTAAATATAATTTCCTTACTTATTAACTTATATGAACTACATTATTTCTTAGGTAAGGATAGCTATTCTGCTACATGGAGAGATATAAGAACGTGTATCCTCATAGAAACTTTTTTGACACTGCTGATCAAGTCTCCAAACTTCTTAGCACACAAATGAACTGATCAAATATACATATGTATATCGACTATGGAATGATAAATTATATTGTTTAACATTTTGATAATCTCTTGATTTCTCCATATTTAATTGTATATGATAGCATACTATGTAGTACAATGACGCTTTTAAGGTCTGATTAGCATTTTCTACAATGTAATTGCACAGAATAAAGATTATGTTCATTAAATGGAATCGGCGCACAAAATGTCGTTTCTCCATTTTGCTGACTATTGATATCTGTTTATAATAAAGGGAAGAGAGCGAGCAATCTTTTCGTTTCGACGTCAGTGAAAATAACGCGAAATAAGAAATCGGTCGCCACTCTTGATAATCGATTATAGATAAGCACATCGACTTGGAAATTTTTTTTATATCCAATGGTTGATCGGTTGAATCGAGCTGTGCAGTAGATTCGTATCGGACTTATCGGCGCAGAAAAACGAATACAGCTCGCATGGCTTGTCTAAGAAAGAGAAATAAAAAAAAATTGAAATGATTCCGAACATAAATTGTTTGAAATAAAGCTGTGGAATCGATTCATGTAATATTCAATATCTGTTTCTTACATATTTTCAAACAATTGTATTCTCCAATGCTTAAGAAACAATGAAAAACACTATATAATATTAGCGTAGTTGTGCGATTTTTACGCATGATTTTGTGTTGAAGTCGTGGCTATACGACGTAATCCTGGTCACGCACCGATTTTTATTAGATCATCAAAGTTAAGCAACGTTGAGCCTGTTCAGGTTCCGGCGGGTTAATATTTGGAAATAGCAGGCGTTGTATGTAGAGGGAATTCGACATTTCTCTACAAGAATTGCAAACCCCTAACATTGTAACCTCAACTTACCAAGATAAACACCCTACGGGGGTCGTCATGATGTCGATATTCCCTAGAAAAATGCTACATCGGAGAAAACCAACTCGATCTTCCGAGTGTGAATGCCGCCTTGTTTGAAGTCGTTTCTTAATATAAAGCATTTAAATGTGAACTTTAATTAATCCAATTCCTACAAACTGAAAAATTAGACCATACAAAGCCAAATCGTTCAAATCTAAAATTCGATCCGCTTTTAGTTAAAAGTAAAAATATTACATAACATGACGAACGTGTGTGTGAAGGATTACGAATGAAAAACGTTTAGTAGCTGAAATTAACAATTTGGAAATGGTGTTCATTGCATTTTGCATAATAATATTTCATAGTTTCTTTCTAACATGCGAGAGATAGGGCGTTGGAGTCAATTCTGTCAAAATCGATGAATTCCTTAGTAATGCTAGAATCCTCATCCGAGTTTTAGAATAACCATTGCTATACAGTGGATCCGGGGCTAAGATCAATGGCGCACATATATAAATGCTACATTTTATATATCATTCCAAATTTCGTCAGTAGCATAACGTTGATATCATATATATATATATATATATATATATATATATATATATATATATATATATATATATATATATATACATGTTTGTTGACATATATATATATATATATATATATATATATATAAAACTTTTACCTATTATTTTGCTAACTATATTCCCTCTGATTTTATGCGGCTTTCTTGGAACTCCATGGAATATGAAAAACACTGTAAATCTTTTAATTACTTGTCAAATAATAAGTTTTTTACAGTTATTAATCTGGCGAATTTAATTCGAAATGTTTAGTTATACTTTTGCTCTACCTCTTATATTGACATCTTTTTATTTGGTTGGGATTGTTTTATGAGTAGTGATACTTATATATTGATATGGAATTTAAATATACAGTATTGTGAAATATGTAATCGGAAATTATTTAAAAGTTATTTTATGCTAGCAGTAACCGTTAACCGGCGTTGCTCGGTGGAAGCGTGCGCCCTCGCTTCTAAAAGTTAAAGTACGGCTGCTGTTGTTGCTGCTGCTGCTGTTGTTGTTGTTGTTGTTTTTTTGTTGTTCCAGCCCTATTTCTAACCTCCTCATGTTACGAGCGGCTTTTGGAATAGACATCTCCAACTCCTTATGGAATGTCCAGAATGGGTGGGCAAAGAAAACAACCGAAAACCAAATGAAGTTTTTTCGTTTCATTTTGAAAAATAAAAATAGCAAAATGTAAAAAAAAAAAGCAAAAAAACATAAATAAACGTTTTCCAGTAAAAAACTCCTCCACCACAATAAAATACGTCACATAGGCGTGAAGCTGAAACACCTATATTTCGACTCTGCTCTTTATCTACTGGTCCATAGTGGCGAAATTAAAATAACGTTTTTTTTTATTTATTAAAACTAAATCAAGAAAGAACGTAAGATGTGTTTGCGTGGTTAGCGAAAGAACGATTTTTGTGACCCTTGCTGAATTCGGTGTGTTTTTAAAAACAGAATATAGCGAACATTTATAAATATTGACCCCCACCCCCAGAAAAAAAAACGAAATATACAAGAAATCTGGATAATATAATTTGTGTTGTAAAGTATATTTTAAAAGTTTTCTAGTTGGTTTAAATGTTTGAGTTAAATGTAGGACGGTAAAACCTGATATAATGTAAAGAACTCTGTGATATTCCCCCCAAAAAAGACAAATAAAAAGCCCAAATAAAAAAACAAAACAAATGTAACTGTTTTAATCAGAATTCGAAACTTTATGAACAAAAAAGAAGAAAACACGTTAGCGTACATTAATAAATATTGAACCCCACCTTCCACTCTCCCTCTCAGATGTAAGAAAAAATACATAATAAAGCTGAAAATACAAGAAATGTGAAGAATATTATATGCCGTTAATTATTTTTTTATGTATTCTAGTTGGTTTAAAGGTAATTGAGCTAAATATAGAACACGAAACCAGATATAATGCATAGAGAGTTGCGGCGTAATTGTTTTAAATCTAACAATATAAAAATAATGGTAATGCAAGTAATGGTTAATGGAATGTGTAACTTAAAAGTGATAAAATGATTTACAGCAATGCGTGATAGCATGTGTAATTTTAAATGGAATAAATGTTGTATAACAATGTGTGGCGATGGAACAGCCATAGTGAATTAGGGCTGCGGTGTTCGTTTTTTGTATGTTTGTGTATAATCAAGAATAATAAAATGCCATCGTTACAGCCAATGACAATAGCCAGAGTGTTATGGGGGAGAAATCAGTATTTCTGAATAGCGAAGTGTACTGGTAGTTCTAAATGTATGAGTGTGCAATTCAGCAAATATTCGTGTCAGGTCAATATAGTAATAATATGTATAGACGTACCCGGTCCTGTTTAGGAGAGTATGAAAAGTAAAAGTGTAAAAAAGTATGTTTTAATATATAAAGAAACAATGGTTTAAATGTGTGATTTACATAATGTTATATAAACAACAGTTTTTTTAATTTAATTAATTTATAAATTTCCATTACACCATATATATATATATATATATATATATATATATATATATATATATATATATATATATATATATATGCACACACTGCATGGTTACGTTCCAACACTTTCAGATGTTATTACTATTTCCCAAATTTATATTGTTAATTTTTGGCTATTTAGCTCTTATATAGAGTGCTTCCAGTATTTTAATCGTTTTACGTTTGGATCCATATGAATGATTTTTATGTTTTCAACTATGATTTTTCTAAATTAATAATAAGGGCAAACATGTTGTTTTAGGTGTTGGCAAATCGAGCTTGTGTCTGAAGTGTGTAGGTTTAATCGTCTGGACAATGTGTTGGGAGTGTGTCCAATGTAGGTATTTGTGTTTCTAATGTTGGGGATGTATTCTCCCAAAGGGCATTAAAATCGGGCACATTGGTTTCGTCGACTGATTCTGTTGTTTTTAATTATAAGGCTAGCAGTTGTTAATTTGTGGTAGTATATAATAAATTTGATCTTATTATAATTGACTGGGGATATATATCGAAGTATTTTATTGCTTAGTACCTTTCTATCTTATTTAAAGTTGTTGTGTAGCTGGTTTAGATAGAATAAAGTAATGATGTGGAGATTGTTAACTTGGTTATTATTAGTTTGATCTAGGATTTTAACTATTGGTGTAATTTGTTTATCGACTAAGAACTTCGGAAATTCGTAATTAATTAAAACCTGTTTTATATTTCTTTAATTCACTGTAGAATATTTTTATCTGAGGAGATCAATTTGGCTCGGTTAATAAGGTGTTTCATAATTCCGGTTTTCTATCGGTATGGACATAAACTTTATAAGTTTAAGATACAGCAAGTAGTTGCAATAGTCGTTTTATACAGAGAATGTATTCCTTCTTTATGCTGTAGTTTTTATATATTTTGCTGTAGTATATAAATATATATATATATATATATATATATATATATATATATATATATATATATATATATATTGTTCAATTATATGTTCCATAATGAAACGCTGGAGAGTGTCGTCAGTGATGTTTCGGCGCGGATCAGAGAATGTTTTGGGTCTTTCAACATCAGACATTCCTTCCCGCGCAGACCCGACCAGAAGTTATCGGTCTCTAGTCCTCTCTCCATGAGTGCGTTTTCAGACACTGTTTAAATTGCAGCTACACTCCACACAAAATCATCCTGATTCTCGGATTGGCTGAATACTAATGGCGCGTGTTTTAGTATACGAATAATATGATAGCAATAAAAAAACGGAATAAAAACCTTAAGATCACCCAAGAAGAAGAATTAATCACAAATAAACCGAATCCTTCGCAATAATAATAGATGTGGATATATGCATGCATAGAACCAACCACACATGCACAGACAAACATATGCAAATCATTTTTTTTTAAATGTCTTTAAGCTAAACCTTGGAACTTTACCACATGAATGATAATTTTATAAATAATTAAAGTCAATTTAAAAAATAAAAAAACTATATACAACTGAAAAATATATATAATGCGCGAATAAAGGTAAAAAGCGAAGTGTAAATATGCGACTAAATACAAGTAGAATAAAAAACAAAAAAAAATGAATTAACTATCAAAATATTCTAGAGTAAACTACAAAAAATCTTTAAAATATTTAAACAAAAACGCTGCGAAAAGTAAAAGGACGAAAAAGGTAGAACTGGTAAAAACTCTTGGACTAAAGCGAACGAATGAGATAAGAATAAAATTATCGGATGAACAAATAAATGAAAAGGTTTACATTTAATAAATAATTACAGCTGAATGACGAAGTTAATTAAAGAATAAAATAACTATATATAAGTGACAATTATATGTAATGTGCGAATAAAAATTAAAAACGAAGTGCAAACATACAAGTAAATAAAATTAGAATAAAAAATTAAATTAAATTAACTGTTGTAATGTTCTAGGGTGAACCAAAAAATGACTACAGTATTTAAACAAAATCGCTGCTAAAAGCAAAGAGACGAAAGAAGTAGAAATGGTAAGACACTCCGAAGCCAAGACGAGTGAATGAAAGAAAAAAATATAGGATAAACAAATGAGTGAGAAGGTTTACGACAATAATAATTGGTACGAACATATAAAAAGGAATGTATTCCATTTTTTATATTTTAATTTTGTTATTTTTTATTTATTTTTATTATTTATTTTTTAATTTTAATTTTTATTTATTTAGTTTTTTGACAACACACCTAATAGCCTATGATTCTAACAAACAAGTAGGAAAGAAAGGTTCTTACGATGAAAACGTTTGGGCCAAACAAAAAAAAACACAAAACAAAAGGCCGAATAGCTGATTAAAAAAAAAATTATGTGTGCTTGTTATTCCCATTCTTGTGGACCCCTGCGCGATATCTAAGAACTAGCACGTTTTAACCACAATATTAAATATCTGTCTAAATGTCTAAATGAACACAGTCTGCCTAAATATATATATATATATATATATATATATATATATATATATATATATATATATATAAGTAATGTGATTTATAATTTAAAATTTTTTTAAATTTTTAAAATTTAAAAATCAAAATTTAATTAAATTAAAAATCAGTTTCATAAGAAGGAACAACAACAAAGTCAATTATCTGTACGATCGTTTCGGAAATCCGTGCTTTTTATTTGTGGTATACATGAAGTCACGTAGAACAATTATACATAGTTTTTTTTTGGTAAGCACGGTCTCCTCATCAGCAAATTTAGGACGATTTCTATTGAATTGAAAAGACACCAAAAATAAACCTAGCATTAAAAGTAAGGCAGATGAATCTGAAAAATTGAAGTAAAAGGTTTGGATTTAAAATTTATAAGAAAATTAATAAGAAAATTGGTATAGGTTAGAGATAGAAATGAGTAGAAAAAATATATATTTTTTTTGAATTTACATAATAAATTTGATTTAAAAATATATAGATATATAGTTACCTTTTAAAAATAACTCTCTATCAAACCAAACTACTCTATCCAACTATATTTGGCAACTAAAAAATAGCAATATTTCTTTCAACTTAAAATGGCAAATAATTGAGACTTGCAAATCATATAAACCAGGAGATAAATTTTGTACATTATGTACAAAAGAAACCCTAAAAATTTTAAAATATGAAGATATAAAAAGCACAGCCAAACTAATAAATTCAAGACACGAACTTCTATCATGTAATCATAAACGTTGGTTTAAATTTAGTAAATATAAACCACCTTAAATCATTAAAAATTACTCATTAATAAAAATAGATTACTTTTTTTTTTTAATAAATTAAGTTAAACCAATTACCGCCCTTAGACTCGTAAATCAAATAATAAATAAAGCCATGACAATTATCTCCCCTTAAAAACTTGCAAAATAAATACTCTCTCTCTATAGATATTAACTGTAGCGTCTTTAAATCAAAATACGCTAACGGAAACAATTTACTGCACGAGCGTCGCCCTTTTAAAATTCATCCTTCAATAAAATAAAAAGCTATAGCAAACATCTAAATGACTACTTTAAATACAGTTCCTGATTTCAAAAAAAGAAAAACTAAAAGGTAACTATATATCTATATATTTTTAAATCAAATTTATTATGTAAATTCAAAAAAAATATATTTTTTTCTACTCATTTCTATCTCTAACCTATACCAATTTTCTTATTAATTTTCTTATAAATTTTAAATCCAAACCTTTTACTTCAATTTTTCAGATTCATCTGCCTTACTTTTAATGCTAGGTTTATTTTTGGTGTCTTTTCAATTCAATAGAAATCGTCCTAAATTTGCTGATGAGGAGACAGTGCTTACCAAAAAAAACTATGTATAATTGTTCTACGTGACTTCATGTATACCACAAATAAAAAGCACGGATTTCCGAAACGATCGTACAGATAATTGACTTTGTTGTTGTTCCTTCTTATGAAACTGATTTTTAATTTAATTAAATTTTGATTTTTAAATTTAAAAAATGTTTTAAATTTTTAAATTATAAATCACATTACTTAATATTGAATTAGCTCTAGGACATTTAACTATCGAGCTTATTATATATCTAAATTACAACGAGCATTTCCTGTATTTTAATTAAACTAGTAATTTCACTATTACATTAAAATACACTTAGCTCTTTAGACTATTATTCTAATCTCCTTTAAATTATATATATATATATATATATATATATACATACATGATTATCACGGGTTTTACTGCAGAGGGATTGGACGGCACGGTTTTCATAATTATATGTGCTGCATTCTTTTTCCTATCCGGCAAGATTTGTATGTATGGCAATGAAAATTAAATACACATGGTATTATATACTTGATAATAAAACAAAAAAGACGATAAACGTTACGTGTAAATTTACTATGGCATTCAATAAATAGTCATATTGAATCGGATTCAATTATTGCACTAATAATAAATCTACTGATTTCTTGAACTTTCTACTTGAAATTACAAAAGTACATCTAAATGAAATGAACCCGATGAAACTAAGATGATCATTTATAAAATAAGCTACTTTAGACAGATTATACCACATACACATAATTGCTTTATATTTATTTGAGATCTGTGAGTAGTTCCAAAGTATCCTGTATACATTTTCCTATATATTACAAACGATTAAAATTAAATAATGATCACATTATTTTTATATTTTGCATTTGACGATATATTCATTACATTTAGCATTTAGTAAATGCTATTATTTATTAAACATTTAGTCGAAAAACTGTAGTCGGATGTTTGTCTTTAGAAGTGCCATATGTCTAGAATAAAGTATTCTTATTTACAAATTCTTCAATAGATCTGAATGTAATAGAGAGTATTCTATTTTGGAGCACAAGAAGCACAAATGCGTCTTTAATTTCTGTATCTAATACTCGTATTAATTTTCTAAATGTGACGCTTTAGTAGTAAGTCGTCGGTTAAACACCAAATTACCTCTATAAAAAGAATACCAGTAAAGTAATCTATTTAAAACTACCAGAAACAAACAAGTAATGAAAAAAATAAAATAGGCATGTGGCGAAAACTTATTGTCCGTGTATTCTGATTCTACACAAAGTTTATACAAATGTTTTGTAAACATATTCTCTATAATAAAATGATGGCACTCTATTTATAGTCATAAACTAAAATTATTATTTTACTATTGCAAATGTCATTGTATAACGGGTATCGTATATCATACCGTACTCAAGGATAAAATAGAACGTAAAGCCGCCTATATCGTAGTCTTGCTTCACTTCTGTCTAGTTTTATTTATTTTCAATGACTTTAAATGATAAATATGAATGTTGTCGGTATTTCTTGAAAAAACTAAACACAAAACAACAAATATTATACATCTTCAATGATTGGAGTTTTGCTTTGTATATATTGTTGCTAATTTTGTTCTCGGAAGAATAATTTTCATGCCAATTGAATAGAAAGTTAAATTCACATGTTATTTAATTGCTCCCGCTAAATTTGCGATATATCCATATGTTCTTGTTTTCTTGTTTGCTGTTCTTTCATTTTGTAAGTTTTATGGATAAGGTTACCCAACGCTTGAGAGAAATTCCTGTTTGATATGTTCCTCGTCCTTTTAATCAAAACCATTCGAAGTCCGTAATAGCCTAATCCGGCATGACACAATTTAATAAATAATACAGCATACTAAACAGATACGCTGCCAGACGTGTTCATGCTGAGAAGTAATGATTGATGTTGGGATTAAACTTGCTCATTCTAGAAATTGATATGTTAATGGAAAGTGCCTAACATATTATGCAAATTACTGCTTTCTCAGGAAGTATTTGTTTGCTACATGAATAAAGAAACGTTGTTCATATTAAGCGTAACTGTGTATTATAGTTAGTGCCAAACCAGCTTGCAGCTATTATGCATAGCAAAAGAGATAACGTCTCTTCATACGCGGATTCCGGTTAGAATCACAACCAGATCACTGAATCGCACACAGTAATTACTGTATAGAGCTGACAATGCAACATACTAGCTTGTCTACTGTGCATGCAAAATACATTATACACTGTCGCATTAGATAATATTAGTACGAGCTGCAAGTTATACGGCAGTTAATGAAATAGAGGAGTTATACATGTAAAATATATATTCACTCGACTACGAGCAGGAGGAATACAGGGGAAGAGATGACATTTGCAGATATAATGCTTAAACTATCGCATTTATTGATTGTTCTAATCACAATTAGAGTTTTGGGGCGAACACTGATTTCTGCATTTATTAACATCAAGATCTGTGAGGCAAAAGACCACATACTCCGTGTCGTTAAACAATTTCCGAATTCTAATTCAGTTGATCCATTAATGTTATCATGTTACCCCATAGATGTGAATAATGCCGCTTCATCAGTTAGCATAATGGTCATAATAAACTAATAAAAATAATCTGGTGAATTCTAACATATCAGATTATTTAATATTTTGCAGCTAAAAAACAACGTTTAACAATAGCTTTCAAATTCATTCTTGGATGATTTTTCTAATTCTATTCAAATAAATTACAATGAAAACTAAAGCGCCATATATTTGTCACTGAAAGGCAAGATGTATTAAATTTAGCATAAACATCAGGACGGTGGCGTGTTAATATAGATTGAATAGCTTGTCTGTACCGTGCGTTAGGTGGTACTATTTAAGCCGATAGCCTAATGAAGAAATTATGCACAAACATTTTAACTATTTATTTCGTCTCTGCACTTCGTTACTAATACGTCTCTTGAACAGTGTGATGTATATTCTCTGATTCACATTAGATATTTCCTTTTGACAGTATTACATATTATACACGTATTTGTATTAATCCGATTAGGAAATGTTCAGTCTAACAATTAAGATGATAGAATTTAAGTTGGTTGGTTGTTTTTGTTTTAAGTTGGTTGGTTGTTTTTGTTTCAGGTTATTTACTACCGAATCCAGTTATTTTGAAGAAAATCTTTTTAATAGAATTTTTTTCCAAGTCGGTTTCTATTTAACCCATAGTTGTGACCGTAACATGTACTACCACTCTGGGTCAGAGTGGACCTGAGAGAAATGGCAATTAAAGGGTGAATCCATAATCCCCAAAGCCCACAAGTTAGAGTCACACCATCGTGTATAGTTTACGGTCATATCCAGGATCGATAGAATTTAAAGTTTATTATTGAACTAAAGATTATTAAATAAAGTTCAACAACGCAATTATAAATATTCATCACCTGAGTGAAGAGCTTATAATAACATATTTTTTATCCAAAACTCAATCTCGTTTTTATTTGAAATTGATATTTAAATACAGTAATAATTTATCAGACAAAAAACAAATAGGTGGAATATATTGCACTTAAATAGCCAATATAAATAAAACTACAATCTACAATAAAACACACTAAGAAGCTAAACAATTAATTCTGGTTTGGTACGAATCGCCTTACATACGTTTACAGATATTTTTCCTGTAAGCATATTTATTGATAGTACACACATGAAACTCTATTCCCCTTCAAAGTAATCTACTCCGGATGCAATACATTTGTTATACTGTTCCAACAACATCTGTAGGACCCCATGGATGTTTTCTTGTGTGAGTGTGGCAAAGACCCTCATTACATCGTCTTTCATCCCGTCAATAGTCTCATCATAACGACAACCTCTAAGGGTTTATATGAGCTTAGGAAATAACAAAACGTTACAGGGGCCAGGTCTGAATTATTATGAGAGTGCGGAACTATCTTGATACTCATCTTTGTCAAATATTCTGTGACAAGAATGAATTTGTGGATTAGTGCATTGTCCCGGTGGAATTGCACTGAGCCGATTTGAAGAGTACTGGCCTTTTCTAACGCAATCTCTTGCTGAATCTTTTCAAACCTTAACAAATTAATATTTGTAAACTGTCTGCGTAGTGCGAACCCAGTGCATGTAAGTCATGCTTGTGGTGTCAAAAAATGGATCATCATAGGTTTCTGGGTAGATTCTCTTAGTATGATCTTCTTGGATTTGGGAGAGCAAGCATGCTTCACTGGGAACTTTTTTTGATCTCTAGGTTATAACAGTGGATACAGTTTTCAGTGTATTTTACCAGAGCATCAAGGACCACGGGTTCTGAATTGATCAGCTCGAATATCTCCCTGCTGTCATGACAACATCTTTCTTACTGATTTTCCCTGAGCGCCTTTGGGAAAATCTTCATGCAAATCTTTAGCATCTACAATACGTCGCAAAAAAGTGTGTACAGTTTCAACACTGACATTAGCTTGTGCACTTATTGTGTCTATAGATACACGGTTGTCCTTATCCATGTATTCTTTATTCGGTCAATCAACTCTAGTGTTCTTTCGTACTCCTCCCACGCCTCTCACAGTCCTCCTGTCTTCTTTGAATCTCTCATGCAACTCAAAAGATTATGCTCTATTCAGGCATCAGGGTCAAAAAGCGGTGTGAAGCATTCCATGCATTTCTGCGGCATATTTCCAAATTTAGAAAAATGTAATTGCAAATCGTTTATCTGAAGTATCTTCACATTCAGATTGTATTTTGGAAATTCGTTAGCTGTGACAATCAGGCTTTAGTAGGGGGTATTCAAATTCCTTCTGTAGCTGGTCATTTGAATTTGAAATCATAAAAACATGGACCAGTCATTTCATGACATGTATTAAACTTACATACTGGATTTTCTAAGAGTCTATTACAAAAAATTTATTAAGATATCTGCTGCAAATTTATCAATCCACCATACAGTAATTAATTTATTCATATTATGTGCCTTTTTCATCAATCTGGAGAGTATATAAACACCTTATACAGACATTAAGATAGATAAAAACGATAAGATACAATCCATATATTTATTTGAAACGTGTACTTATGTCAATACAACCGTAAACATGTAGATTAAGTGATTAATGACCTAAAACCTGCCATTACATAAACCGTTAAAGTGTCGTTGTTATATTAATTACATATACGAACTTTCAGAGAAAACGATCCGTGAAAAATATAAACCCCTGATCTGTGAAAGATGCAAATAAGATGGAAGGCATAACTTAATACGGAACACAAATTTACTTCTGCAATAAATAAAATAGTTTGATCAAATTTTTTTTACTTCAATGTTAGTACCAAACAAAACCTTAAATTTTAGTCGTTATTTCACATGAAGATCAGAAACCTTTCGAGAAAACAATGTAAACAGCATGCAGCATACAGTATACGATTTCCTATGCGATTTAAATACTAAATTTCTTGAATAAAATAAAAATATTTTTCATTAAAGAAATAATGTTTTGTATCAGACTTAAGTATTGATTCTAAGATCAGTTAATAATAGTTAGGCACCATTGTAATATAAATAATATAGTTTCAAGGACATAATATTAAGTCCTGTAAACGATACTTGTTCAAGTACGGTCAATTACAGACGTAACACATATTTATCGTTTATTGTATGAATGAGCAAGGCAGATTGGCATATTGTTAATTATATACGATTTTGTTTATTATTTATTGATTCCAAATAGCAGTGAATATCGTTTTACAGAGCAAAATTTCTAGCATATAACATTTTCGCCTTCCTCGTCTTACTTATGCATATAAGTGCAGTGCCTGTTGAATGCTGATATTGACATTTTTCGTGATATGCCAGTATGTTACAATACTAGAAGACAAACACTGGTTCGTATCAATATATATATATATATATATATATATATATATATATATATATATATATATATATATATATATATCAGAGAGGTGGTAGCACTCTCTATATAGGGATGGCCCGTACACGCCTATATATGCCTACAAAACAAAACTATCCAAATCTCAACTAAAATCAACTTATAAGTTTCAAAAAGCACACATTCTTACAGAAAAGCGTCTTACGAATCCAGCGAGTGTCAGAACGTCGGTTAAAATGTCAAAAGAGAGCAAAAATAAAGGGTACAGAAATGGCCAATTGTTCTTCTTTCTTCTTTCTTCTTCTTTCTTCTTTCTTTTGAGACGATGTATCTCGGTGTACGAGCGGTCTCTGACAACAGTTCAAGCATCAATCGACTGCTCTTTACACGGAGAAGTGCAGTGACCCATCGCTTTTTAGCTAACTCCATAATTAAATAAGATTACGTGTAATAACAAGTTTTAAACACTATATACCCAATGTAGACAGACCACTTCGAACACGGAACTTCTCTCAAAAGGGACAGCTCCAAATAATACACCGGATGCTCACAGACGTTCCATTTTGCCAGTGGCCTATATTTCTTGGACGCTGAATATTTGAGGTGAACGTTAAGGTTTTTTCTTTAAACAGTAGCCCACCAGCGTTAATGAAACCACAACATCTTTATCTCAGTTGATCAAACTTGTTATAAGAGTAACCTATCAGCAAGTACGACGTCAAAAAACAATGTTATAAAAACAAATAATTCTTCAGATTTTGGACTGTAAAATATGTACAAAATGTCAATGCTGTGACCAGGATTCGAACCTAGGTTAGCACGGCCACAACGTGGGGGTCCTAACCTCTAGACGATCACGGCTAACACTGACGTCTGTCGCTCTTGGCAGAAAGACACATGACTACTGTCAAACTATTGAAAAATAAGGAGGAAACTTGAAATTCTCGCGCATGCGCAAAAATACACTATAGCAACCATTGTTAAATGCAGCTGAATCTCTTCGCTCGCTAAGAAAAGTAGATCAGACCAGTTCTTCTAAGAACTCACCAAACGCCAAAGGAAATAAGTTAAATTAACCGCAAAAGAAACTGCAAGAAAGTCATCTTCTAAGAACTCACTGGAAGTTGACCAAAAAGAATCAAAATCCAAGCCCTAGCCACAAAAATAACTAGATATTGTGGCTACTATACACAATCTACTAATAAAAACAAGTAAGTTTTCTAAAATAAACTACAATAAATTAACCAAGTAACCTCACACTGTCACTGATTAGGACTTCATATAAAGATAACAACTACACTATTGGTGTATATACCGTTCCACACTTTAACTATTGGTGACGGGGCAGTATCTCAATTCTACGAGAGTTGTCTTGCTATAAGATAAGTGATATTATAGTAAGATACACATAAGTGTTATATGTTTACATTTAATAAAAAATGCCAAAGTCAGCACGTAGTAAAAAAGCTCAGAGAAATATAGACTATGAAAAAACAAAGTCAAGGTATTATTCTGAGCAAAAAGAATACTATCAGAAAAATGCTGAAATAATAAAAATTAAGTATCATGCAAATCCTGAGGCAAAGAAGGCTGCCTCACGTGCTGACTCAAAAGCACGGTATAACAGGGATCCCGAGGGGAAAAAAACTGTCTCACGTGCTCTTTATAACAAAGAACCAGAAAAAAAGAAGACTGCCTCACGTGCTCTTTATAACAAAGAACCAGAAAAAAGAAGGCTGCCTCACGTGCTGACTCAAAAGCACGGTATAACAGGGATCCCAAGGGGGAAAAAGCTGCCTCATGCACAAACTATTATAAAAAGACCTAAAACCCAGCAGGAAGCTGCTACTTATGGAGGCGGCAATGAGCCGCCTCCTAAAAAAGACAATACTATCATGAATGTAAGTTTAAAAATAAGACTGTAAGTAAAAATACTAATTAACAAGAATAAAAAAGCATTGGAAATGCAAAAGGATATAGGGATGGTATGCCAAAAAGTATACAAATAAGATAGCTATGAATGGCTAGGCACATGTAAATAGAACTGCATCCAAAGTGTAGCCCTATAGCTTTTTACAACCGTAATTATGGCACGGAATGAAGATTGGAGAAAAGCTATAGGGCTATACTTTGGATGCAATTCTATTTCCATGTGCCTAGCCATTCATAGCTATCTCGTTTGTATACTTTTTGGCATACCATCCCTATATCCTTTTGCATTTCCAATGCTTTTTTATTCTTGTATATATATCAGGTGGGAAAGAACATTAACTTTTAAATTCAGATAAACATATCTCAGCTCAAATAAAAATGTATTGATCAAATCAAGCATCACCAGAGTCAACATACTTTTGCGAACGCAAAACAAGTGTATTTATGATAGTAATCAAATTTTGCGTATTAGTGGCGATGATATCGCTGTAAGCGTTTTTGATATCGCCTAAGTTTTTGAAGCATTTCTCACGCAGAAAATTTTCAGATGCTTGAAATCGTAGTCAGTAGGTGAGAGGTCTGGCGAGTATGGTGGATGAATCGGATTTTCGTAGCACAATTTGTTTAGGGTCGGTTAAGCAACGTGCGGTCGGACATTGTCGTGGCGGAAAAGCGGGCCTCTTCTGTTGACTAATGCTGATGTTGTTGTCGAAATATGCGTTTGGTACATTTGTTGACAATACGTCT
Source organism: Euprymna scolopes (assembly GCF_053919585.1). Classification (NCBI taxonomy): domain Eukaryota; kingdom Metazoa; phylum Mollusca; class Cephalopoda; order Sepiida; family Sepiolidae; genus Euprymna; species Euprymna scolopes. Next base: position 153,240,273 of record NC_136484.1, on the reverse strand, counting down.
CCGTCGTAATGGTTTCGACTGAATTCAAAATACTCTAATGGATGAGACCAGTTGCAGATGCCCAAATAGTCAGCATGACCTTCTACTTGTGCAACTCTGGCTTCGGGAAATGTTGTGCAACTTCGTCGGCGTCTAGCGACTGAAGTAATCGTCGCTATTTGCCGGAAAAAACAGTATTCAGCGCAAGTTACAAGCCAGTTGAGAAACAGGGCGTTCTCGTTGTGTAAAAGAAGGGAAGACGACACTTCATAACGGCGTTTTTTTTTTTGTTCAATACGCGAGACACCCATTTAAAAGTTTTTTTTTCTTTCCAATCACTCTCAAATGGTTAAAAATCGTCGTATACGTTAGTGTAATTAAGTAGCAAATTCTCGAACAGTTGTGCTTGGATTGGCTTCCACCAATGCTTTTAAATAATCGTTGTTAAAATCCGATAGCAGACCACTACGCTTATCATCTTCAAGGCGGTTTTAGGTACCATGAATTTTTTAAACAACTAATTTGTTCAGTAATGGTACCTGGGCCAAACGCTTCGTTAATATCGCGAACTAATTCAGTAGCTTTTCACCCTAGCTTGAATTAAAATAAGAAAATTGTCCGAATTGCTTGTTTTATCTTGTATTCAATGTTCTAAAAAGAAAAATTAAGTGGTTACAATGATTGTAATTTACGCAGTTAGATAGTGCGAAAAATGCCTTTTAAAATTATATATAAAATAAAGGTATTATAACGAAAACTTATTTAAAAATATATTATTTGAAATCAAAACTAAAAAAGTCTGCAAGCACCTTCTTGTTAATGTAATATATATATATATATATATATATATATATATGTGTGTGTGTGTGTGTGTGTGTGTTTGTGTGTTGTAACACCACGTACTTAGATAATGATTGCGTCATTGATATTTAAATATCTGGATCAGTCAAAGTGAATTTTTTAAAATGTTTTCATGACGCTTTATTTATCCGCCCCTTCTAAATTAATCGTTTATTCATAATACTTGCGTAAATTATAGCATATATAACAAAACAGCATTATAGTACCATTTCCGTTTAATATAAATATTTTTTCTCTTTATATCTTTCTTTCTTTATATGTAATTATAAGTAAATGATAACTATTCTGTTTATAACTATAGATATTAGTATGTTATGCTTATGCAACAAACATGTACGATGATAATTTCTACTCGTTGGGAGATTCGAAAGCAGCTACGAAGCAACTTTTGATACTATTTACTAAGCCTTTAACTTCGGGTCAGTAAACAAGTGATACGAGAATGAAGGAAGGAATAACTTCATTTGAGTGCAGACATTAGACAATCAAGAGTGTTAGAACGAGAGAAATATATATATATATATATATATATTACCTGCTCTCATTGGCATTTTATCTTAGACACATAGCGACGCTCTCTCTAACGGTTGTTTCTATCCTCTACTAGCTACGTTATCCAGCAATAAACAAGCATGGCTGTACTTTTCGTTTTTCTGTATCGTTTTATATAATTTTCTCATCAATATTCCTTTCGTATTTTCTATCTTCTGTCGTTTGTTTTTCTGCTCACGAATTGGAGACGCCCACTCTTGAGAAACTCAGATATTTCGACATATCCGAGCTTCACCTGCGCAACACGTGGGCGTCATACCACCTCTTCATGCATCTAAATGAATGCATATATATATATATATATATATATATTCAGAGAGTAAATCTACGGGGCGTTAATGACGTTAGCTCTCGAGTTGTTAATAATGAATGGGAGAAGAGTAGTGAACTATAATTTTGCAATTATTTTACCATGTAAGATCGATATTTTAACTTGTATTCTGACTAGATATTTTATTTATTTTTATATTTTTCTCTGTTTTTATTAATTTGCAATAAGCGTAATAGATACTGTCGGAAAATACGGGCGTTTTCATACTGAGTGCATGCCGTATTTAATTATGCTCTAATGCCATTAGGAAATATATCCACGGTCACCTCCATGATATAGATAAGTGATTAATCTTCCACTAAGCATATACAATTAAATATTTCTGTTTTAAAATTTAAAACGTGATCGGTATATTATTTAATTGATAAATCAAAGTACCCTCTTGCTATAGAATAATTTCGATCTATTTAATTTTTCACGTATATTCGCATTAGGGTAGTCCTTGATATATTGTTTGTCAGAAAAATTTCGACCCAGATTTTTCTGGCGATTTATGAACGGTACGGACTTCCACGTCTTCGGGACGAGACGTCGTATTTCCTTAGCCACCTGTGCAGAAATCTCTATTCAAAGAGACGAGCCTGGCATATTTTCGAACTCTACAATCGTCTTAGATTTTTATGTGAACGAAGATGATGACAAACTTATCCAACTTAGAAATATTATGTCTCTAATGTTTTAACGAAAAGATTTCAGTGACACATTTTTACATTAATAACATCATATGTGTAATGTAAATTGAACATAAACACAAACACTGATTATTAGGATAAATGTATAACGGAAAAACCAAAAGAAAAACATTAACGAGGGACTAAATACCGCTCAAATTTTAGTATAAAAAAAAGTAAAATATTTTCCCAAGTGAAGGTGCTATACCTGCTTATTAATATCATTTTGGAATGTGTTAATCTTTTTTGATATAATAATACTTCTAATATATACATGTAAATTATTGATAGATGCAACAATGTACTGGTTGTTATTGTTATACTGACGAATTTTAGTGAATTACTCATGAACAGTTAATCTATAATGAAATGCGATGTATTTAGACATTAAATATCACCTAAAAGTTGATTTAATGTTACAAACAACCTAGAGAAACCAGTTTTAAAAAGAAATATCATCGATTAAAATAAGCACAATGAATTATACATTTGAAAAACTTACATTAATATGAAACATAGAAACATATGAAGATAAAATCAACACACATGACACATAGATACGACTTGTTAAATATATATCTATGCATATATATATATATATATATATATATATATATATATATATATATATAGCGTATCAGAAGGCGATGAAAACATCCAATAAAGTGCTCGATCATGGATGTGAGAGCAGAAGAATACAATATTTATTTAAACACCATATATACATATTTCAAAAGCATACCAATGGTTTCCTTGCGTTGAATAAACTATAAGAGGTTGGATAGAGTCAGCGCTAAGTCATCAGCGACTTTGAAAAAGTGACTTATTTTCAAAGTCGCAGGTGAATTTGCGCTGACTCTATCCACACACACACACACACACACACACACATATATATATATATATATATATATATATATATATATATATATATACATACAATATTTATTTCAACACTACATATACATATTTTAAAGGCACACCAGTGGTTTCATTGCGTTGAGTCAACCATAAGAGGTTGGATAGAGTCAGCGCAAATTCATCAGCGACTTTTATCTATAAGTTCTTTAAGCCCAACCAACCCCACCCCAAACCTCCCTTTGCACATCACTGCCCCCTTCCAAAAATAAAAAGATTGAGACTAAATAATCAAGTAGAGTCGAGTAGGAAGGAAATACCGAGTAACTGACAAGACCTCCGCCGTATAAGTGCGAAGAGGACTAGGGACCTTGAGGAGGCTTATTGCTACTCAAATTCCAGTGAAGACCAATAGCCGCTGCCAATGAAAAATCAATGACAAGCAGCTGTTGCTATAATGCAAATTTCTTTGCAAATGTTATCGAAAGGTGTGGCGAGTACTGGAAACCTGTGGAAACTAGTTGTCACTCAACTTCCAGGGAATACCACAGGTTGTATTCAAGGAGAAATCTATGATGCCATGTATGAAAGCTCTTTGTGAGTCGATAATAATAATAATAATAATAATAATAATAATAATAATAATAATAATAATAATAATAATAATTCTGAATCAACATCCCTCTGGAAAGGGATGGGATTAATTTCCAGAGGATTTCCCTCAATTCCGGCTCCAAACCAGGAGCTTCAAAGATCAAGGATTTTTCTATGGATGTTGGTGGTACCTACAATAGCAGAGATCTGAAGGCCACCCAAAACATCGGGGATTTGTAGTTTTTTTCATTTGTCCTTCCAGACGACTTGATACTACTCTTAGTGTACCAACTACGACCGAGATTATTTGTGTTTTAACCCCGTGTATACGCCTTATCTCCAAGGCCAATGGAGCATAATTGTTCCACTTCTCATTCTCCTTCTCTCTCACATTCCTGTCCCAGGGTACTGAAAAGTCTACAATCTGCCAGTTTTTTTTAAACTTTGTCTATGACAACCAAATCCGGAGGATTATGTTCCAGTTTCTTGGTCGTTATAACACTTTTGTCCGACCATACCTCTACCTTGCCATCCTCACTTGTTCTCACTTCATCAGCCACCTCCTCAAACAATTTTCCAGCACACTAAACTCCAACCTTCTTACACACATCCCAATATATCCGGAGTCCCATTCGATCGTGTCTTTTGCGGCACTCTCTCGGGGCCAGTTCCCTGCTGCAAGGTTCACAATTGACTCTGAGGTCATACCACAAATCCGGTATTCTGCAGCAACTATTATTATTATTATTATTATTATTATTATTATTATTATTATTATTATTATTATTATATAATAATAATAATAATAATAATAATAATAATAACAATAATAATAATAATAATACAACATATATTTTATCAAATCTACAAGACAATTCTTCTCAATTTTGCAAAATGTTTGCCTGTTAGGAAATGCGACATTTTTAAAGTAGATATTCAAGGAAAATATTCAATTAACACATCGAAAAGTTTAGACTACTGTAAAAAATTAAATGATAATTAACAAGCAGGAAAGAAACTGCGAAATGTTAGCTAAGACATAAAATCGAAATAAATATGCGGAACTTGAAAGAGAAATTAAATGAATATGGAACTTGAAGAAAATCATAATACTAATAATTGTATGAGCATTAGGAAAATCCCCCAAACCTTGGAAAATAGAAATCGGAATTGACGGAGAAATCGAGATTATGCAACGAACGGTAATGCTGAAGCCAGCTGATATCCCAAGTGAAACCCCTTGAGTGCGGAATCTAGTCCACATTAGCGACAAATTCTAACCGGGCATATATAATCTGCAAAAAATGTGAAACAAAAAGGTGAAACCAAGAGCACTGGTGCATATTCCTTTCCTCTTTTACTTCCTCTCCCGTCAGTTTCCTTTCCTTTTCCCGTTCTCCATTTCCTTCCTCCAACAAAAGCTGGCGTCAGCACGACGGACATAGCATCGAATAGTCAGAGAACTCATGAAATACTGAAGGACAGAGGAGAGAAAGTACTAAAAATGTGGAAAGACTGAGGAAAGAAAACACATACTTCCACTGGATCAGTGCGAAGAGGATTGAGACCTTAGGTAGACTTATTGCCACGCCAAGACTTACGGCTGCTAGCAACGAGAAATCAATAGTAAACAGCTGTTGCGATAGCGCAAATTTATTTTATTATTAGAGGTTGAGCATATTGGGAATCGGGGAAGACTTTTTGTCACTCATACTCCAGAGAACACCACAAGTTGTTCTCAGAGATAATTATATGATGATAGCCAGCGTGAAAACACTTAGTGAATTAATAATAATAATAATATCATTCGTGTCGGGAATTAATTTTAGTCTCAAATTCGTCTGCTGTTTGAAGCAAGATATTTTAATTTTTTGAAAATTTTAATTTTTTCTATTTGCATATAAATTTATCAACATGTTTTTATGGCAGTAAATGGACATCTGAACTTTTTCCAATCCCATCAGTCGCTGTTAAACAAATGAATTCGGATGTTATATGTGAAAAAGTATTGTTACGTATTCATCTGTTAAAATATAATTTCTTAACATTTTATTCAAGTACCTTCATTTATTTTTTAATCCATGTATTATTTTATGTACTTATTTTGTTTTGTTATATTTCTTCTACGCACTACTAAAACTCTCCTTTTTAGTCTTGCCTCAGCTGAGCAAATGTAAAAATCAAAGGACGAACAACTTGGCCCAGATGCTACTTAAAAGTGAATGGCAATTGTCATCCGTTGAATATAGACTGCCTGTATTTCAGAAAAAATGTATATCCCAAACACCAAACATAAACCACAATAATACAGATCAAACATAGGATAGTAAAACTATTTAATTTAACAAGCGAAAAACAGGGAGTAGAAAAGGAACAACAAAATAGAAAGTATTTTTATGAAGTATTATTAACAGAGGTCGCCCGAAAAATAAACGCATGAAAGAGTTATAAAATAATCAAATTGAACAAAATTGTAGAACAAGTGAAACTTATTATCAAGAAAAGCTTGCTTTCAAATCTAAAACTAATTAAAATAAAACGGAGAAACAATTATAGAATAGACTAGGAAAAACGTCTCAGTGGAACCATACATGCAGAAGCAACATGTGTAGAAGATCTGCAAAACATAAACACTGTACATGTTGAGAATGAGAACTATGAAGCAACATAAATTAGAATGAAAAAGCTGTAATAGAAAACCGCAGAAGATTATGAAGAAAATATGGCAAAACTCCTAAGTTAAAAAAGAGCAGAAGAGATTAACGAATACCTCGCTTACATCTCAAGAGAGAGTATCACTAAAGTAAACAATTCAGTTTATACACGTGAGCCTGTAAGTACGACAATTAAAAGGGAAACAAAGCAGGAAAAATGGACTGGCATTTATGGGAACTCAGGATAGAAACATTAATCAGCTTATAAAGAAGCTAAAACGGTAAACAATCAACGAGAAGGAAAAAATACAAAAATGTGAAATATAACAAAACAAGTGCGGCTAAACAAGCAACATCGGAGATGAAAGAAAAAATATAGTAGCAAAAAAAAAGATTCTGATTACAGAGCTCAAATATGAACTGCAAAAGCTACACAGGACGTTAAAAAACAATAGCGGTTAATTTTAACAAAATGTAAACGGTTGACGAACAAAAATAGAACAACCAAACGTAAGAGAAATACTACTATACTGGGGCAAGATATGGGAAGAGCGACAAGAACATAATAAAAATGCATAATGGATGAAAGACATGAGAGAAGAATTACAGCATTTCAAAGAAAGGCAGAAAACTAAATTGGCAAAGAAATACTCAATATTACTCGAGAAACAAAGTGACAAAAAGAAAAGCCTTGAGTAAAGATGGAATACACATATACTAGTTTTAAAAATTCATTACACTACATGTAAGGATAATTCAAAATCTGAAGAAATGTGTCTTCTAAATGTGCCGGAATAGATAGTCAAATTTAGAAATACATTAATGAAAATAGCGAAATTTTAACCCATCCTAAGCGAGTAGAGGCCAATAACTTGCTTATAACCCCTGTGAATAATATTAAACTCACATTTGCGAGAACAGACCTACTATCCCTAAATAATCGTGGATACTTCTCTAAACTGAAAGCATGCTGAAAACCGAAAAGAGGCATTCATGAACGATATACATAGACGAAAATTCGGAAGTAAAAAAGTAGAATATAGGTATGGCATAGACCAACTACTAAAATGTGCACGAGAGAATCTGTCAAGCCCGATTACTTAAAAATGTACAAAATACTAGATAAGATCATCGGTTTAGTTGGAAAGGTAAGGAAATTATGGAGACTTGAACTGACAGCTAGAATATAATATATAACTGAGATGAAAATACAAAGTGACTTGTACCAAGAGGATTCTTTATCACCCCTATTATTCGTTATTATCGATATGACTTTGACAATATACTATGAAGACTTATGGCCATGCACAATGCAATACACTAAAAGAACAATGCTAACCGATTCATCGTAAAATGGTCAGAAGAAGGAAGAGAGTTGGTTATATAAAAACCGTGAATGGCTCAGAGATCTAATTGGATTTTTGCAGAAAGCAAAACACGGGAAGACTAATCACCACAACTAAATAAACCGTACAAATAAACAAGAGGGAGCAGAAAAGCAATGTATAGAGTGAGAAAAGAAAAATGCCAACAGAAACAGCGTTACTGGCGATCCATAAGGATAAGAGATGAGATTTACAGAAAATACATGGAAATAGCTACAAAAAGAATATTTAAACAATCACACAATATGTGATTAGAACCAACGAAATCAAAGCTAAACTCGACACGAACAAGAAAACAACAAATGAGGACGCTGAGACAAAGAGACGTAAAGATAAACCACATAATTATTGAATACATCAACACAGCAAAAACAATTAATATCAAAATAGATAGGACTATTTAGGGAAGGGAGAGGACTGAAAGGGATATGGATCATGACAACATTGAAGATTAGACTAATAATCGTAGGAGTACTAATAACGATTTTGAAAAAAAAACTTCAAAATAAAAATGAGAGAAATTTGGGATAGATGAATATAGAGAAGATACAAGAAATAGCAATAATGAAAACGGTCAACCTTTGAATGTCGGAACTAGCTAACATGAGCTGCAAACTAGGGCCAGCCATGTGGAATCGCAACAGCATTAGATGAAAAAATGGAGGAACACTACATGTGAATGTGAAATATGAAACTTGCAAATTATAAGTAAACCCCCATCCAAGAAATTTTAATATCCGCACCCACTGTACAACACCAAATAGCTGAATCGACGAGTATGAAAAGTCTGATGGTGGAAATTACTCACTGGACCTCCACCGCATAACCACAAAAAAGGAATATGACTTGGGGTTGCTTATTACCACAAAAGTTCAAGTGATGCTCAATGGCCATTGCCAGCCAGATATCAACTGCAAGCAAGTGTTACGATCATGCAAATTTATTTTCACAAATTACCGAAAGCGGTTGAGAGTATGAAAGAATTGTGGAGAATTTTTGTCACCTAAACAACAGAGAACACCAACAATTGTTTTCAGTTAAAATCCTTTTCAGTAAACTCTTTTAAATTGAAAAACAAGAATGAGCTAATACAAAAGACGGTACCTTGAAAGCGTCTATTTTTATAAGAGTTACATTTACTGTTAGGTTAATTAGAACGTTTTTGCGGATTTTTTTTTTTACTTTTGATTTTTAATAATGAATTTTCAAATAAGTTTTCATTATAATACCTTTACTTTATACATTATTTTATAGAGCGTTTAACTGTTTGATTTGCAATCATTTTGCAATAATTATAGCTGCTTTTTAGAACAGTGAGTACACCATACAAAAAAAGTCTCACAATATTCTAATTTCAATTCAAGCTAATCCGAAAAATGCTAAAACAGTTCGCAATATCCACGAAGTATTTGGCTCAGTAACCACTACTGAACACAATGGCAGTTTAAGAAATTTCGTGGCGGCGACGAGAGTCTTGGAGATGATGAGCGTAGTGCTCTTGCATCGGATGTTGACAACGATCAATTAAGAACCTTAGTCGAAGCCAATCCACGCACACCTTCAAGAACTTGTTTCTAAATTAAACGTAATTAGTTGCGAGAGATTCGAAAGTAAAAAAAAAAATGATAAATGGATGTCTCACGAATATAACGACGACAAAAAGAAGCACCGTTATGAAGTGTCATCTTCCCGTCTTTTATGTAACAAGAATATACTTGTTTCTCGACCAGCTTGTAACTTGCGATGAAAATGGATTTTCTGACAAATGGCGACGCCCAGCTCAGTGGTTAAATGCCGACGAAGCTCCAGAACACTTACCGAAGCTAGAGTTGCATCAAAAGTAGGCCATACTGACTGTTTAAGAGTCTGAAACTGTCACTATTATTATTTTTGGAATGCAGGCAAACCCATTGCGGCGAAGTACTGTCAACAAATGGATGAAATTCACTAGAAACTTCGACTAAAAAACCAAGCATTAATCAACACAAAAGGTCCAATTCTTCTCTACGACAAGGGTTGACCGCACTTTGCTAAACCGACTCTGCAGAAGTTGAATTAGCAAGCTATGAAACTCTGCTTAATCCGTCATATTTACGGACGTCTCAACTACTGGCTATCATTTTTTAAGCATCTCGTCAACTTTCTGTGTGAGAAATGCTTCAAAACCTAAGCTATATCAAAAACGTTTTCAGGAATTTTTTAGCAAGATTTGCAGGTTATCGACATAAATACACTTGTTTTGAGTTTGTTGGTGCTTATTACGATCAATAACATTTGTTTGAACTGAGATATGTTCATCTGAATTTGAAAGTTAAAATCTGCAAGAATGTTCTTGCCAACATGATAGTATGCAAACAGATCTTATTCCGAGCAAAACGTTTACTCTCTAACATGAGCACAAAAACGTATATAAAAATGCTTGCTGGAAATTACGTAAAATTACAACAAGAAATCATGTTTTTAAATTTCCTGCTAATTTAATTATTTATATACTTTTCTGAAATATGAAATAATGTCATTGAAATTAAAAAAGTAAACATTAACCTGATCACATGACTCACACGCAATCCAATCAGCTGGTCTTGACTTCCGATCAACGTGTTTCAATACAACTCACACATCCCCCCTCTCTCTCTCTTTCTCTCTCTCTCTCTCTCTCTCTCTCCATTCTCTAACACTCATAATTATCTAGATTTAAACGAATTTGGATCGTTGGGTACGAAAACTTTATGGAAGGTCAGTACTAGCTTAATTAATATGGAAATGTGTTTTTTACTAAAACAAATTATTTGTCTATATGTAAAATATTCTTTTAAATCATGGTCCTCATGTTAACTTTCTCTGGTTTATTCATTTCAATCGATACTATTTTCACTGAAATCCTCATTACATTAAAGATTCATATATTCGACACAGGAAGATGGATTACATTTGGATGCGCTTTCGTTTCGACATTAATTTATTCGTAACATTTACAAACACGTGGAAGTTGTACATTACTTTTCAAAGTATTGGATTCATAACTACTGTTAGTTTATATTGGAGAAGGGTTTCGATTTAATAATTACTTTATTGATGCTGTCATATATGGCTTAAGTTGTTGCCCACAAAAACTCCAGATTACATACCAATTATTATATTCTACTACATAATTTTTAACATTTTTTCGTTAGTCCTTTTCCTTAACTTATTGACTATTCCGATTAAATGCCCACATTAGCAAAAATGAAACGGCATTTCAATCAAATCAGTGGCATTGTCACTCCACAATTCACATTCATCGAAACAACAAAACTGTGATTCATTACTAAATATAGTTTACGCTCATACACATGACTAAATGAATAAAAGGACTAACTTAAATCTAATCAAATAATTAAATAAATCATAGTAAAAACATAATAATACGTTTTGTCCATTAAATAAATCAATCAGAGTTCGTTTGGATAAAAGCATAATTATCACAAATACGTAATACTAGCAAAACCTAATTCTCAAATTGTAAGATTATTTAAACTGATTAAAACTAAACTATAATTGTCGTAAAGAAGTTATGCAAATAAGTAGATGACAAGCAACAGAATTGTCTTTTCCATGACAATTTATCTAATAAAAAAGGACTGGCAAACGCAGATAAATGCTAGAAGATATAATATTTGTGAGAAACCCGCGCAATTATGATTTATAAAATGTCTCAAAAATTCTATGGCAATATTCAGGTAATTACGCCTTTCCACACCAAATATTAATTAAGGGCAAACGAGTGCATTGAATATGCATACATTTTTTCTTGCTAAACCACTTCTTATGTTTAAGATCCTATGGAAACTTGCCCCTACATCCAATCAAGTCATGCACTATATTAATATTTATCGAGTTACATAATATCACAGAACGGCAATCGTATATAATGATAATGAGCGAATAAATGGTAGATCAATCACCTAGTCTAGGTGAAAACAATAAGAATTTTCTGTACACACTGTACGCACCCAAGTTCTTATCACCAGGTAGACAAGCCAATATGCACATATTGTATTATTGATTTCTTATGAGATATATGTAATCAATGTCTATATATAGGTTTCACTCTTGTTCAAAGAATTCTGCAGGTCAAAGTTCTTCCTTTGTTCTAACGATTGATCGCACGTTGCTTCGATTTATTCGCCATCTTGTATACTCAAGATATCGATCGCAATCTCTTTCATGTTAGCATACGTTCGTGTTAGCATTTTAAGCAGATAAATAATGAGTGCGCTTGCAACTAGGATACACTCACACGGAACTATTTATATGGATTCAATCTGTAGCGTTTGTATAATTCTCTTGTATCTGCTTATATGAAGTTGGCAGTATACATTTTTATATATTATATGCAAATGATTCTATCATAATTTACTTAACTGGTAATTATAAATTGAAGAACACAGCTGCAAGGCGTTAATATGAGTAAACCATTTATTGATGTCAGTTTCAAGAAAAAGAATTGAAAAAAAGAAGACAAAAATTTTTCACAATTATTTTAAGATTTGTGTAAAAATTTACAAAAAAATGTTCTAAAACCTTGTATTAAATTTTATCAATGTGTATATGTATATACAGTATTTAGAAAATATGATTACGCTTATTTCACCTCCAGCAATACTTGTTGTCTTTTAATAAACCTTTTATAAACGGCAAATATCGGGATTTTTGTATTGATGGACAAAAATTAACTTGTGTTCCTAGCTGGAACTCTGTCCCAAGTGATTCTGATGATAACGATATTACCAATAAGATGGTGAACGGGCTTGCATAAAATAATGTTATACACGCGCTGGTACGAGTGCGTATCGAATTTACACATATTTTGTTTTTTTAAGATATCTGTCGCGAACGGAACCTCAAGAATGTTTGTAAATTAATTCACTCTATGAGAAGGTTATTGTGCATGACAATTTTTTCCAAAATGACTACACTGTTGTATTCTGATGTCATTCATATTCTCTGATAAAAAAAAAACAATACATTACTACAAACTATTTTCTTCTTTTAACGCTGCTTTACCTCTGGAAGATATTAACTAGAGACGATGCACTTAATTATTAGTTTAAATCTTCAGGTAAATGATGCAATAGTCAATTTACATTATGCGTGAAGTTAATTCAATTAAGAACACATTATTCGATATGCATTTGACGAGAAATTGAAATATTTCGATGTTATTTATGTAATTAACGTCGGTATATACAACGCCACACTTGGTGGAAGTATTTATTATATTTTTATGTTTCAGAAATTACTTCTGATTCACAAATTGTTCTTTTTGAATAAAATTAAGCAATGCACTGTCAGCTTCGACATAAATTAAGAGCAATAAGGATGAACAATTTCATTTGTAGACACTTCATAAAACAATAATAGTTCAGTTCATAATGTACGTTAAAATCGAAGCTACTTTGTATTTTATAATCAACTAGCCTGGGTGTCCGGCGTTGTCCCGGGTGTTTTGAGGTGTGTGTTGAGCAAAAAATGAAAGAAAATATATAAATAAAAAGGTTGTAGTAGGAAGGCAGGTTTGAAGCCGTACCGTGAAGGAGGAAAAGAACGTGAGAAAAAATTTGACGTATTTGCCGCTGCGTCCATCGCCAAACTGGAAGTGGCGTTGGTTTAAATTAAGGCTAGTCAATCGAAAGGGGATTACTTTCGAAAATATTGGCAAAAAAGCGACTCCTTCCCTGAAAAAAGTGCCTAGTTCTGTGTAAAGGTATTAATGTTTTTAGCGATACCGATCTCGTGGAAATTCGTCGCCTCTCTCGAATGTTTAGTCAGACATATAAACATACATACATACATATATACATTTAAACAGACAGATAGGATGTATATTATAAACGAGCCTAGGGTTCCGGCAAATTCTCGGGTGTTTGGACTTGTGTTTTAAGCAAAAACCTAATAATAAATGAATCAAAATGGTGGTAGTAGGCAAGCAGGCTCGTACCGTGAAGGAGAAAAAGAATGTGTAAACACTATGACGCCTCGCCGTTTCGTCCATCCCCAAACCGGAAGTGGCAAAGTTTAAATTAAGGCTAGAAAAGAGGGGATGAATTTCGAAATTATCAGCGAAAATATCGTCACCCCCTTGTACAAAATGAAGGTGAAGATATTAATATTTTTTTAGCCAATTTTTCGATATTTGTTGTCCGAAGGCTCGGACTTCAAAATGATACCAATCTCATGAAAATCCGTCGCATCTGTCGAAGGTTTTACATACATACATACATACATGCATGCATGCATACATACATGCACACATACATACATACATTGTATGTGCCAGCGAGCGTAACCATGTACAATCTTAAAATAAGTTTATCCAGGCTTAGGGACAAACAAATTCAACTTGCTTCTTCCCTTGAGGCTTGCATTCACAGATATCCGTGGGCTTAGAACTAATTTAGCTGATGTGGAAACATTTCTCTTAACAAATACCCCGGATATCTTAGTACTAAGTGAGACTAACCTACACTCCTCCATCCCCTCTAACCACTTTAACATGCCTGGATATCTCCCACTCTACCGTAAGGACTCTGACAGACACATGTACGGACTTGGAGTTTACATTCGTAATACCCTCCTCCTGACTAGAGAAACAAACCTAGAAACAGATGATCAAGCCTTTATGTGCTTTAGACTAATCATGCAACACAATATTAGCTACTTTTATTTTCTCTAACGCTCTCCCTCGACTCAGGACTGCACCATAATAAACAAAGTCTCTGACAGCATAGACACGGCACTGTCCCTCGACACTAGCGCACAAATACATGTATTTGGTGATTTAATGTCCTCCACAAAAACTGGCTTGGATTCTCTACTGACACAGATGCAGCGGGCAGCGCAGCTCATAGCTTCTCTATATCTCACTCCCTATCACAAATTGTTACGTTTCCAATCGTTTCCCTGACCAGGAAGAACAACACGCATCACTTCTAGATCTGTTTTTGACCATAGTTCCCGATGACTGCATAAGGAAGGCCCACAGCCCACTCGGGAACGATGATCATGCAGTGATAATAATTGAAATGCCCCATTAGCAGAGAATAAACACGTCGTGTAAGTAACATTTATAAAAGTGAACTTACAAACAAAAACAAGATCACTGCCATTAACCAACTAGCAATGACTGTGAAACTAGTGTCAACCTTGTCCGTATTAGCTCAAATGAGCAAGGAGTTGGGGTCTCTCAGAGATTGGCCATCAACATAGTGCAACTATCGTGAGCACCGGACAATATCTTATCCCAAAACCCAAAACATCAAAATGATGCAGAAACACAATAAAAAAGAGCCTGCAAAAAATACGTCCATAAGGAAACTGGCCAAAAGTTTTGGACAAGACTGTCTTACACATGAGACAAAATCAGAAAACAGGTGTGCTAATGAAATAGCAGAAAAGAGCCCTAAAAATAGACAAGAAACTTTTACTGCAAAAATCTGAAAGAATGGACCAACTAACAGCGTGGCAAAATTTCCTGAATGGTTTCACGCAGGACTATATGGATAAGACTGGTTAAAAAAATGAGACACTTCACTACTCTCAGGAAAGAATTAGAATAATTGTCCAAGGTCAAGACCAATAATTTTAATAAATGAGTGGTCTAAGCAATGACAGCAAGTGCAGTTTCTACTACACAGAAGTAAAGAGTGTGGGCAACCTGACATCTCGTTGTAAAGTTCTTTTGGGGGGTTCTGTACGACCCCACGCAGGGGGGCTGTAAAAAGTTGAATATCAAACACAGCAGCAAATACTGTGGACATATACAAGAAAGGCCAATCGGAAATAAGTCATACATTATCAACTATGGTTATCTCATTCCTACAGTTACGTACCTAGAAAATGAGACTGTAAAAGCTGACATAGTGGTAAGAGACAAAAAATAGATAGAATCGACCCTAATAAAAGTCTGTATCTCCAATGCTGCCGGATAAAACAGAACTGAGAGGAAAAAGATTAAAAAAATATCAAAGCCTTCTGTATGATATGAATAGAAACTAGCATCATAATAAGATCTCTATAATTCCAGTTATTATAAAAGCAACGTGACTCAGGAAATACAACTTCCAAAATTGCATAGCAAATATATATGGTGAACCAAGTACAAAAGATAGTCAAACTATTGAACTTTAAGGGTCAGTTAGAATCTTCAAAAATCTTAATATCTGAGTTAGCGGGTGAATGTTTGGCATCCGGTATCTCAAACTTGAACAAACTGATAAGCAAATAAAATATAATAAAATCAAAATAAATAGTTCATTAAAGAATTGAACAGGCTATTAATATATTATCTAGCAAGTTTCAAATAGATCACTTTGAAGCAATATTTGACTGAAAGCTAAGTAAATAAGCACGAAAGAACATTTATAAGATGATTCACTATAATATAATTTCGTTGTATGACATTATTCTGAATATTGCAAAAATTTCGAAACATTATATATAGTTCCATTATCAAAATTATTTTCTATAAATCCGATTTAAAAAGAATAAGTCAGCACTTTTGTTGTTTGCTTGTATTTACCTTGTTTGCTTGATTTGTTACATTTTCAATTATTGTATTTTATTTTTTGTTTTGATTTTCGAAACTATTTATTGGTCGTTTTCATTTAAAATCATTGTTCGTTTTTATTTTTAAAATTATTTATTGTGTGTAATCATTTTTAAAATAATTGACTGTTTCTTTTCATTTTAAAATTAGTTATCGTTTGGTTTCATTTCGATTAGTATTTATTGTGTGTAATAATTTTTTTTTATTGTTTATTTGTTCCCTCAATTCATAATTCACTCTTATCAGTATCTTCATTCAAACTTACGTAATTTTATATAGATATCATTTTTATTTTATATTTCATAAAGTTCAGTTTCAGCATTAATCAACTTGGGTTACTTTTTTTTTAACGGTCTTCGTTGATTGACGTAATTTTTCAGTTAACAATGCTTATATTTCGGTAGTCTCAGGCTGACTTTCATAATATGTTGCTAGAGAGTCGAATCCTTCTTTAATGAATTACATAGCTTTTGAATTTTTCGTCAAACCTTTCTTGTACGTTATTCAAACTGTGCTGAGTTTTCAGCTAGTATCATTTGGGGTCTTGTCAAGGTACTTTGAGCTGATGTCATGTTTTTTTATTGTTTTTTTACAAAGGCGTCACCGCTTATCAAGGCCGATAGGCCAGTCAAGGATAATGGTTAAAGAGTGTACAGTAGTCAAAAGGACAATATAGTAATCGATTGTAATAGAAGTTCGGTAAATTTGTTAACTTAAGTGGAACAGCTCATCAAAAACTTGTTCACGTTGGACTTGAAGACAACCATATTATAAACAGCTGGAAAGCAGAAACACAGAAGAAAATTCCACAAGCGTGCAGTTCTAAGAAAGAAGCTTTGATCATGGAATCTATGTTTAAGGTGTAGACACAGATAAAGAGTGGGGGGAATTATTGATAGTGTTTTGAGCTAGACGAGTGTTTCTTGTGAAAGTTTGGCGAGGGGGACTATAGATTGAAGCTCAATCGAACACTTTCCATGAAAATAACGATAAAGCAGAGACAAACTCGCAACATCTCTTCTGTGAGATAGAGGTTGTAGCAAAGAGAAAAGGATATCTCCCACCAGGCAACGAAGTCTATTTTGAACCCTATCAAGGCAGGGCAAGTCTTTTCTAGCAGCTCCTGCCCATATGTGGCAACAGTATTCCATCATTGGACGTATCTGTCTCTTATATATAGAGAGAGAATTACATCAGCAGTGAGATATCTACTGGATCGATAGAAGGATCCGACCATTTTTCCAGCGGTCTTGGCAACAGATTTCATGTACGTATTCCATTTAAGATCAGGAGTAAAGGTCAAGCCCAGAAGCCTGCCAATACTTGAGGCCTCCCCAAGACGAGAGCCATTCATTTTAATTGATGCCAGATGGGGATCAGAACGTCGATGATGTAAAGATAGAAGCTTGGTTTTAGATGCATTAAAAGTAACCAGCCACTCCTTTCCCTATTGTACAACGTGATCAAGATCAGAGGAGAGGGAATCGGAGAGAACTTGGTCGTTCACTGTCTTAGATGTGCTACCAGAGATGATAGTGTCGTCAGCAAAAATGTCTACAAATGATGTAAGGATGTGATTTGGAAGATCATTAATGTAGATCAGGAAAAGAGTTGGGTCCAGGATGGACCCCTGAGGGACTCCAGCATTAATACTGTGAGCTTCTGATTTCTGCCCCTCAACTATTACTCTTATGAACCTATCAGAGAGAAATTATTTAATAACTGAGAAAATATTTCCAGCTTTATCATTGCTGTAGATCTTGTGAAGTAAACCTTTATGCCATACCCTATCAAAGGCCTTAGATATGTCAAGAGCAATTTCCTTAGAAAGGTTGCCTCTGTCGAGCTATTCGCTGATCCTATGAGATATAACTGTAAGAACATCTGCTGTAGATCTAGCAAAACGGAAACCATATTGTGTCACTAAGAAGGTTATTTTTGTTAAGATGGTTGACTACTTCTCTATTTAACACACATTCCAGCAACTTACTCATAACGGACAGGAGACTTATTGGCCTGTACTGAGAGGGGCATGAACGATCATCTGAATTCTTAAATACAGGGCATACTGATGAGATTTCCCAGGGTGATGAGAAGCAATTCTCCTTAAGAAAACCTTTAAACAGTTTTGTAAGTATGGGCGCTAGTTCTGGTTGAAGTTTTTTGAGTACTGTAATTTGAATACCGTCATGGACGGTTGCTTTACTGGAATCAAGGTTTTCGATTAGCTTGGCAACATCACGTACACATATTTGTATATCACATAGCGTGTTTTCTGATACAGGAGGAAATATTGGGTGTTGGCGGCCTTGGTCGCAAAGGGTAGAATTAGCTGCAAAGTTCTTGGAAAAGAGTTTCGCTTTGTCTGATGTTGACGAGATTAACTCAGGTCCATAATTGATAGTTGGGATAGAGCACACGCTTCTGTTCAGGATTGTTTGCTATTTGCCAAAACTGGTGGGAACCGATCCGCTGCTCGGCTACTTTGGACTTGATGGACTGAGCATATTACTCTCTTGCATTCTTTATTACTTTCTTACAATGGTTGCTGGCAGTCCTGAAAGCGACTTTAGTTTCCATACATCTATTACGTTGGAAGCAGTGGAAAAAGTCATTTCTGTACGCAATAGCAGCTGCATATTCTGGAGAAAAACATGGCTGGCTGTTAAGTTTTTGCTGGAAATTTCGAGGGTATGAAATGTTCTATACCTACAATTAACCATTCCGTCAGGTCTGATACTCTAGACGACACATTCTTTTTAAACATGGAACGCAGAGGAAGATCCGATATAAATGTACGGAAGCTATCCCAGTCACCCTTAGTGTATCGATATACTGTACGATGGAGAGGTACGTCTTGGGACATATTACATTCCATTTTTAACTTAATTGATACAAAGGAGTGGTCGGAAGATCCAAGAGGAGACAGAACGTAAACTGAACATAGTTAAGGGCACGTTGTGAGAAAAATGTCTAGAAGACTCGCATACTGGCCGTCATTGACGGGCACACGGGTGGGTTCCTGAACAATCTGAGTGAGGGCATAAGCAATGGATAAATCATGACAGAACCCTCCCTCATCATCGGTCTTGTTTGAGTGGGGCAACCATTCCACATTATGAACATTGGAAATCTCCACATACATGAATTTTAGCTGAAGGATAAACTGATAGAACTTAGAGAGTAAATATAAATGCGGTAGTGTGAACTAGTGCAATCCGGGTTGTTTCGGTCTTCTCTTCATATCCGTTGTTTTACTACATGTTGCTTTTGCACAGTGTTTTAGACAATTGTCACTTTTTTTCTTTATATTATATGGATGGTAGGACTTGAAGTTTCGGTACTGTCCAATGAAAGTTGGCTTTGATATACAGATGACATAGATCCATCACCAAGTCGATCAGCACATCCTGAAACGATAATTTGTTGTGAGTTCTTGCCAGCCTAAACCCTATAGAAGGATTGTTTGAGTTCACATGGTTTAGTGATATTTAAACATGTTCCTGGTGGAGAAATAACTATACACCTGACTGATTTCATCCTTACCATAGGCTTATACTTTAATAAACTTAATTTAATACTTAAATAAAATCTTCCTTTCAATTTATAGCATATTTTATAATCTTAGAGAAGGAGGTTAAATTAATACAGCAATGATAATTTAGTAGGTTGGATTTTGTGAATAACTAAGTGTTCGTAATTTCTGTATTTTTGAGATGAGGTGTTTTCATTGATTGAGATTGTCGGACTGACTTCCTCATCTTGTTTGTTAACGTCACAACGTCTCGGCCGTTTTGCCCTCCGGCCTTCATCAGGTGTTTTGTATCGAACTGGGGAACCGTTTGTTAGAAGTCTCGAACCCAACCCTTTATTATTATTACGGGGGTACCGTGTTCGGACTCCAGCTTGGCTCTGGGACATAGTTGCTGATTCTCTGTTTTGAATCTTACTTTTTAACTGCCTTCGTTCAGGATTGAACTCAGCACCTTTGGGTAACTGTAAACTTTGATACAACGTCTAGGACCACTCGGCCATATTCCACTTGGACAACTCTTAATTGTTTTTTTGTTAATGTTAAACCTATGCTGTTATTCAAGGTTTTCTCTCTCTATCAGAGGTGTCCAAATTGCATTCAGCTCTATACTTGGTTTGCTCAGTAGGTTGTTATGTCCGAGCATGTGAGCTGTTTCTTTAAGTTTTCTCACTTTCCAGTGGGTCTCTCTATTTATTATTTTTACTTTATCTCATAGGGGGTGATGGTCCCCCCTCTCTATCCAGACATGGTTGGCTATACCCGATTTTTCCGTCTCCCCTTTAGTTACCGCTTTTCGGTGTTCTTCCACCCTTACTTATAGGGGGCTGCATGTTTCACCCTTGTAAACCTTTCTGCAACTGCATGGGATGGAGTATATGCAGTTTTTGGTCATGTTCTCCTCCATGCTGGGCTTTACTCGTACCAGGTGTCGTCTAAGTGTTGACTCGCTCTTGAATACCGTCCTGATGTTGTAGGGGGCACATATTGTCTGAATCTTTTCGGAGACGCCTCTTATGTATGGTAGGCAGACCGGTGGCGGTGTTTGGGTTTCATTCTTTTCTCTTATACTATTAACACGGCTGGTGGATAGTATGCTATCGGGGTAGTTGTTACGACGGAGGGTATTCTTCAACCTGACCATTTCTTGGTGGTATGTAATGGTGTCGCTACTTATTGTCTCTGCTCGATGTTGTAAGCAGCGTGCGATTCCATGTTTGGTACTGTATGGGTGATGGGAGTTGAAGTTACGGTATTGCCCGGTGAAGGTAGGCTTGCGACATACGGATGTCTTAAACCCATGCTCTCAGCGTGATATGAGTATGTCAAGGAAGGCCAGTTGGTTATCTTTTTCTTTCTCCATTGTGAACTGTATCGATGGTCTTATTGAGTTCACATGGTCTAGGAGAGCCTGGATGTCTTCCTGATGGGGCCAGAGTATGAAGGTGTCATCAACGCATCTTAGCCACATGGTGGGCTTTAAGGGAGCTGAACCTAAGACCATGTCTTCGAAGAATTCCATGTATATGTTCGCCATCACTGGTGATAATGGCGAGCCCATAGCTAGTCCCTCCTCTTGTCGATATAGGCCAGTACCCATTCTGAAGTAGGTTGTTTCTATGCAGAATGTCAGCATTTCCATTAAGTTTGGCAATTGTACACATGTGAGCTCTTCTATGGAGAGGTCCGCAGCTAGTTTGTCTTGAATTACTGCTAGTGCCTCACTAGTTGGGACGTTAGTGAACAGGATAACCACATCTAGGCTTACCATTTGGTTTGTACTGATGGGTGCTCCCTTGATCAGTACAATCGTTTTTACAGATATCATTCAGTTCTTAGTAAGTTTTTTCAAAGTCTCAAATCTCTTCACAGACAGCGACAGACGGGTGGATGAGAATGTAGAGGGGTCACGTCCCCATACGGTCAGTTCTTCTCTTCTTCTGACTAATTTTCGAACGACATTCGTATATATAATAAGGTATGTGGATGGGGTGGAAATTTTCCCAGCCAATAAGATTTCGCCACGAAATCGAAAGGCACCAGGTTTTGTGTGTGTGCAATTCACGAATCTGGGATCTGAATTACTAATTCTCAGGACCTTCAAGGTCAGATGTCAGTTCTGACATCCGACGTTGAGTTCCCCAATGCTAGACAATGCTATGCTTCAAGTTTCTGTCATCAACTTAACTGCAAAATATATTTCTCTGGTTTCAAACAATATCTATTTTGACATGAAATAAAAAATATATATTTATATTATCCATTTTTAAATCATCGGCTTATCTGGCGTCACTCGGGAATACTTAGCTACCTCAGCGTTGTTCTAAAGCTCCCTAATGGGGAATTACGTCACAGTAATATAAGAATCAGAAAAAAGTTACACAATTCCATAAATTCTCCTGTGTGTCATGAGTCTCCAGTGTGCCATGAGTAAGTTGTTAGAATCCATATTAAATAAAGAAGTAGTCAACCACCTCAACAGAAACAACCTTCTTAGTGACATGCAATATGATTTCCGCTCTGCAAGATCTACAGTAGATGTGCTAACGGTTATATCTCATAGGATTGGTGAATCTCTCGACAAAGGTTTTCTTTCCAGGGCAATTGCTCTTGACATATCGAAGGCCTTCGATAAGGTATGGAATAAGGGCCTATTTCACAAGATTTCCAGCTACGGTATTACTGGTAATGTTTTCTCCACCATTAACTCATTTCTCTCTGATAGGTTCATAAGAGTAGTGGTTGATGGACAGAAATCAGAGGCCCACAGTATTATGCTGGAGTCCCCCAGGGGTCCATCCTGGGACCAACTCTCTTCCTGATCTAGATCAATGATCGACCAAAACCCAGACTTAAGTCCGTCGTTGACATCTATGCTGATGACACGACCATCTATGGCAACACATCAAAGGCCGTAAATGACAATGTTCTCTCTAATTTTCTCTCCTCTGATCTTGAGCGTGTGGTACAATGGAGGAAGAGGTGGCTGGCCACTTTTTATGCATGCAAAACCAAGCTTTTATCTCAACATCATCAACGCTCTGATCCCCATCTGGCATCAATTGAAATGGATGGCTTTTGTCTTGGGGAGGCTCCATGTTTTGACAACTTCCGGGTTTGACCTTCGCTCCTGATCTGAAATGGAACACGTACATCAAATCTGTTGCCAGGGACGCTGGAAAAATTGTGAGATCTTTCTACCGCTCCAGAAGATATCTCACTACTGATGCAATTCTCTATCTGTATAAAATCCAAGTACGTCCAAGGATGGAGTACTGCTGCCACATCTGGGCAGGAGCTGCTAAAAACAGCCTATCCTGCCTTGACAGAGTACAAAATAGACTTCGTGGTTTAGTGGGGGATGTCCTTTTTCCTGCAGCCTCTCTCCCACAGAAGAGATGTGCGAGCCTGTCTTTGTTTTATTGTTATTTCCATGGCAAGTACTCGTCTGAGCTACAATCTCTCGTCCCCCCCTCGCCAATCTTTCACAAGAAACACCCGTCTGGCTGAAACTACTGTCAATAATTTTCCCCACTCTTTATCTGTGCCAAAATCCAAACGTAGATTCCATGAGCAGAGCTTCTTTCTCAGAAGTGCACGATTGTGGAACTCTCTTCCGTTCGCCTGTTTCCCACCTTACTACAACTTGGATGTTTTCAAGTCCAACATAAAAAAATTCCTGACAAACCGCCCCTTTAAGTAAGACACTCTATAAAATCTCCAATACTTATGATTACTACAATACTATCTCATTGATTTCTGTACACGCAATAACCCTTGTCCTGGAGTTGCCTCTTGGCCTTGGTAAGTGGTGACCGACATGTAAAAAAAATATGGGATAAACCGATACAATTAATTCAACTTGAATCCTGATATTATTTTCTCATAAGTCTCTTCTTCGCTCATATATTAGCATTATTAATCAATGAAACAATAATCTCACGCATGGAAATGCTAAATTATTGACAAATAATATGGATTTAGGCAATCTCATTCTAATGCGGATATCATAACGTTCATCTCAAAGTGCATAGAGAACACACTTTATAAAACAGATTAAGCTATAGCGGTAGCACTTTGTATGTTCAAGGTTTTTGCCAACGTATTATATGAATATGTTCTTATATTGTACCATTTTACCTTATTGATACGTATTATAATCAGATATTTCTTAGATGAAAAAATAGATACAGACCTTTGTCGATAGCAGTGTTTTTAACTGCATCAAGGTAATGAGAGTGCTGCGTAGGAGTTGGTCCTAAGACATTTACTTCATGAACCACATGCCTTGCTCAATCACATGTGAAATATGTGTATTTGATATCACGCTCTATTCAAAGCGAACACATGGATATCAAAGAAAATAAACTAGCACGAATACTAAATTATTACATATATTGCTAAAAAGCCATCATTTCTTTAATTCAACAATTATAATAAACATTTAAAACCAATGATTGCAAGGACTTATAGTGTACTTTCCGAGAACTAAAAAATAAAACATAAGTTCACTGGGAACAAGAATTCCTATATGTAATAAAAAAAAATACTACCAAGTCTGCTACAATGGAAATGAGGCTTCCTTTATCGGCTAGTAGAATTTTTACTCTTGAGAGGACCATATCAATCTATAAAGCCACTATTAGCACATGCAAGCGTTGGCAGCTCTAATCGGTGGGCAACCACTTTTAGACATGATAAAAAAAGATTTTCTTAACAAATATGTCCCCAACTGTCTATCAGACGCCATCGTCGCTACGTTCGATTACTATTTTTTATGTCTTGCTCTAAGGAACTGTTCGTTATTGATTTACTGATGAACCTACAGCATAAATATCTTTGAAAAAAAAACCCCGGCTAGCACAAACATTCTACCAATTCATTATTAACGTTTTTGAAGGCCTAAACAGTTATATTATAATAGTTCATTTACTCGATCTTGCCTTTAAGAATTTCCCCTGGCCCTAGATTTCAAGATTTTACTAAAATGCAGAAAGGTAAACAAACACCATTCTACTTAATCAACACATAACATGTCCTCTATAAATAAAAATACAATCATAGTAACTCTTTACAATCTTAAATCATTTGAGATTGAGTTACAAACGATAGGCTACTACGTATCTCCTTTCAGGTATGAGGTTAAAACCTAAAAACAGTAATCCGAAAAATTCCAAATAATATAGAATTTAGTAATTCATACAATTTATCGTCTGCCTCCAACACTCGTCGTCCCCTTAGACCTCTCCCGAACTCTGTCTAAATCTAGCTCTATATATTAATCTATAGTATATATGTAATAAGTTTTTGTACTTACGTCACTCGACAATATGAAGACTTAGCACGTGACTTCGGACACGTTTTCTGACTAATTTTATTGTTGATTTTTTTATCTTTAGAAACACTTTACATATGGCCATTGCATTATTTCCAAGTTTTTGTTTTTAAGTTAACCTGAATGCTTTACTAGACATTCCCCTGTTTCAATAATATTTTCTACGCATAATGTTTTAATACAGAACAGTTATAAAACAATAATATTGTTCATTATCCAACGCTTTACTTTTGTAATAATAATGGTCGATGTTTAAATTGACTATCAGTAAAGTCACCCAGTGCTGTCACAGCATAACATAACATTCCTACCATTCACTTTTTTTTTTTTAAATATAAGCATTTATCAAAAATGTCCATACAGTTTTCTACGGCCCTTATCCTATTCTTCTCTCGGCTTTCACAACACACCGACTCCTGCAGGGTGAAAATGAAGAAGTGTGTCTGGTTGAGCGAGTCAAGAAGAAATGAATAGTGGGAGAGAGGAGAAGCACTCAAAAGAGGGCAGCATCGGCAGAGCCTGACGATGGCTACCCCTGCGGGAAGTACAACAAAATCTGCCGCTCCAACAGCTGCCACCACGAAACATAACAAACTTCAGGCGCAGTTCTTCATCGTCTATCGTCAACAATATATACACACACACACACACACACACACACACACACACACACACACACACACACACACACACACACACATATATATATATATATATATGTATATATATATATATATATATGGCAGCCCCTTTAAGAAACTCGTTTCCTATCGTTGAGCACTTTCAGTTGAATTAAAGTCGGTCAATTTAGCTCTCATGCATAGATCATCGTATAACGATTATATCACTGTCTGACTGACGTAAAGCACAGTTAAAATTAAAATGTTTAAATTCAACGATATTTTCACGCGGTTAATGGTCACTGCTAATCGAGCCAGATGGTTCGTGTTGCTGGGTTCGAATCGTTCGACTGGTGTTAATCGTAACACCCTGCACTGAAGTTTCCCGAAAGGATGAAACACTAGTGTTTGTAGGTATTTCATTATTATAGTAAAAAAATAATTGTATATATATATATATATATAGATATATATATATATATATATATATATATATATAATAAAGCTGAACGTATGTGTGTGTCTAGTCACGAATAGGCTCCTAAATGGTTGACTATTATAGAAAACAGATCACATATAATGATAGAAGATGCATCGAGACACAGGAATGGGTATGTTTGATCTGGCATAATGATTAGTCATTAAAACTGTGGGATCTTGCGTACGCGCCTGGTCCACAAAGTATAGAAATAAAAAAAAAAAGAAGACGTTTACAAGTGTTTTCGATATAGATGTACATAAGAATACTTTGATATGTATGTTTTAAATTAAGTAGGGATGGTATAATAAAATTGTGGAGTCTGCGTTCGCGCCTGGTCGCCATAGAATGGAAATAAGCACGAACTTTAATAAAGACTTTTCATATCTATCTGGTTAGTATACTTTGATAATTATGTTTCAGTTTGAAGAGATATGGTAAAATAAATTTATGGGGTTTTCGTTCGCGCCTGAACTCCATAGAATGGATATATGTCACAAAGTTTAACAAGGTTTTTTAATATATCCACAGAATATTGTGATAAGTGTTTCATTGTGAACAGGTATGGCATAATAAATCTATGGGGTTTATCTATTTTATTTTTACTTTTATCATATTTTGCTTTGGTTTTGATACCCCCAAATTCGAAGCTATCTGTTTACAACCCATCCTTTTCATAACCTATCATACTTTAATAAATCAGAGCCCATTTTCTGTAGACTGTTTTTGAACCCAGTAGACGACGGGTACTTTTGCTAGTATATATATATATATATATATATATATATATATATATATATATATATATATATATATACAGTTCCACAAGGCATATAACACCTAATAAAAACACTTTCTTAGCAACAACGGGACGGAACATCTGTGTGAATTATATCTTGCGAAACAGGAAAACATTCCCTTAATTTATCTAGGGTCTTGGTTGATAAATCTTCCAAAAGCATAAATTAACATTTCTTCCAAAACACAACTAGGAATCTCCGATTATATATCAAACAGCGTTTATTTCACTGTTTCCTTGCTGAAAGATTGCACGCTGGTTTTAGCCTCTGCTACACCTTCGTTTAAGGTAAGTACAGTCTCTGTCTCCAACACTCTTCATCAGTATAGATATATATATATATATATCTATCTCTAGGTCTGTGTCAATCAAACTTTCAACTTTATTGTATATATTTAACAATTCCTTTGTGTTTAATACCCGACCACACGAAGTACCAGTTTCCTGACCAATTTTATTATTTTTATTTCTACGTTTGGAAACTCACGCTACTTATGTCCACCACATTCTCTCTTTACTAACCCGAATATTTTACTAAACATTCATCTGTTTTAATAACATTTTCTCTGCATATTTTTTACATAACATTAACAAAACAATAATAATGTTCGTCATCTTACGTTTGTAAAAATAATGGTCGAGGTTCTAAATCGACTATCAGCAATGCCAACCGATGTTGCCTTAGAATAACATACCAGTATATTCAAAGGTAATATAAGGTTATCATAATTCAAAAGTAAAAAAGAAAGTAAAAATGAAATAATTAAAAATAACTGTCCTAGTAAAACGTACGTGATGTAAACTTAACTTTTACATTATAATCTAGTATGTGTTTCAGTATCTGATGATATATTTGCTGAAACGATGTCTTCATAAACTCGGAAGTCGTTCAAATCAACTAAAACTCGCACCAGATTTTGGTGTTGCTTTTCTCTTAGGATCGACTTATTTCTATTGCTTTCATTGCGATAGTCTCATTAAAGTACTTTATATACATTTTAAAATAATTTATCAAGCAAACAACATTACCTTATTATTTTAATTCATGTTTTAATGTTTTTTTACTTTTACATAATGTAAATATGATTTAAAAATAAATGTTACGTAACGTAAAATACGTTATACATAAACATTTTTGCCAATATAGTAATAGAAATTTCTGTTTTGAATTGCCAAATTTACTAATTTATTTAAAGAAAATACTTAATAATAATAATAATAATAATAATAATAATAATAATAATAATAATAATAATAATAATAATAATAAGCGTTTTTTTCTATCAAAACTTTTTAAAAATCTTTATTATATAAAAATTATCCAATGAGTATCTAATTTTTATCATAATCATTTTTATTTTATATTAGTATATAGATTCGCATGCCATTAACATTACGGATTAATATAAAGATATTAAGCAGATATTACAAAATAAAACAAAATACGAAATTTACAAAATGAATAAAGCCAATATAAAACCCCAAAATAATTCAGCGTATTGTGGCGTAATCTGCATCGTAGGCATGTTGTCAATAGTCATCATGTTAATTATGATTTATAAGCTTGTTATTTAAAAAAATGCAGTGAGAATATTGTAATGCTTAGTGTGTATAATTAAAAATAAATACAAATATAATACGAGGAAATTGTCTCATTTACGTAATTCGAATTGGGAAATATATCCATTGTTTCTATTTATTTATTTCCTGTAGTTGTTTCGATCTAACTTCTAAGGTATCAAGAGTTTTATCAAAAACTAGCAACAAGCAACTTATATCCAAATATGTCGCCTCCTCTCGCTCCTCATTCTGAATAATGTATCGGGTGATACAATCGCCGATATATCGTTCAAAATCATGTCGACAAATCGATAATGCGATTGGCTTCACTGGATTCGCATTCTGGTCTATTTATAGAAGCGCTGCATTTCTGATTCAGACGCGACCATAAATAAATCAGTCGTGTGAATGGTTAAGAATATTCGTTTGGAGTAGAAGGGAACAGTATCTTGCTCATTTGATACAAAATCATGCACCGTTTTAAAAGAACTGAGAGTTTATTATAAAATGAGGCATAAAATTTACTTATATCATAGTATTTGTGAAGTTGTGATATATATATATAGCCAAACAACGTCGCAGCCCACAAGAACCATGACAATCAACGAAGTCAGGATTCGAAACCGAGCCTCTTGCATGCGAGGCAAGCACTCTACCAACTGAGCAAACGCTCCGCACAAAAAAACATTTTATTCGTTTACTGTCATTGCTCTTGTGGGTTGTGACCCTGTTTTGCTGTGGAATTTATTATATACAATCTATCACATTCTGAAAATCATATATATATACATATATATATATATATATATATATATTCTGTTAGACGCAAGTGTTAATATTAAGCAAATTTTTCTGTTAGACGCAAGTGTTAATATTAAGCAAATTTATTTCAGTTTTTAAGTCATATTTTTTAATTGATTGTTTTTCTAAATGTAAAATTTTTTTCTGGTCTAAGAATGTACTCTTTTTTCTGGCAAGTTGCTTTTAAATATAGTATAAGTAGACCTGATAATTCTATTTTCTTCTCATCCTGAAACGTGTATCCCTTAAAACGACACACTAGTCCAACTGCCGAATAATGCCACCTTACGACGTTTTTGTAATCGTTTTTTTTTTTAACGCAGAGCTTTATTTAAGTAAAACAAGCTTTAATAGTTATGCATTGAGGATGGACGCTTTTAGCAGATAATTCGTACATTTGCGATATATCTATGTGTTTTATTAGATTAAAATGTTTATATTAATTATATGTATTTAACTTATTAAGTTATATTATTATTTCATTGTATTTAAAATGTATAATACTACTGTTAAAATTTATTATTGGAATTTATTGTTAATTTGCGGTTTGTGATTCGCTTGTTAGTTTCCTAAAAATAAACGCATTCTCAAATTTTGTAAAAAAGAAAAACGGTCCATGTTATTCTTTAATCAATTATTTAAATAGTCTTACTAATAAAGCGCCATCTAGTATGAGTGCGAAAAGAGTAGAAAATGTCACTTCAAGTCGGAATGACTTGAGGAAAACGACCGAGTTACCGCAAGAATAATATACGTAAACTTTATATATTTCAGTTAGTGAGAGGGGAGCCTATCGCCATATTTCCCATAAATATACCAATTAAACTTATATAAAGTAACAATAATAGTAATAATAATAATAATAATAATAATAATAATAATAATTATTATTATTATTATTATTATTATTATTATTATTATTATTATTATTATTATTTAATAGAGAGTAAGCAATGCATTGTGGATGCGTTATCGGCAACCCTCGTAACTTTCGGTTCTAATTTGTCCCTTAGTCCGCATTTCGAATGAGTAATTTTTCTGACAAAAAGAAAAGAAAAAGCTGCATTTAAGGTCAGGAATATCTCTGCATGAACATTCGCCTAGATGTCGGGAATTTTTTGTTACCAAGTCATTAATAAGCGTGGTAGATGCAAAGGTTTAAACTGGGCTAACGTTATTTGCGTGATAGTTAGGTACCCGAACCTTGATTTAGCCACAAAAGACGCTTGTCTAGCAGCATATGCAAAGTACTAGAGCAGTTATATTTCCATTTGTTGAAGGATTGTGGACCATGCAGTAGCTTCGGGGGGGGGGGCTTCTCGCTGCCATATTAGTGGGTAACTATTACTGCTTTACTTTATCATATGGTACAAAAATATTTTTCGGTTCATTTTCTCTCTAACTGCCCCTCAGTGTCCAGCTCTAACCTATTCCACAAACCGCAAAACTCCATCATGAAAAGTCCTAAAACATACGCGATTAAACCTAAAACTCCAACTACCAACGTAGACCTCTACTACAATGTCCTCTTCCCCAATATAAGAGGTTTACGTTCCAACCTTCCAGAGGTTAAAACCCAATTACAAGAGACTAAATCAGCCCTACCATTCCTAAGCAAAATTTGAATTGGACCGACTGTTTCCCTAGATAAGGTCGTAAGTCAAGTGTACTCTAACATAACATTCAAATCAGACCCCCAAGATCGCCAGTGGCATGGAAAATTAGTCTACGTTAGAGTAGAGATGGCTTTCCATGTGATAAGGACATCTCCAAAGAAGACCCTAAATTGCTCTATGCGTGTATCCGGGTTGCACTTGCTCACACTACTAGGTTTCTATTTGTTCTCTATCACCCCCACAACAGCAGAGTTAATATCTTTAAGAGCATATCTGAGAAAATCGACTACATCTTGTCTGTTCATCCTTCAGTTAAGATTCACGTCAGTGGTGACTCTAATGTTTACAATGTGGAATGATTAGCCTATTCAAACAAGACAAATTATGAGGGGGGGTTCTATCGAGATTTCTCAATTGCTTATGACCTAACAGATTGTTCACGAACCCACTTATGTGCCTGACGCTGATGGTCAGTATGCACGTCTCATAGATCTTTTTTCTAACAACATGCCCTGTGCTATGTTCATCTTTTACCACTGGGATCATTCGGCCACTGAATTGTGTTAGTTAAGATGAAAACGAAATATAAGTCCTTGGACATACCTCTGCATTGTACATTTTATGGCTGACTAGGATAGCTTCCGTACATTTTATAATATTTACCTTTACGTTCCAAGTTTTAAATGGATGTGTCCTCTATAGTATCAGACCTTAGGAATGGCTACTTGTATGTACAGACCACTTCATTCTATCTTTAAAATCTCAGCTAAAATTCAACAGCCAGTCATAGTTATCTCCAGAATGTGTTGCTGCCATTATGCACAGAAATTACTTTTTCCATTGCTTACAGCGTAATAGATGTACTGAGACTTAATCCGCTTTGAAGACTGCCAGCACTAAATGTAAAAGAGCAATAATGAACGCAAAAAAGTCGTATGCTAAGTTGGTCGTCCTAAGTAGTTGAGCAGCTGCTTGATTCCCACCAATTTTAGAAGATATCAAATAGGTCCCTAGATAGAATTGTGTGTTTATTCAAACCATCACCAAAGGATATGAGGTAATCGTAGCAGTATCAGAATAAGCCAAACACTTTGCCAAGAATATTGCAGCTAATTCTATGCGATCAAGGCCGCCACCCCCCGTATTTCATCCTGTATCTAAAAACAC
The DNA here is from genome assembly GCF_053919585.1 of Euprymna scolopes. NCBI lineage: Eukaryota > Metazoa > Mollusca > Cephalopoda > Sepiida > Sepiolidae > Euprymna > Euprymna scolopes. Next base: position 153,207,893 of record NC_136484.1, on the reverse strand, counting down.
GTCATATGACATACAAATATCTGTGCGTAATGTTGCAAAGCTAATCAAAATCTTGATTCCAATGAAACAACTGCCCCTGACCGCATTCCTATTATAGTGCTGAAAAAGGTGCAACCAGAATTAACTCTCATATTTACAAGGCTGTTTAAGGGTTATTGAATTAATTTGGAATTATTCTGGAGATGACTAAATTTGTATAATGTTTTATGTAATTATTTGGACTATTATCCTAGTCTTCTAGTTGTTGTTTTTTACGACGGTTCGGTCAGATAATAGGTTGACCAAAGTGTCGTGAGATAACAACAACTACTGAAAGCAGTAATTGCGTTGGATGTAGGTGGCGGATTCGACATTCCTACACCGTCGCAGTTAACATCACGAAGGCGAGAGGATTAATTAGTCGAAACGTCGTAAAAACAACAACTGTTTTAAGGTATCTCAAGATCATTCGTAAACATTTATGCTCACGATGCTACCATCTATGGTAACACATCAAAGGCCGTAAATGACCGCATTCTCTCTGATTCTATCGCCTCAGACTTTTAGCACATGGTACAATGTGGAGTGAGCTAGCTGGTTAATTTTAAGGTATCTAAAACCAAGCTTATCTCTTTATATCACCAACGCTCCGCTCCCCGTCTGACATCAATTGAAATGAATGTCTCTCGTCTTGGGGAGGCTCCATGTTTTGACAAGCTTCTTGGTGTGACCTTTACTCCTGATCTGAAATGGAACACATACATCTAACCCGTTGATGAGGTCGCTGGAAAATGGTGAGATTATCTTACTACTCCAGTAGACATATTACTGCTGATGCAATTCTCCACCTATATAAGAGCCGGATAGTCCAAAGATGGAGTACTGTTGCCACAGCTGGGAAGTAGCTGTTGGAAAGACTATATGCTGCCTTGACAGGGTTTCAAATAGAATTCGTAGTATAGAAGGGATGCCCGTTTCTTTTCTCTTCAATCTTTTTTTTCCACAGAAAAGACGTTGCGACCCTGTCGCTTCTCTATCGGTCTTTACATGGCAAGTTCTCGTATGAACTTCAATATATGACCCCCTTGCTAAACTTTCACAGAAAAACACACATTTTTCTGAAACCATTGTTAGTAACGTTCTTTCATTGCCTAAACCAAAACGTAGATTCCATAAACAAATCTTCTTTCTTAGAACTGCACGTCGGGGGAACTTTTCCATTTGCCTGCCTCTCCACTACGTACGATTACTACAATATCTCCTATTGACTAACGTATACTCATTAACCTTTATCCTGGAGTGGCATCCGGGCCTTAGTAAGTGGCGACTCCTATGTAAAAAAAAATGAAAATTTATGAATGTGGGTAAAGAAAATAAAATATACCAAATAATTATGTCTATATTATTCTTTCTTTTTATGTTGTTTGTCTGTCTGCTCCGTACACTTAATATCGGAAACTACAAGTGAAATATATGTGAAATTTTGTATGGACATTTGTTATTATAAGTTGTTACTGCAGACAAAGCCTTTTGGTATACATCTGATGCTGAGTTTGGAAATATATGGAGGATTAGTATTGATAAATATTTAAGTTCCATATTTTCTCGTCAACTCCCAAGCAAGTATAACTGTAATTTTATGAATACCTTTATTAAAATTGCATATAACGAACTAAGTCTTATCGTATGAGTTTGGTGCACGGCCATGGGAAAATAAAGATTTATATTGAATGCAAAACTGAGCAAAACTTTACTTAATCAAGAAACAATTAGATCGTTGATCACAACTATAATGATGCCTTAAGAAACTAAGGATATACAGTAGAAATAGAATACAGAAAGAGAAAATCTAATATAAATAAATTAAAATCTGCAATTAATCACAATATGACTAAAAATAAATTAAATATGCAACTACCATTGATAGAACAAAAATTATTCGCATCCAAAACAACATAAACCAAAACTTCAAGGTTATTCAAGTATATCAAAAGCATGTAACCACGTTAACTGAAAGATATTCATCACTCATAATCATTAGGTTTAATGCTAAAACTAACACACCTAAAGAATTTTTTTAGATTGTGGTAAACATTTTCAAATATCTACTTAAATATAGCACTTCTCTAAATAAAAATTAGATTTAAATATCCTATTCAACCATGTTTAATTGTGCACAGGCAATTATTACATAGAATAATAAAACATCAAAGCTGCTCAAGCATCTTTAGTTAATTTACCTCTAAAAACAAATTGTAACTGCTAAAATAGGCATACTGTCCACTAAAAATCATTGCATCCTTTAAGATGTTACATATTCCTGTACAATGATCATAACACTCGTAACATTAATAACTTACCTACACGAAATCAACCAAATAATTCAACTAACAATATTACTAATTGATCTAATAAGTCTAATAACGGTGATTTGCGATGGCATACATCCAACCCCTATCTGTGTAGGTTTAGACATAGTACTTTAGAAAATACCAATCAAAATCTAACATAGCCATTCCTCTTCTAACCTTGATAAAGCTTCCCAACATATCAATAAGGCTCAGGCGCATTCAAATCCCACACATACTGGCGCTACATCTACATTAATAAAAGTAAAACTCTCTACCCATATCCAATCTTCTAATAATAAAAACACTAATAATATTTTTTCTCTTAGAATCTTAATCAGAAAACTAAATTCCAAAATTGTATCTTTCTCAATAAAATAGGCTATACGGAAAAAATATCAAAGTCGTACAACCCAGACTCAAAACCCCGTAATCTTTGCATCTCTGAAAAAGTTATAATCACCCGACGTTTCGAGGTGAAAATGTAATGAATTCAAAGATGAAATACTTTTCTGGTGCAGATATGTGAGGAAATTAAAATACAGCTAACTTGAAATAACTTAGGTCTAATTCGCATTATAATTATTCGTACGATATAATTATATGTATAATAATATGTTCCATATATCTCTTGTTCTTCTGATTTAAAATTGAATAAAACTATTTCATTATCCAAATGTTATAGGTTCTTAAACCTTGCATTTTAAATACTGATCTGTTTTCATCCCCTTTCTTCCATTTAAAATACCAACATCAATAGCTTTTCAGATGATTTTTACCATTGTAAAATTATTTTTCACCAACCCCTCACATACTGTAATGTTGATTAGTGTCACACTTATTACTGTAATATTAACAATATCCGGTTGGATCTCGAAACTCTCTCGATATGTGTTTATTCTTTCAAACCCCTGTCATAGAACCCCATTAATGCACTAATTAATATGGTATATAATAACTGATATATAAAAGCACAGTACGTCCAAGGATGGAATATTGTTGCCATATCTGGGCAGGAGCTGCTAAAAACAGCCTATCCTGCCTTGACAGAGTACAAAATAGACTTCGTGGCTTAGTGGGGGATGCCCTTTTCTCTACCCTGCAACCTCTCTCCCACAGAAGAGACGTTGCGAGCCTATCCTTGTTTTATCGTTATTTCCATGGCAGGTGCTCGTCTGAACTCCAATCTCTGGTTCCCCCTTCGCCAATCTTTCACGAAGAACACCCGTCTAGCTGAATCCACTGTGAAAAATTTCCCCCACTCTATATCTGTGCCGAAATCAAAACGCGGATTCCATGAACAAAGCTTCTTTCTTAGAACTGCACGCCTGTGGAACTATGTTCCGTCTGTCTGCTTCCCACCGGACTACAACTTGGATGTCTTCAAGTCCAACGTTAACCAATTCCTAATGAACCGCGCCCTTAAGTAAACACTTCATCAAATCTCCACACTAACGTAATGTACTTGCAATAACCCTTATCCCTGAGTGGCTTCCGGGCCTTGATAAGTGGTGATTACTGTGTAAAAAAAAACGTCGTAGTAAATTCCGAGTCCTACGAATTGGGTTTCAGATACTATCATCTTTTATAATATACTTGTAATTTAACAGCATCAACACCATGCATGATTTCATTATTATTACCGTCATTAATATTGTAATATTTTTCTGCGCGTCATTTTTTTTTCTATTGATTTATCTAAACAATAAATAACTTAAAACCCGCGGATGGCTATAAAACATCATACTTATCATATTTAAGACTAGATATGTAGAAATAATCCAATTAAATTGTCATTCCATACCAATAACACTTTTGAATCTAAATATTATTATAAAATATAGCCTATGTATAAACATATGTAAGCCAAACAATATTCGATCTTAATTAAAATCATTAAATCCAATTTGTAATTTAATTTAAAATACGATAATTAAAATTAGTAATGCTATTTTAATATAAGCGTTAGTTATTTAATTTTGAGACATCAAAATTTAAATTAAACAGCGTAGGTTAAATGAACAACATGCTTGAGCATTTTAAATTATTTTTAATGCGAACATCTCTAATGAAAAATTCCACATATCTGTTTACGAAGTTTAGAACTTGTAAATGCCAATACTATTTAGACGCGCATACGCAGTCCCTCCATAAGCTTTTCCAAACTTCAGTCTATACGACTATATACGTACCCACCACTTTAATTCATCTGATTTATATCCTCCTTTAATCATAGCAAATGCTAATTTTCCGCTTCAGCTTCTAACTCCTGTACAAGAAAGTGTTAACCTTCCCATCCTCTGTTCTTATCTTCATATCTCCCACTTCAATGCAAACCCTAACTTCAAGTTGATTTACTTTGAGAAAATTAGATTACATTTGTAAATGAATCGCCGAGTGAAAGCATATGAGCATTTCTTCCTCTGTTGTATTTTATTCGACATTATATTATACTTTAAACACTTTTAACAACTTTAATATAAGAGAAAACATATATTATTTAAAAAATGATATAGAAGACATTCCTCATGAAAATACAAACAGGTTTTCATTTACTTCATTATTTCATATGTCGCATGGATTAATATCAGGTTATTTAAAGGACTTTTCAAAGCATTCTAGCACATCGATTTATCTATAAAAGTGAAATTGTATGTGTGTATGTATATTTCCCTACGAACCTACTATGTCAATTTGCAGTTTACAGAGTTGAGATTTGCCATAAGGGGTATTGAGATTTGGAAAAATCCTTTTAATCAGTTTTCGGCCAGAAATGTTGCTGCCAAGAGATCAACGTTCAACGATTTGCCTTTTGAAAACTCTATCAAACTCCTCCGCCACATTTGATCTAAACACTTGAAATTTTAGATGTAGATTAAAGTATATAAGTTAAAGGGTAGAAAGTTGGGGGTCAAAGTAAACAAAAGATTTACATCTGCAGTCTATATCAAATTACTCAGCCAACTTTTGGTATAAACCTTTGAAATGTTATATAAAGTGTATTCAGACTTAGAGCAAGATTTTTAATCTGGTTTTCACCGACAATTTGGTAGCCAAGCGATCAAAGTAAAAAGTAGTTTACCATTGCGGTCTCTAGCAAACTATTCAGCTAATTTTAGATCCAGACATTTGAAATTTTACATAAAGGGAACTCAGACATGCAACAAGTTTTATGATCAGTTTTGGGGCGAAACTCTCGCTTAGAAAAGGCCAAGGTTGAAAGAGTTGACCTTTGTAGACTCTACAAAACTCCTTCGCACATTTTGGGTCTAAACACTAGAAATCTTAGATATTCGTTATCTGGCTTTGAGTCAATTTTTTAATATATATATATATATATATATGCATATGCACATAAGGTTATGAACTGTACATAGGGTCCGAGTAAATCCGGGCTGAATTGTTAGTGAAGAATAACTGATAACCACATCTGCATGTCCAGGATCTTAATGAATTCTATATTCGAGCGTGGAATATGCTTTAAAAACCCGCAATTTATTTTGGAATATACACGAGAGTATCATTTTACTCGATTTTTTTCAAATTTAATTCACAAGTTATGTGATAATAAGATAACATTTATAATTATCCATATGTATTTAGAACAGTACATTTCCTTATATACAATAAGATATTCATTAAAAATCCATGGAGTAAAGAAGGAACTTGAAAAATTAATTGTACTCCTTTGTCAAACAATAAATTGTATTGTAATTCAACATAACTTAATTTAGAATTTTCATTTATTGCGCTATGCCGCATATTGAGCTTTCTTTATCTACTCTGGATTGTCTTAAAAATATTGATAATAATAACTATTTAAACTTTAAATTTATAGTATCTGTAATCCGTCGATACTTCATTATTTCATTTATATTGTGTGTGTGTATATACGAAATAGAAAAAATGTTTGCCAATATAAAAAGATTTCAATAATTCTCGATAAAAAATTTAAAACTTTAACATGATACTTTGTTATGTTTACCTTGCTTCGTATCTAACAGTGATTTCATCGGAACTGTATTTGTCATATCTCTCTCTCTCTCTCTCTCTCTCTCTCTCTATATATATATATATATATATATATATATATATATATATATGTGTGTGTGTGTGTGTGTGTGTGTGTGTGCCTGTGTGTGTGTATTTATATATATATATGTTGGGGTTATAACTGTAACAGTGCACTTTTAAAGAAAGACACCACAGGATACGAAACAAATAAAACAGAATAAATGAGAATGTTGAAGGATTTGAATGATTTCCTGAAAACATTGAAATCTTCAAACATTCCAATTTATTATGCTTTTATTTATCCAGTATCTAACGATGTCTCTTCTACTGAGCAGCATTGTCACACCTGTCAAACACGGTTTACTACACATTCCTACTAAACACAATGTTTAACATTCTTTACAAGCCACCCATATATATATATATATATATATATATATATATATATATATATATATATATATACCCAAAATAATTGCTTGTATTCCATTACTCAATAAATGAACCAATCTATACCCACCGATATAGTTTTGTGACTTCATTTTATACTCCTGTTGTTCTATTGTATAAGCTCCAATGATAATTGTTGAGCTTGACATTATCCAGATAAGTCTCTTCTTGTGGAATTTAAGTATCTCTTTTCCTCTAACGCATTAAGCTTAGTGTATATATATATATATATATATATATATATATATATATATATATATATATACAAAGTAATGCTAATTAGCTAGAAGTATTGCTGAAAAATATTGAAGAGTGTAAGAAGGCTAAATCAATGCAGAAAAACTGATGTTTAAGTGAGGTGACTTGTGGACAAAAATAAACAAACAATTGAAGGATTTCCGTATTTTTGTATCTCCGTATAGCTATTTATGTTTTAAAAACTATCTCAAATATTAATAAGTAAATCTGGACTTACTGTTAGAAATAATTTGGATGATGGAAGTCGTAAATATTTCTAGTATAATATCTATTAAAACGAACAACACATAAATTTCGTAAATATGAAAATATTTGAAAACCTAAACAGGAAGTGGAATTATTTGAGCAGTCAATCAGAGAATAAATAGAACTTATTTCAAAAGCCTAATTATTTTGGTATTATAATTATTGTTATTTCTATATATTGATGCACAATGTTTTCTCATTTATTATTATCAATATTATTATCGCTGTTTTCACTTCTCTTTTTATTTATAAATTTATAAATAAAAATTATCTGTTTATGTATAAATTTATTAATAGGTTTAATTTTAGTGAATAAGAACATCAATTAGTATTTTAATTTCAGCGGAACCTTGCAACGTGCACGGCGCTTGTTAAATCTACCTGTGTCGTCGTGGAAACAGCGGTAAAAGTGTAAAATTCAAATCTCATATGAAATTTATTCCGATCTTTGTATTCAGTGTTTGTCTGTGTGTTGCAAATTACATCTGATTATATATATATATATATATATATATATATATATACATATATATATATATATATTACCTTATTTAACTAATTTTAATTTATTTATATTTATTTATATTTTCCTTTTATTAATTTAATCATGAAAATACCTCACGTATCTTTCCGAAAACAATGCGAATGAGTCTAATTAGCAAAGGCGTTTTTATGCAAGATCGCTACATACTTTATATCATTTACTTTAAAATAGTGTTGATTTATATAGTTTGTTTATGAAAACTGATGTTTAATTATATACATCTTTTTATTAAGTTTTGTGGTATATATTTTATTATTTTGTCTTTTTTTGTATTTTTTCCTTTCTTGTTTTTCTTAATATTTTATATTCCATTATTTAATTTGATTTTATTTTACTTTTGTGTATGTAATGTATATAATACAAACAGGGTTAGTATTTTCATCATTAATCGTCTTTTTATATTTTCGTATGTAATTGATCCTTGTTTATATATAATTTTGATTTTTTATTATTTTTAATGCATTTATTATATAGGTATACTCATTTTTTCAATAAGAGTGTATATTTTATATTGTATAGTGTATACATATACCAATCTTACTAATTTTTATATGATTATTTACTCCTTTTCCATAAATTGTATTGTCGCTGACGTAATCTAATCTGATAATCTAGTCTCTTAGTAACTTACACTTATCGCATTTTCATTATATAATCATTTCCTCATGACCTCCAAAACGTGTTATTATTTAATTATATACATGTGCCTTTAATCACTCCTTAAACCTACATTCTTTACACTACCTCTCCCTAGTCCCTTATATTATAGCTACGCAATCCAGTCTCTTTTTCAAAACGTATTACATATGTAAAACTCATCATGATATATTTCTTAATGTAAATCTATGGTTTCGAATGTATGCATAATAGCTATAATAGTAAGTGTACCAGGACGTAATACATAGTAAAGATTATATATACAGTAAAACTCCTTTAATTTGAAATTCCTCTAAAGTTAGATTCCTCTCATTTGGACTTCTGCTAAACCTGGACTTTCTCTAAACTTGAACTGTCTCGTCATTGAAATTGTATTAGCATATTTGATGCGGCGTTACAGTAAAACTGTTTATATGGTTTAGTCAGATATTGCGCAGAAATATTAATATTTGTACTATGTAATTAATGTAGAGTAGCTATTAATAATTAATTTACACTAACTGTGATTTTTTTTACATCGTTGTATTTAAAATAGTGTAAAACAACCCACCACAATGGCTTGCAACTGGTCTAGAAAAAAATCTTGAAACCAAACGGTTACCGACCAACCACGCTGTTCTTATGTTGAAATGTGGGTGCAAAAAGATGAGGAAACTACATGAAGGCAGTAATAATGATAAAAATAGCGACAGCTCCCATTCTCTTAACCCTAATGTAAATAACCAAGAACACTCTGATGAAGCAATATCATGGGATGATGCAGAAAAGTCTATGGAGACGGTTATAAAATTTCTAGAAAAAAGTCCTTACTTTAGTGGAAACTATGTTTTGAAAGCAATGTCACTCCGAAGAGATGTAGTCATAAAGAAGCTACAGAACCAAGAAATTGTAGATTTTCGTGATCGCTTACGGAATACACTGGCAGTGTCCGAGAGCTCACTCGATGAATATCGAAACAGCAATGAGACTCATTCGATGAATAAATTAAAAAAAAACTGTATTTTACGTGAATGTATGATTTCTGTAGATGATAACTTAGGTAATAAATACCTAAAAAGTAAGAGTAGATTTAATTTGTCTTCAATGTTTTTGTTCCTGGTAATGATATTTAAAAATTCTTACTTGAAATAGATCGTAAACTCAACTTAATATATACTTGAAGTATCATATAGCAATGAATATAATTTAATATTTCTTAATTCTTAGAAAATTAAAGATGACTGCTGCACATATTTTTATTACGAAACTTGAACATCAGCCTCTAATTTGAACGAAGCGGATGTTTAAATTATAGGAGTTATACTGTATATATATATATATATATATATATATATATATATATATGGGTGTGTGTGTGTGCTTGTGTGTGTGATTGTGTATTGTGTATGCGTGTATAGAGAGCGAGAGAAAGGAAGAGAGAGAGATTTGCACGAAAAACAATAAATGTAACATTGGCATATTATGACAATATTTATTAGATTCCAATCCAATATAATGAGAACATTAATAAAGTCAATAATTCAATTAATTTTTTTAATGCATAGAATTACCAGCTATAATATAAATCTCACATGTACGTTTAAATGTATGTATGCATGTATGAAAGTAAGTATGTTTGTATGTCTGCCTAAAACTTTCGACAGAGGCGACAGATTTTCACTAGATTGGTACCGTTTTGATGCTCGATCCTTCGGACAACAAATATCGAACAATATGCTAAAAAATGTAATTCCTTCAACCTCAACTGGGCACTTATCTACAGGGAGGGCTGTATTTTTCGCCGATATTTTCGAAAGTACTCGCCACTTTTCGATTGACTAGCCTTAGTTTAAACCTTCGCCGCTTCCGATTTGGCGATGAATGCAACGGAAAAGAGGTCACGTTTTTTCTTTTACGTTCTTTCACCATTTGCGGTAAGGATTCGAGCCTGCTTGCCTACTACCACTTTATTTTCGCTCAACACACACCTCCAAACACCCGGGAAACACCGGCCACCCAGACTAGTATAAAAATATATGAATTAACTAAAAAATATTACAATATTTGATACAATATAAATATGCTTTTCATATTAAAATAAAATAAAATATGAGCTAAGACCACAAATAACTAACGTAATATTAGAAACGATTAATAAAAAAGTACAACTGCTCTTAGCATTATATAAAATGCGTAAGTAAAAAAATGAAATCTAAAGAAACAAATCAATATAAAATAAAAAATACACGACAAAGAATAAAAAATTAATCTATATATATAAAAGCGAAAATGTATGTATGTATGTTTGTATGTATGTGTGTTTGTATGTCACGAAAAAACTTTCGACACGAGTCACGGATTTTCTCGAGATCAGTATCATTTTAAAGCTCGAACCTTACCCCGACAGATATCGAAAAATTGGCTAAAAGCATTAATTTCTTCACCCTAAAATGATCAGTTTTCAACAGGGAGGGGTCAGCAAAAACCGTCCTCTCATGACAAGTTCGCTTCTACGCATGCGTCATACGACGTCGGAACATGATTTAGTTTAAATTTAAGAAAAACGATCTAATTTCGTGAACGTTGTCTTAGCTCAGTTGCTTAGTGCGGGGCCTCATTATCTAAAGATTCTGGGTTCGAATCGTGGTCTTTTTTTTTAAATTTTAATATTGAAACAGTGTTATTTAAGCTATTTTTCACGTACTTTTTTTTGGGGGGGGGTATTTTTCAGATTTTTTTACGAAGTTTTAACGTTCGTTTTTCTGTTTCGCGTTTTCTTTTTTAGTTTTTCCAATTTTTACATTTAACATCGTTTGTTTGCCTTACGTTAGATTTTTTGTATTTTCTTTCGATATATTTACTGCGCTTATTGTTATGTTTTGATTAACACCCCTAACCCCCGCCCGAGCACACACACCTCTAAACACACGGGCAACGCCGTGTACCACCGCTAGTAATATATAAATCAAAATCCAATTAAAAATATAACATTATTATATATGTGTACATCTGTATATATATATATATATATATATATATATATACATAATTATTTTTTACTATGATAATTATTAAATACCTACAGACACTAGTGTGTCATCCTTTCGGGAATCTTCAGTGCAGGGTGTCACGATTAACACCAGTCGAACGATTCGAACCCCGCATCACGAGACATCTCTGGCTCGATTTAGCGAAGACCTAATCAATTTGGCTGCCATTAACCGCGTGAAATAACGTCGAATTTAAACATGTTAATTTTAAATGTTCATTTACGTCAGTCAGGGAGTGATCTAATCGTTATACGATGATCTATGCATATATATATATGTATATATATATGTATATATATATATATATAATAAACTATATCAATATTCAAAATTTATTAAAGATGATTATATAAATTATATATTATATACATTATAGTGTTAACTTTATTTCGCATCCACTAAAATTAAACCAAATGATAAAATCATTAATAAACACAGAAAAGAAGCGTGAAAATAACGACAATAAGTAATTAAAAATCAATGTAAAAGTATCGTGATTCGCAAAGTTTAGAGCTGCACATTTAACCTAAATATTGAAAAACGCTCAGGTAACTTGAATTCCTACGATTATTGGGAATGACCTGCATAATCCAGTACTCAGGGTTTGTCAGCGACCACTTAATTGCGGCAAAGTATCCCCATATTCTGCAGCACTTTCAGGTATACTTTAGTGTTCAATTTCAAGCTGTCTTCGAAGATGTGGGGTGGAATTATGTGGCCCTCACTTGAAACCATACCAAAAACCATAACCTCAGACACGTTATGACAATCCAGCGATGCATTTAAGCGTGTTGGCAATGGTCATAATTTGGATCGGTAAAGAGTATTAGTTGTACGACGGCGCATCTCCAATCTCGCTCGCTGAACATTATGTCACTTTTAAAGAAGATAGAAGGCTCCTATCGCTCTTTACATTTGTACACATCTGACCAACTAGTAGATGGTCTGCAACACAAAAGAAACCGGTTTTCATCAAATGAAAATGGAATCATTTCGTCTTTCCGAGGTGGACACTCTTATCGTTTCACCTTATAGAAGTAGTATAATAGCTTGACAAATCCAAATCAACCATTAAATAATATTCAATAATATTTACATTCCCAAATCGATGCCATACTTGACTCCTACATAATTTTCGTCTCTTTGTCCACAGAGTTTGCATTTGCTGTTCTCTTGTGTTTTATCGATTTTTGCTTTGATATGGTTGTTTTTTTTTAGCGAGTTATCTTGTGCTTCAGTTAGGGATTCAGTTTCTCAGTTTACATATCCTTTTCGCATCCATGTCCAAGTGTTTTGGTTATTCTCATCTTTTTCCCTTTTATTGTTTTGTCATTTGTCTGTCTGTTTTTTTTATTATTTTGTCGGTGTCTCTCGCCGCCATAATTATCTTTTCAGTATTTTGTATTATGTATTTTTCTAGTTCTTTTTTGTGTCATTCACAGAGTCTTCTATGCCCTACCACCTACCGTATTTCCTTTTCACGTAGAGTCTGTCAATACCATCTTTTGGGTGCAGTGCATTGTGCATGCGCATGAGTTTCCTGGTCTTCTGATCGAGCTGTCTCAGTTCATCTTTTGTCATCCCTTTAAACAGTCCAGAGTATCTTACTAATGATACTGCCCATGCATTTATATCTTTTATTAGGTTTCGTTTTCTTATTCTCCTGAGATATTCCTTTTCAATTCTCTATTTCATTTCTGTTGCTTTGATTGTGTCCGCTTCCAGAATTCTCAAGTATATATAGTCGTCTGGTTCCTCTAGTGTCTTCATCTCCGTTTAGTTTGGTACTTCCATGCCTTCTGTCCTTTCCAGTTTTCACTTTCTTAAAACTAGTAGTGCGCACTTTACCATTCCAAATTCTATTTGGATATTATTATTATTATTATTATTATTATTATTATTATTATTATTATTATTATTATTATTATTATTTGTAAGGCGCATTATTATTAATATTATTATTAATTAATTTGACTAATAATAATAATAATAATAATAATAATAATAATAATAATAATAATAAATATCAGAACTGGTGAAAATTCAACGGTACTTTAAAACATCGTCACATAATCAAACAATAGAATGGTTTTTCAATAGAATAATAAGTGCAATATTAGTTTCGGTCAGACAGTGAATTAAAAAATATTTGTTTTGTAGATAAATATGGAGAACTACTTAAGATACAAGAAATAGAACTATAATGAGACATTACATTTTTCTAGCGATTTACTTTAATCAAAACGACTTATAAATCCGTCAGTATTATGTCATATCTTTTGTAAATAATCTGATCTAAGTAATAAGATTTGATAGAAACATATTACATGTGAACTTTTTGCCACTTTTTCATAGTGGAAAAAATAGAATAAATCGGTAGGAAATGCGTTACCGGTGTGGTAGAAGGATATATATCCTCTAAATATTTAAGGTATTTAGAATTCCCTGATTTAAAAATGAATAATATACATTATGAAGACTATTTCTGTGTAGACAATCCAAAAGCTTCCAATAGAATTTATACAACGAATCAAATTTTTCGGGTATGGAACGTTAACGTTAATATTGTGACAAAAAGTGAAAATACAATAACTGTTGCGTAATAAATTGAAATCCGATTACGTGGAAGCAGGAGTAATGCTGCTGATCCCTTGGGTTATATATCAACCGGAAGTGTCAAGAATAATCTCGCCAAAAGGAAGTCAAGCAGTTAAGAGACGACATGGGCCGTAATCATCGCGAGTGAGCACTTTATGTCTTTCCTATAAATGTTATCTAATGATTCATTTTCAATCATTTTTAGAATTTGTACTAATTTCAACCTAATACGTTAGTACGTAACAATGTATTCACATGAAATGCGTTTGTTTGAAAGACCGATATCCTACACAAAAACTCTCTCATTTTACTTGTTTCCATATTACACTTTAGAAGGTAATAATGTTATCAACTGAAATGCGTTGGAATTTGTAATAATTTTAATATCATGCGTAAGTACGTAATAATGTTTTTGTCTGAAATGTGTTGGTATAAAAGATCCATAATCTACACCAGCACCCTATCATTTTACTTGTTTCCATATTACACTTTAGAAGGTAATAATGTTATCAACTGAAATGCGTTGGAATTTGTAATAATTTTAATATCATGCATACGTAATAATGTTTTCATCTGAAATGTGTTGGTATAAAATATCCTTTATCTACACCAGCACCCTATTATTTGACTTGTTTTGACATTGCATTTAAGTAGGTAATAATGTTATCAAATCAAATGCGTTGAAAAGTGGATCTGGTGTAGTAGTTAAGGTAATGTGGTTGTGGTCAGTATGTAATGATGTTTTCAACTGAAATGTGTTGGTTTCAAAGATCCATGATATGTACCAACAACCTATGAATTTACTTATTTTCACAATGCACTTAAAGATGTAATAATTTTATCATCTTAAATGCGTTGGAGTCTATACTAATTACGACATGAAGCATAAGTATGAAATAATATTCTCATCCGAAATGCGTTAATTTTATGTTATTTACAGTTTGTAGTAGTGATGGTTGTTGTAGCGCTGTCGGCTATGGTAGTGGTGGTGTGTAGGTTGTGGTAGTTATCTGAACCGGCCAATCAACAGCTGGAGATCACTAACTTACCCAATGTAAAACAATTGTTTATTACCAATTTTTGGAATATTCCATTTTTATCCTAAGAGATTTCAGCATTGTAACGGTCGAGACAATATGGCATATTTCATTTTCTCTTTAAGGGGTGTTTAAACATGTGTATTTGTTTTGAAAGTTTGGGATTAGAAATGATTTTTAATGATTTTCAACTGATAAAAGGCGACTATAAAGGGGTAATTCGTTCTCATTAATTAATGTTTGCAATGATGATGTTTTTTTGTGACATATTATGAATGTCGGACAATAAACTAATATTTAGATGACGATAGCAATCACAATCACATCAACAGCAACAAATAATGTTCTAATAAACATGTATTATTATGTTGCGTGGAATTCAAATTTCCGATTAAAATTCGTAGACACCAACAAATTCTATTTCCTTGATCATGCCATCTATATGACAAAGTATGCTTCCCAAATCACTCCAATGCGACTGTTTACATATCCAAGCTTAACAAATACTTATGAAGCGATCCCTTTAGATAATCAAATTCAGGCCTTTTTATCCATTGTTTTAATCTTCTATGGCGTTGTTCATCGTTAAAAAGACAGTAGTCAAACATGAATCTTTATTAATACAAATAGTTGAAGGAATTTTGCTCTAATAATATTTTCAAACAAATGTATCAGTTTTAAAATATTAGATTTTTTAAAAGTTAATCATTAGTTTGAAAAACACAATAAACAATCAGTTTTATATGGGACCTAATTTACATATTTAGTATTTTCATGATATCTATTAATGCCATTAATTCCTGCCCTTATTATTAGCAACTATTGCAGAAGAACTCGCGTTTTGAGTTCATTCGCTGCTAAAATAAAATAAAGATTGTATTAATGTATGTATACATTAATTCCGAATTAAACATAGCATTTTACTTTTTTATTTGCTGAAACGAAAATTTGCCTGATATAGAGGAAACCGGAAGTAAAAGATTAAATACTCGGTCAGTTGTAAGGTTTCTGATTAATAAATAGGTTTTTAAAACATCACTGATGTCTTCCATTTAATCGTTGATTGTTGCTATTCCCAGCATACAGATTACCATGTCGTAGATAATTTACATCAACTGGAGTTCAAAAAAATTCGGTCGGCTTTGTGGTTTTAAATAAAGTATAATAATAATGTATAAATTTATCAATGTCTTCTGACATTTAATCTAATGTTGACCTTATTTACAGAAATCCATGAAAACGTCTTCGATGATTTGTACAAACATGATGTTACATAAATAGTTCAAATCGATGGTTCAATGCAAATATATAATTTAAACATAAATATCTGACATTGACCTTTTTTCAAGAATAGAGCACAGTGATCCATTTATTCTACAGCTGTCTGAGTGTTTCTGTGTGTTTGTTATGCTAAAAGAAACAAATTCACTAAGCTCATATATATTTCCCGCATATGTAAAACCGTTATTTTTTTTTGCAGCGCTGTGAAGGCCTCCTAATAAACATTGCAGTATTATATTTCATCAGTGAGACGAGGGTAGAGGTAACAAAAACCTTTGTTTTGCTCGGCATTGTACAGTACAATTGTCACATTTAACACACCTGTGTTATGTTTTGGTGTATTGTGGTGTAATCAAAACTGTTGTTCTAGTTCATGTTTTCCACGAGAAATAAAAAACGCTGTTGCATTTAAATCTCTTGGGACGTTTTTTTTTATTGCAGACATTCTTTCTATTAAAACGGGGTAATGGAAGAAACTGGACATCCTCATTGACTGGACAATGTCATTGCAATTTGTTATACTCTTTCTCGTCCAGGAGCACTAAAGGTAATATTATAGTGTTGCAATTAAAGGCGATACCTATCGTAGATGAATTACGTTACTTTTTTATAATGTAAAAAGAGAGAATGGGTTGGACGGAGATGAAAGATAGGGTTGGGGATACGGACGAAGCTAGAAGTGGAGTGGGAAATAGAAAAAAATCATAAAGAAACGGCTAGCGTAAAAAAAAGTTTTAATATAAAGATCTTACACAAGCTTTTTAACATTATCTACTTGTTTTGTGTCCCGGGAACTTCGGGTAGTCCTAAACTATTTTATAAAAGATAGTTGTTCGTTTGCGTGTCTGTTTTTGTTTGTCTTAAAGTAATTCACTTCACAAAGCTGATGCATTTTTTCCAGCATTTCATTCGGGGAAAAATATAATCATTTCTTATATAATATGCATTCGTGTGTGGGTCATTAGCAACAGAACTATTCAAAGAATAAACCAACATCATTAAGGATTTAGATTATTATTGCGTAGTCATCCGTTTCTGGTCTGCTGCAGTTAGAGAAAACAAGTAGTGGCATGATAGAGAATGGAGGCGGTAGATATAAAGGGTAAACAAGAGAGGTGAATAGTTAACCAGTGTAGATAGGAGAGAGAGAGAGAGAGAGAGAGGGAGAGAGAGAGGGAAGGGATCGGACGACTTTGGGAGGAAGTAGGAAAAAAAGGGAGCGGATAGAAAAAATCCAGAGAGAGAAAAAAACATATTGTACTTACTTTCTAATGTTTCTATTTTGTGGTCCCTGACCCCGGGCAACGTGAAATTACTAATTAAGTTAAGAATAAATATGGGTAAGAAGTTAAAATATTCCTCAGGTTTAAGGTAAAATGTAGATAATTATTTTAAAATATCAGCAATGCATTCTTACATAATATTATATATATATAGTTGATCCTATTCTAGGTTTCCACTACATAATTATGGCGTGAAATCAGTCGGAAGTATGTTCGTATACCTCATAATAGGAATTTAAAGTTAGACAAGTTATGTATGAATAAAAAGACTATTTTGGGTCAGAATAAAATTTAAAATCGTCCAGTCTCGATCGACGCCTTGTTTCACATTATCAATGGTTGAGGATGGTATAGATTCCTTTGTAAAAAAAAACAACAACAACAAAAAAACAAACAAACAAATATATTTAAAAAATCATCATGTATTATACCTCATCTTAAAACCGTTGAATTTCAAGAGTGGAATACAGTAAAGCGTATATTATATAAACTTGGGCAAGGATGAGAATTACTGTCATGGTTTTCTGCACATACAGTGCCAGCAAAAAGACAGTCCGCACTTATAATTTTTTCAAAAACTGCAAATTTAAGCTCAATTTAATGTAACTGTTTAATCAATATATACCTAATTTGAATAGCATTTATTCCTCTATAATTTTACCTGTCTATATTTGACTTTTGATTGAAATATTCTAGTGTTCAGGTCAATTAAAAAAATAACTTCAAATTGAGGAGGCAAAAAGAAAGTCCGCACAATGGAAAATTGTTATTTAAATGTTACTTTAGGACATTAATGCAACACAGATACAACATGGCACACAATGAACTAGTTAATATTTATTGGCATAGCTCTTCTGCAATTTGACAGCCTGCAATATTTTGGGAATTCCTTGAATCAGACTGCAGCAATACTCCGGGGAAAGGGCATCCCACTTTTCTTTAATTTTTGTCCAAAGTTCTTTCAAATTTGAAATTTTATCATTGTGTAGCTGATGCTTGATTTAATGCCATACGTTTTCGATAGAATTGAGGTCTGGAAATTTTGCAGGCGAATCCAAACTCGGAATATCATACACTTCCAGGAACCTCTTGACATTACCATAAACTGTTCAATACGGCACCTATCTTGACAACAAATACCGATATCAATATGCATTTAAAATGTATTACAAAAGTGTATTACAAATGTATTTAAAAATTCATGCTAGATCAATTAACATTTGTATTCATATAAAATTAGCAAGTCGCCTATCCTCGCAAAATACGCTTAAATAATATATTTTGATCCATGAGAACTTGGTATTTATTATAGAGGCAATGCTCTGTAGGGCATTATATTGTACCTAAAATATTTAAGTGATTTTAAAAATATAAAAAATGTTTGCGTTCTATCAACTAGAATAAAAATCGAAGCACACGTCTCTAGTCTTATCCTTTCATGTATGACCTAAACTCATACGTATACAAAAACCGCAAACATAAGGTTGTTTAACTTATAATTTTCAGTTAGCGCATGCACAGAAAAAAAACGTGTATATTCGATTTACGACAGGCCAGAGTCAACGTTCATTTTTTTTTTTTTTGGAATTTTGATTCCTTAGCTGCTATTTTACTGGCTAGATCTAAACAGAATGTGTGCTGCGGGTCTAAATACAATATTAGATAGATATTTATGCATGCTAGAGCGTTTTCATCTTAAAGTCTATGCAATTATGCAGACTGTAAAATATACATTGTAAAACTCAGCGTAATAGTGCATTGAAACCAATTATCCAATGAGAAAACAATCAAAATGAATAATTAATGCGAGTTTTTCAAATGAATATGCAGATTGTGAACCTTATGCAATCGTATGTTAAAAAGGGTTTTTTAAATGATTTTTAAATAACAATAAATGTGCTTTTAATGAGAATGTCAGAGCGATAAAAAACAAACTTTATATGTACGTGTATATTGATTAAGTATGACTATATAGTTGTTTACATGTACAAGATTCGACTATAACTAATTAAACGATTATCTATTTTGGAACACATCTAATAAGAGTAATGCGTTCGAATGTGTAAGATGATTAATTAAATAGAATTTTTATAACAGGTTGTAGAATTCTTAATAAAAATTTAGATTTCTCCGTTTTTTGTGCCAACTCAACAATACTAAGAAGACGTACAGTGGGAACGTGTCGAGTATTTATATTACTATAACTTGTTTACAGGTTTATCAGGAATAATTTAGAAAGAATTTTGATTGAAAAAATTAAGTATTTCGAATTTGAATTGAATACTTTATCTGAAGTAATTTAAGCCTCCTGTTATTAGAATAAAAAGAGTGTAATGGGTTTTTATGAAAATATGATTAAGTCTTATAGACATGAAGTTCTGTATAATTACAATTGATTTTATCATTCGTAATGAGACATAACAGTGCGCGAAAATGTTATGCTTGGAGGGGGATTGCTTTGCTCGTCCTGGGACGGGTATACTTCTAGTCTTGAAATATAATCGTATTAAATAAGAAAAATATTTCGTGTGGTTTACTGAATTTAAAACAATCTAAGAGACATTGATTTTATCAGTGAAGAAAAATATTCTGAAAAGCAGTGTAGCATGTCAATTGATAACGCTACGAATGGCGATCCATTTTTGTGATTATTGATTTTGATTCTTCATATTAAACTATCAAGGAAATCAGGAAAATCGAAGGTGTGGGTGCAAATACTTGATAGAAAACGAAAAAGAAATATGGCAAAGCATCATTGAGCGCAAGAGGAAGATTATAGAATAAAGTGACTTGATGTAGACGTATAGAATGATATATATATATATATAGAGAGAGAATGGAAAGGTAGCATAGAAAAGAAATACATCTAAACATAGAGGAAGAGACCGAGACGATATCACTATTAAAGAGGATAAGCAATAGAACTAATATGGATATAGAGCGAAAAGGGCATATCATGAAAGGAAAATAGAAGGTGAGACGAATAAAGAGAAATAGAAAGAAAGCAAGAGGAGAGGAAGAATAGATATAATTGGTTAGAGAAGCGTCGTCTTAAGAGAAAAACAGCAAGAAAGCGGAAAATGGAAAGCAGATGACTATTAAAAATGAAGAGTAAACCGATGGACTAGCATCAGGGGAGAGAACAGGATGAAGGGAAATGGGCACTTTTCCTGTTTATGATCAAATCTTCGCCATCTTACGATGGGTTACGTAAGCAGCCGGAAGATGCATAAGCAAAAACTGCTAGACGATTAATTAAACATCGATGTCTTCCTTCATCATGTTTAAAATAGGTTTCTATTTAGAAAGTATTTCTTCATATAAATAAAGCGGGTCACGTTGATGTAGAGTGTTGATAGTTATTTTCGGTTTTATTTATTTTTCTTTATTTAATAAATGTTATTTTTTGATTGAACTCATTTTCTGACAGCTGATCGCCTAATCGATTTAGCGTCGTCTATCTGTCGACGCAAAAGTGGATCGTCTACTGGCTAAGTACATAGAATTCAGTAAATTAGTCAAATGAACATGGAAAAATGGAGGGATATAAAATTAAGAGGATTTAAAAGCAAATCATATAGACAGAGGATAATGATTGAGAATATTACATTGAGAACATGGAGTATAGAGAGTATTAATAATATAAATAAGAGATTGGGAAATGTATTCCGTCTAACCGCAGGAAGATGTTGCATCCGGTCGGAAGCTGGCGAGACTAGACTAACGCACAAGATGTAAACCACTGAAGCTGCTTACAAATTACCTTGGAATTCTCGTCGCCAGAAGCTGTGAAGTTACTTTTTAATCTTATTCGGTAGTCACTATATATCAAGGCCGGGCCCCACTCGAGGATAAACGTTAATGGGTGTACAGAAGTCAGAGACAGCGGCGTACATATCGAAAGGAATGGAAAATCAATATAACTATATTATCAAAGGATCGGCTCAACAGAAATTGTCCACATTGGACTTGAAAACTACCACGTTTTAGTCAGTTGGAAAGCAGGCCAGCAGAACGGAGTTCGACAGACTACCAGTTATAGGAAAGCAATTTAGTTCGTAGAATTTGCGTACAGATTTAATCTCAGATATTGAGTGGGGGGCTTGTCGATGATGGTTGTAGCTAGATGAGTGTTGTAAAAGTTTGACAAGGTAGGATCATAGATTAAAACTCAGACGAGCTGTTACCATGCAAATAACGATAAATCAGATCGGCTCGCAATGTTTCCTCTTTGAGAAAGTGGTTGTAATGAAGAGAAAATGGGAAAGATGCGTACAGCATCTTGACGGATTTTTTATAGATTGAACTGAGCATCTTAAACACTATGTATTTAAGAAGTTAGCATGGATGTAAGTAAGACTAAGCAGAATCATAACTAATTCTCCCAGCTTATTTACAATTCCTTGATTATTTATGTTCAATAAATCGCATAGTTCGTTTTTACAAAAATACACCGTTTTAGTTCACGAATTCGGTTCGACTAATAAAGAAAAATTATAAAGCTGGAAAAATCTTAAAAACTGAATTTGAATTTGTTTAATCAATTTCCCATTTTAGGAAAGGTCTTAGAACAAGTTCAATTATTCACCTATTCTGTGGAAATATTAAATAGAGTTGTGCCTAAATGTAAACATTTACAGATATAAAAATTAGTATCCTTGCAAAGGCCTATTCTTTCTTTTGCCTACCTCTCTTTGATTTAATGGGATGGACTCTATATATTTCTTCCTGAAAAATAATGCTAGATATTATTTTCGCATTTAAAATTTTATCTCAGAAACACGGTAATACTGCCATTATTTACTAAATTTAATATAGCAAAATAAATAAAAATATGATTTAGCTGCTAAGAATATAGTACTTTATCAGATACCTTTGTTACAATATGTTTTGGAAAAACAGATTAACACTATGGAGAAAAATTAATTTTACCCGACAAACATTAATAATTTTAAACAGACTAAAAGTCTTAAAATCTAAACACAATCTAAGCTAATTATTCGAGACCATTTAAAAATTACTTATGTCTTCGATATATTTAGACGCATCGCCACATATTTTAGAGATAATTTCTCCGCAGTCTTGCCAGTAGTCTGCCTGTCTTACTTGTTTAATTTTGTTATTTCTTTGTTGTTTCTCGCTTACGTTTTAAATATCATTTTTGTGGCTGGCATTAACTTTTAAATAACATTTTTGGTCGATAATTGTAAAACTTAAGCAGTAATATCGTCGCAATTTTATGCTTACGTTTTAAGTTACAATTCATTTCGTCTCTTATGTTTAAGTGTAAAGTAACATTTTCCATTCTTAAGTTTTAAAGAGCGTTTCTCTTGATATCTGTTATTGCACTGGATAATTGTCATAAACGAAAACGCGACGAACAGGTTTAGGTATAAAGCATATATTGTACGAAAAAATGAAAACAAAGAAAGCTTGTCAATATGTTCCACTGTAAACTAAGACAGCCAGTATTTTCACATTAGGTCCTAATATCCTCCCCAGAGTATTTACTGTTGATTTTTTTTATAATAGTTACAAGAGTGAATTATGGGAAAGGGGGTAAGTCCCTATAAGAGTAGCCTATGCTTAAATTTGAAATAATATTTTCGTTATACTTTTATAGAAAGTTTCTCTCATGTTAAATTTTGAAATACACAGTGCTTAAATTTGCAAGGGTCGCCCTGTCATGGATACATTTGAAATAGTATTTAGGTCGGTCTATCTTGCTAAAGGTTGAAAGAACATTGTGGGGTGTTTATTTTACTTTGTATATAAACAGTAATTTAGATTTTAACTTCTTTGCGTTTTGGTAATGTTTCAGTTTGAAGTAAGCTATTCTATTCTAAAACGCGCAGTTGCAATCGACGCAACTTCAAGATCTACATTTCTTCTGTAAAATTTACATTTATTTCGAGTGAATAAGATGAGAAAAAATTTAACAACTTTTATGTCGAGTATTTGTAGTTTTGTCTTTTTTGTCTGACAGATGAAAGAAAATACATCTTATGTACTCATGATTATCGTCTAGACGAAAAGTCGTCTAGAATGTCGAATGCTTGAAAACCTATAATGACGTTTGAACAAATAAAAACACTGATACTTAATTCTTTATTATTTTTACAATTGTCTCTTGAATTTCATGTATTTAAGTATTAATGCTATTGACAAACACATATGTGGTCGGTTAAAATGTGTGTTGGAAACTTATTTACTCTTAATCTCCCCCACCATTCTTTAATATGACACTTTTCTGTCTTATATTCTTGATTATCTTCTTTAACTTTTTCGCTTTTCTTTTTTATTCGATGTCTCATTTATTCTTATTTTATTTTATTTTTTCTGTTCTTTATGTCTTTTTTATTACCACACATATATTCTTTCGTTTCACTTTTTGCTTAGAATAATTTAAAGTGCTTTAGTGCAAATGCTGCTTTCAGCGCAAATTGTCTTAAGGGGTATCATTAGCCCCACATTGTAGGTGCCTTACTACTAATTATATATATATATATATATATATATACATATATATATATATATATATATATACTAGCGGGGGGTACCCGGCGTTTTCCTGGTTTTAGAAGCGTGTGTGGTTGGGGGATGGTAGAATTAGAACAAAGCGAAGTAAAAACCCTGTTTAAATATTATTAAAAACAATGTTAAAACTATTTAAAAAAATCGTGTAATTTTTTTGTAAATGAACGTGATGCAATACGTGTGTTTGAAAAATCCCCCAAAAGTATTAAGGGGGGTTCGAACTCGAATAATTGAGGCGAAAGTACCCCCCCCCAAATCCAGATGAATAAGCTAAAAAGTGAATTAGGTCAAATATTAATTCCGCAGTAAAGATTGTTTTGGTTTAGTTTCAGTAGTCACATCACACTCAAATTCTAAATGAATTTATTTGTTTAAATTTTAATTTAAGTGTAATGCCATTAAAATCACGATATTGTTGCGTTGTAATCTTTGTGTAAAAATAAATCTTGAGTTGAAAGTACTAATAAATAAAGGTCATAGTTAGATTTCAGGGCTGGAGTTGTTAAAGCCGAAAGTAAAATCCGGTTAGTCCCGCAGATTGCGTCTTACACTAACGAAAAAAAAAGCAAAAAGAAAACAATAATAGTAATCGCGTTTTCGCGTATTTAAATAAAAATATTTCTATGTTATTATGGAAAAAACAGAAAGCATAAATCAGGGAAAAAAGATTTAAAAAAGGAAACGGCATAAGTAACCTTGTACGATTCCAAACCGGTGTGTTTCCTCGTAGTGTTGTGAACGTATCCGCTGCGGTGTAAATGGTCCATCCTGGGCCCAACTCTCTTCCTGATCTACATCAATGATATCCATAAACACATACTTTAATCATTCGTTGAGATCTATACTGATGACACGACTATCTACGGCAACACATCAAAGGCTGTAAATGACAAAGTGCTCTATGATTCTCTCTCCTCTGATCTCGAGCGGGTGATTCAGTGGGGATAGACGTGGCTGGTTACCTTTAATGCATCTTAAACCAAACTCCTATCTTTACATCATAAATGCTCTGATCCCGATAGGGCATCAATTGTAATGGATGCCTCTCGTCTAAGAGAAGCTTTTGACAAGCTTCTGGACTTGACCTTTACTCCTGATCTGAAATGGATACGTACATCAAGTCTGTTGCCAAGGTTGCTGGAAAGATGGTGGGATCCTTCTACCACCCCATAAGATATATCATTACTGATGCAATTCTCTATTTATATAAAAGCCGAGTACGTCCAAGGATGGAATACTGCTGCCATATTTAGGCAGGAGCTGCTAAAAACAGCCTATCCTGCCTTGACAGAGTACAAAATACTTTGTGGCTTAGTGGGGGATGCCCTTTTCTCGTCCCTGCAACCTCTCGCCCACAGAAGAGACATTGCGAGCTTTGTTTTATCGTTATTTCCATGGCAGGTGCTCGTCTGAGCACAATTTTCTGGTCCGCCCCCCCCGTCAATCTTTACAAAAAAAACACCCGTCTAACTGAAACTACTGTCAACATTTTTACCCACTCTTTATCTGTGCCTAAATCAAAACGTAGATTCCATGAATAAAGCTTCTTTCTTAGAACTGTACGCCTGTGGAACTCTGTTCCGTCTGCCTGCTTCCCTCCGGACTACAACCTGGATGTATTCAAGCCCAACGCAAACAAATTCCTTATGCACCGCCCTCTTTAGTAGATACTTTATTAAATCTCCACACTAATGTACTGTACATGCAATGACACTTATCCCTGAGTGGCTTCCCGGCATTGATAAGTGGTGACCACCTTGTAAAAAAATGGGGACAGGGGAAATGAGGAATCTAATAGAGAGAAAAGATGTTGCAACTTCCATTGAAACTAAGCGATTTTGGCAGTGGACTATCACCGGAAAAATATCGGAATGTTCCATTGTCGAGAAACTGTACAGGTTAAAGGCCTATAGCAAACCTCAGATAATATGCTACAGTCTGTACGCATTACATTTGCATGTAATGTCATTATTTTTAATCCTATTAAGGTCAAAGTCGGAGTGGAAAAAATGAGTTCATTATATATATATATATATATATATATATATATATATATATATATACAGTCCTGTTCAAAATCATAAGACCACTTAAGAAAGTAAGCGTTTACGCATAATATCGAATTTGTAATCAAACAAATGGTTGAAACTATTGCCAAAAGAGAAAATATGATGGGAAAAAAATGAAATCTGTTCTATTCGAATCCTTAACCCTGCTGTAATAATTATTTTTTTAAAAAACAAACATTTTCACCTGGTCAAAATGATAAGACCACTTTAATAAAATCGGCTAGTTTTGAAAAAAATGAACACGAAAAGCTTTCTGTTACTAAAAGCAACTTGTTGGTGGCTAAAAACATCTTACTAAATTATAAATGGCAAAAGGGAAACCATTATCAGAGTTTGAGAGAGGAAGGATCTTTGAGCTTAATAAGGGTGGACTCTGCCATAGATCAATAGCAAACGAGTTGAATCGTAGCAAAACGGTCAAAACAAATTAAAAAAAATCCATATCAATATGGGCGCAAAAAGTGTCAAGGTCGACAAAAAAAAATAACCCCATCACTGGATCGATGTATCAGAAGTTTTTAAAAAATTCAGTATGAGCTCAAGTCGATTGAAAAACCAAACAACAGCAGAATGTAGTCCTAAAACCATCAAAAGGCATTTGAAAATGAAGGGTTTCAATCATTTAAAGCGACTGCAGAAACCACGTCTTCTTGAACAGCACAAGACTAACCGACTTAAATATGCCGCCAAATACCAGACTTGGGATGAAGAGAAGTGGGAAAATGTAATTTTCACCGATGAGAAAAAGTTTAATCTATATGGTCCAGATGGATTTCAACACTCTTAGAATGATAAAAAATTTGCCCAAAGAGACTTTTTCAATTTTGCATAGTGGAGGAGGGTCTTTAATGATCTGGGGTGCTTTCTTGTCAGCTGGGACCC
Source organism: Euprymna scolopes (assembly GCF_053919585.1). Lineage (NCBI taxonomy): Eukaryota > Metazoa > Mollusca > Cephalopoda > Sepiida > Sepiolidae > Euprymna > Euprymna scolopes. The sequence goes on along the minus strand of NC_136484.1, from coordinate 153,180,681 downwards.
TAAAGTTACAAGTAGTGAAAGGCCGGCAAACATCATTGAAGTACATTTCAATGCTTGAAAATGCTTCCATCAGGACTGAAGGTCTACGTCTGTGCGGAAGAAATTGGATTTTCCAGCAAGACAACGCTGCGATACACACTTCTCGACAAGCACGAGAATACTTTTGTTCAAATAATATAGAATTTTTAGATCCTCCAGCATGTTCTGCGGACCTCCATCTCATTGAAAATCTTTGGGGGTGTATGGCAAAAGAAGTGTTCATGGATGGAACCCAGTATGTTTCGATAAAGGAACTTTCGTGTTCAGTTTTTAGTACATGGGATAAAATGCCTTCGCAACTGATACAAAACTTAGTAGCAAGCATACCGAACAGAATTTTTGAAATAATTCGTAATAATGGAGGCTATACTAAATACTGAGATCCTTTTTAGTAATTTATAATTGCCTTTTGTTAGATAAATTATCAGTGGTCTTATGATTCTGACTAGGTGAAAATGTTTTTTTTTTAAATAATTATTAGATCAGGGTTAAGGTTTCGAATGAAGCAGGTTTCATTTTTTTCTATCATATTTTCCCTTTTGCAAATGGTTTTAACCATGTGTTTGATAAAAAAATTCGATAATAAACGCTTACTTTCTTAAGTGGTGTTATGATTTTGACCAGGACTGCATATATATATATATATATATATATATATATATATATAAAGAGATAGAGAGAGAGAATATAGAAGAAGATTGATAGATAGATAGAAGATTAAAGAAGATAGAAGATAGATAGATAGAAGAAGATAGATAGAAGGTAGATAGAAGATAGAAGATAGAAGAAAGAAGATATATATATATATATATACATATATTCGTATACTACATACAGTACTATACTATACTTAGCTTGAAACTATTTTCCCGTTTACGTTGAAATACATACACTTTAGTTACTATTTAGAATATACCATTATAGGAAACCATTAAAAACCTCGTAGAGTTGGGGCATTTACGCAACCAAGACAAAAAGTAAATATTAACATAATAATCATAGTATTCAATTATAAAACACTGGCATGGGTTGGTAAAATATATAAGTTTATGCTATTGATATAAAACAGTCTGTCTTTTTCATTTCACATTAAAATAATTTTTAACAGCTAAAATAACCGGAAGTTTCTTTCCATTCACACGTTGTGTACGGATAGAAAAAAACTAGACGAAAACTCATGTATAAATGTATTATTTTAAGATTTGAATAATGTTGTTTGCGTGTTAAGCCAAATGTACATTTCAAACATTATTAAACATTAACAAATAACCTGGTGATCACATATTTATTATTTTAAGACCCTATACAGAATATAACAAATAACCTGGTGATCACATATTAATTGGTTTAAGACCCTATACAGAATATAACCTCACCCTATCATCTCCATTCTTTCAATATGGAAAATTTATCTCTGTTTCTATTTCTAATCAGTTTTACCCCATTCAGTCAAATCCAATAGGAGTCTTTTTTACCATGTTTCCAGAATATTTTTACTTTCACAATTCCAATTGCTACTTATAGTTACGTGAACAGAACTATAATATACTCTTATATTATGATTAATATAATGTTAGAATCCAATAATACATTTAGAGTATATAGGACATTAAATTTTTGCATGGAGTTGTCATTCAAGTAAAGCTTTTTAAGTGACTTATTCTAAAAGAAGGACTATGTATTATATTATGAGGGAAAATGTTACAGTTCATTTTATTCTTTTCTAACGTTCAATTATGTGTTTCATTCATAAACAAAACTGTAATTAGAGGATGTTATAGTATACAAAAGAAAAGAGGTGGTTTAATACGTTTTATGTCTTTTTAGGAAAATTTTATTTGAGGAAAAAGTTTATTTATTCTTCTCTATCACCATCTTCTGAATATATTATCAATGGGAAATTCACGACTTAAGATTAAACCAAACAATTTCTGTCAATAAAGATGTTTTTGTTGAAAGTCGGCACATGTATCAAATTAATATATCTATATATATACATATATATATATATATATATATCTATATCTATATCTATATATACATATATATATATATATATATATATTTATATTTATATATATATATGTAAACTCTTAAGTAACAGTTTTCACTTGTACATTTTTAAGTATAAAATGTTTTGTTCATTTCTGAGTTGATATGCCCAGAAATAAGTATATATCTATGATAGAAATGCGAACGATTCTTATTTGCATTTACGTAGTATATTACTTTTCAAAATAAAACAAAATACTGCTGTAATATCATATTTTGTTGCAGAATCAATAATCATTGTGAAAGCAAACCAGAATATTCTTTAATGTAGTGATCCATATCGGCATACTTCTTAATATATGCATATAAAGCAATGAAATCCAGACAAAATTAATGATAAAATGACAAATACTAACCTTAAACCAACAATAATAATTATGCTGTTAACGGACCATATTTTTATTTAGAGAGAATTGCAATGTAAAATTAATTTTTCATGGCGTCTGGTTTTATGTACTTATTATCGAAATACAGAATCGTATGCATAGCCGCCATGTAAAAAAATGTGTTTCTAAATGATAATATTATTCTTTCAACGTAATCCGTAAAATGCTGACATAGCACAAAGATCAAAACAAATAAATTGTTGCAGTTTAAAATACTGGTACGAAATATTAAATGAATAATGCTGTCGCATTTTGTCTCAACCACAAAGCATTACTCCATACTGCTTAAAGAAGGTACATATAGCTTACATGGATTTTATGTGTAACACTATATGTCAAACCTATGTCTTTGTTCCATTGTCGCATTTTTGCCTCTCTGTGTTTGTTTTACAAATAATTAAACAAAATGTATCTGTTGCACTTATTTCTCATGAACATAAAAAGATCCGAGAAATCCAACACGAAACAAATCCAAATAGTTCACTTTACATATCCCTTAAAATGTTTCCTACTCTTCAATTGTCTTCCTTGAATCGATTGACTAAGAAATTATCTAATTGTTCCTATCTAGTTTCTCTCACTTTACGAACACGCAGAAATTTAAGTGTAATCCGAACAGACACACAACTCCACGTTTATGATGCCCCGAGAAATTTGCAATCTTATTCACCCTTGCTTAAACAGTAAGAAATTTGCATTTTAGGGATTACTTAAAGTAGTAAACGACGTAATGAACACAAGAGCAGCACAATTAGAATAAGAAAAAAGTTATAAAAGGCAGTAAACTCTTCCATATTCCACATAATGTATGAATTTATATATATTTTAATTAAAAGATTCGTTTTTTGTCGCACCTTTCCGTCTATATTATCACATATTACAATAAAATGAATTGCTTTCAATTAAATCCATTTTAGGATAATGAACAGAGATTCACTAATCCTGTGGGATATAACCGTCAGCACATCTGCGGTAGATCTTGCAGAGCGGAAACCATATTGTGTGTCACTAAGAAGGTTATTCCTGCTGAGGTGGTTGACTATTTCTCTATTTAATATGGATTCCAGCAACTTACTCATAACACACAGGAGACTTATAGGTCTGTATTGAGAGGGAGATGACTTATCATCTGACTTCTTAAATAAAGGGCAAACTGATGAGGTCTTCCAGGGAGTCGGAAAGCACTTCTCCTTAAGGCAGCGCTTAAATAGTTTCGTAAGTATGGGAGCAAGTTCTGGTTGAAGCTTTTTTAACACTATAATTGGGATGCCATCAGGGCCAGTTGCTTTACTGGAATCTAGGTTCTTTATTAGCTTTGCGACCTCATGCACGGATATTTGTATGTTACCTAGCTTGTTCTGTGTTATAGGAGGAAATATGGGGAGGTGATGGCCTTCGTCGCATAGGGTAAAATTAGCTGCAAAGTTCTTTGCAAATAGTTTGGCCTTGTCTGATGTTGACGAGATGACCTCTGGTCCATTGATAATGGTTGGGATAGAACGCACACTTCTGTTCAGGATCCTATTTGTTATTTGCCAAAACTGGTGGGATCCAAGCCGCTGATCAGCTACCTTGGATTTAACAGACTGGGCATATATCTCTCTTGCATTTTTATTACTCTTTTACAGTGGTTGCTGGCAGACCTAAAAGCAGCTTTAGTCTCAGTGCATCTATTACGTTGGTAGCTATGGAAAAAGTGATTTCTGTGCGCGATAGCAGCAGCACATTCTGGGGAGAACCATGGCTGGCTGTTAGGTTTTTGTTGGAATTTTTAGATGGTATTAATTGGTCTATGCCTGCAATTAACCATTCGGTCAGATCTGATACTATAGAGGACACATCCTTTTTAAACATGGAGTGCAGAGGTAAATCAGATATGAATGTACGGAAGCTATCCCAGTCAGCCATACAGTATCGGTATACAGTACGGTGGAGGGGTACGTCTGAGGACTTATTACATTTCGTTTTTATCTTAACTGATACGTCGGAGTGGTCGGAGGATCCTAGAGGAGAATGAACGGAATATGAACATAGCTCAGGGGAAGTTGAGAGAAAAAGGTCTAAGAGCCTTGCATATTGACCGGGTGTATCGGGCATACGGGTGGGTTCGCGAACAATCTGAGTGAGATCATAAGCAATGGCAAAATCATGACAAAACCTCCCCTCATCATCTGTCTTATTTGAATGGGTCAGTCATTCCACGTTATGGACGTTGAAGTCACCACATATGTGGATGTTAGCCGAGGGATGTGAAGACAGTATGTGGTCTATTTTCTCAGATATGCTCTTAAAGATAGTAACTCCGCTGTTGTGGGGCCTATAGAGGGCAAATATAAATGCAGTGGTGTTAGCAAGTGCAACCCTGAAGCACATATAGGGTAAATTAGGATTTACTCTAGAGATATCCCTGTCACACGGGAAGCCATCCTTAATGTAGGCACATATTCCATGCCCATGGCGATCTTGGGGGTCAGATTTAGCTGTTAAATTTGAGTATCCGTTAATTATGAACTCATTAGGGAAGTGGTCGGCCCTATTCCAGTTTAACTTAGAAAGAATATGTCCGGTTTCGTCTCCTGTAATTGGGTTTCAACCTCTGGAAGGTTGGAACGTAGACCTCTGATGTTGGAGAAGGAGACCTGGTAGTAGGGGTCTACGTTGGAAGATGGGGTTCTAGGTTTAATCGAGTTTTTATTCTGGAGATATTTCATGTTGAGGTTTGGGGATTTGTGGAATAGGTCGGCATACTTGGTTAGAGTAGTACAGAGAGGGAAAGTAAGAGAGAAAAAGACAGGAAAACTTTTTTGTGCCTTCTTCTTCTTCTTCTTCTAATTATTATTATTATTATTATTATTATTATTATTATTATTATTATTATTAGCAACAGCAGCAGCAGCATCAAAACGAAAAAATCTTGGACATTCACACATTTATATGAAACTCCAACCCATTGTTTGCCTTAAGTGTTTTGACATAAATGATTTTCTCAACTCCACGTAAAGGAATCAAATTCTATCCTCACATTATCACAATGTAAATATGTTTGGAATTCAAGGGAGCTATTATTATACAAAATAATTTAGTTATCGTTCACGCATTTTATAATTTTGTTATACGTTATTGTCGCTCTGTTTGCATGAGCTGAAGAATACGTAGACTGCACGTCTGTACAAGAGTAAGCCCTCCCTCCATTTTGGCTGTTGGCCGCGGGTGGCAAGCCGTAGGCATCAGGTCAGAACTCAAGTTGTTGAGCAGACATTGATCCTGCAACAGCGTAGTCATAGGTTTGCAACACACAACCTTGGCCGTTATTTCGTAAGACGGGCGATCTGGTGGGACCCGATCCGATTAATGAGCTGGTCCCGAATGCCCTAGCTCATATATTGTTATTTTTCTCCCAAAACTATTACCGGATCTGCTCTTGTGGAATACTTTTCAACCTTTTATATTATATTAGCTAGAAGACGAGGATTGAGTGTCAATTTTTTTGTTGTTTTTTTTAGGAACATTATAACTCTTATGAGATTAATGAACAAAACAAGACCCAGAATTTAGCAGGATCGGGTATTTTTCATGGCACAAGGATATTGCTATTTATCCATGTCTCAGTCAAAGCTAACATATTACCCTCCTTCTTTTATTCCCAACCGTAGTTGGAATAAGTGGTGATCGATGCAGCATAGGACCAATGAAAACAAAAACTCAATCATGAATTTCTCTTCCAAAAGATATTAATCTGATTCATATTCTAAAATCGATTTAGCCTTCCCAAAATTTTTTATTTTTATTGAGTCACCGGATGAAATTAAAGTGAATAAAATATCCCCCTTTTTGATTAGAAAGTGATTAAGTGGATCAAACCAAAAAATGTTTTTAAAAAACTTCAAAATGGAAATCTGCTCGTGGTAGTTTAAAAGAAGAAAAACTTAGAAAACCTGCTAGGAATGAATACATTCAACGAGCTCAAATGCAAAACGTATTTATAGTCTAGATTAAATACATGAAAAGGCGTTATAAGAAGCAGGGCGCTTTATCAGAAATACCAAAAGAAATTATAACATCATTAAAAATCAAGGTTTAAGGAATATAAGAAAAATACTATCAGACACACACGTATATACTCACCTTTAATAAGCCATAAATACCAGAAAAAATCCGGATTGACTCCACAATAATAGTGGAGCTATTAATACTAACTCCCCCACGACGTTTTTTATGTTGAAAATTTGGTCATCACAAATACATTTCAAGGGACGCCAAGTGTTTGGGCAATGTGGTGAATGTGACGCAAATAACACAGTAAGTAAAAAAATATCAAATGTGCAAACTGCCATTAACACTTCTCCTTCTTAAGGATCTGCAATGTATAAATGAAAGAAAATGAATATAATGTATGCAAAACACATCGAGGATTTAGAATTAGCAAAATCTGGAAATATTGTTGAAAGTTATATGGGAACAAAAACATTTAGCAATACTGGACAAAAACTAATTAAAAACCTTAGGACATCACTAAAATAGATAACTATAAAACACTCATGGAAAAGTTAATAAAATTGAACACACATGAAGAAAATTAAAAAAAATCATTGTCAACAGAAATAAAAACCAATCGAGCATATTACGAAAACAAAATTAAATATGGGGAACAATGTAAAAATGCCCCCAAAAAGATTTTTTCGGGCGGCTGAATCTATCAGTGAAAAGCGTCATGTCTCACCAATCTGACTCCCAGAGCCTAACCAAACACAATTATAAATAAATTAAAAGAAAAGAAAATTCAGGAAAAGAATTCAAGTATCAAGCTGCTTTGATAACAACATAAAATAAAGTCGCGAAACCCGGAGAAATGGAGATTGACAAAACCACAAATAAGTAAAAGTAAAAAAATAACATACATCCAAAATACGTCTGGTTTTAACGCGATTTCACCCGTACATATGTGTGGGCATTTCTCAGACTTCGAAGCTTCGTTCAACTGGATGTATATATATATGTATATATATACATATATATATATATATATATATATATGTATATATATATATATATACAAGTTAGAAAAGCATTTCACCCAAAGCATTGAGATTGTTAAACAAAATGTTTGTACTATAGGCTTTAAAAATAAAGGTACAAGATTCAATTTGAAATTTATTTATCTTCAAAGTGCACCTTTATAAATTTTACAAAGTAAGGTATAAAAATTTAATTTAGATTGAATCAAAAAATTACCTTGCATTTATTTTATGTAATGTACATTCTGTTGCACTTACAAAATAATTGAAAATTTTATATCTATATCATTGATTGCTAGATGAAAGATAATGTTTTAAATTGCAACACAATAAATGCCGTAAATAAATAAATTGGATGACCTATTGAAGGGTTTACGGTGAATAGTCATGTTTAGGTTAAGTTGTGATTTAGCTGTAATCGTACATTCTGTTTTCTCTATTTTTTTCTAATCCTATCTCAATCGCATTCTTTACTGATGTATTGACAAACCTATAAGTTGATGTGTTCAACTAGCGTAGATTGGAGAAGGTTTCTATGAAAAAACGCTTTGGCAAGTCTCTTCCATCTTAAGCGTAATAGCAACTAGTGCAACACAGACCAGGATTGCGGAAGCATATCCCCTTGCTTGACGCCAATTCTGATGTTTACGGAGATGGTAAACTCAATGTAAGTTTTTATAAAATCTGTGATGCGTTGCAAAATGATTTTAGAAGATTAACACTGCTTTTCTTCAATGAGGTTTTGTTGAAAATTGACCAAAGTTTGTATCATTTTATATTATCGAAGGCTTTTGTAAAATGGATTGAAATAATGTATAATGGTTTGTTAAACTCGGTTGATTTTCCAATTGGTTTAATTGTTCGACTGTGACCCTTCCAAATTAGTGAGCTGCTTGGGAATCAGGGAGACAGTAGTAAAGGTCAATTGATTCTGTTACTAACAATAGTCATAAGGAGTTTATAAACACGCTTCAACAAACTTATATGACTATAGTTTTGACATTTGGACTTGTCATCGTTTTTGTACATGACGATGAATGTGTTTGTTCGTTTATTTTTAAATCAGAATGAATTTTACTAATTTATTAAATAAGATTGAACTATTTATGAAGAACCAAGATTATGGCGTAACCTCCAGCTTTTAAAAACTGGCAGTGAATGTTGTCGATGCTAGGGGTTTCGCCTTTAATATTTTGTTAATATTTTTTGATATATATGGAATGGGTAATTCTCTTAAAATTTGAAGTGGATAACGGGTATAAAGGTAATCATATAAATATTCGTAAAATGAAGCCCATCTCTCTTAAACATCTTCGTTGGAAGTTAAGATATTTCTGTTTTTGTCTTTTATACTCCAGCTAATATTAAGTTTGTGAGTTTTTATTATTTCAGAGAGAGAAAAAACTTTTTATCTGTGGTTTTCATAAAGGTCATCATTTAATTGTTTAATTTTGTCCATTTTCACTAAGTTTTTTTTTCGTTTCTGCTTTCGCTATTTTGTGTTGGGTTTAATTATCTCCATACTTTATACAAACGCAGTTCTTGTTATCAATTGCTCTCCTTGTATCATGTTGACTCCACTGTTGAACTGCTTGCTTAACATGTGTCCTGACTTTTTCAGCAGTTGCAATAATTTCCATGTTCACTACATCTATGAATTCGTCAACATCGATAAGAGGAGCATATAGTAAAGGTTTAAATCGGTAAGTAATTTCTAATAAAAAAACTGGTGCCAATGTTTTTCAAAGATTTGACATTATATTTCTTCTTTAGAGTTTTAGTTTTCAATCAAATCCACGTTAGATTAACGTCAACACGAAGGAATAAGTAGTTTGATATGCTTGGGGTATTTATGACCGAGGCATTTGTTAAATATATGAACTTAAAAATATATGAATTTGTTAGATATATTGATTTGCTATATATATAAACTTGTTGACATTGCTTTTTACCTTTTGTTAAAATTTTAAAAAAATTGAATCGGCGTTAATTGAACTAAAATGAGTGAATACCCAGTAAAACAAAAGAAAACTAAAAAATATACGATATGGGATGTTATAAGTTACTGTTTTTCTTTAGGTTGGAAAAACAAATTAAGGTTTGTCCGTAATGTTCAACCATACTTGTCTGTACGTAAAACTCTCCAACTTCTTATTAGAATCAAGATTATATTCAACATATACAATAATATCGGACTCTACTTATCGCGTTATAAATGAAACTGTTAAATATGATAGGTTTCCTGTCTATGCATAACTTTGATAGATATTTATTGAATTTATACTATTTATTGAATAATTGTGTTCAAATGAAAATTAAAATAAGCGAAAACATAAACAAAGTGTATTTAGTAACAAAAATAATAAAAATAAAAAATAAGCATGCATATATTAAGGAGTAAATTCACCCTGCAACGCAGAATCTATTACAGTTCAGTTATATATCCTTAAAAGATTTTTGTTCAATATATTCGTACGAACTAGCAATATTTGTACTCTCCTGTACTATTTTGTTTGTAAATTCATAATTTAAGAGATGAACAATAAGTCTCAATATATTAATATTGAATAGTAAATAACAGAATTCGAAACCATGGCAGGGGATACTTATTCGCAATTTACATTCATAAGTTTCCTGAATTCATATATTGAAACATAGAATTTTGTGATGAATGAAGCCCGTTGTTTTATTAGTAAATGCGTACATTTTTATAACATAACTAACTCGCAATATTTTTTATATTTACATGATTAATTTAGCTGATATTATTATGTATTGCCGTATGGTACTGCGAGCTACAATAAGGTCACTATTGCTGAATATGCACTCATTGAGAAATGCGAGAGGAAAAGTTTTATTCAAGAAAATGAAGACCCCGGTATCTCAACTGCAAAATGATCCTAAATATGCCATATATTCCAGAGATATTTTAGAGCTCGGATCGAACTAACGTGACATTTCTGGACCCACTAAATGACTACAAGATCATGGTAATTGTAGCAAGAGATGAAAGATTACCTTTTCATCTCTTAAACATCACAAAATAATTATTATAACGTAAAAATCTACAAAGATTAGAATTACGTTTAAAATAGTTTCTCTTTAATTTTGTATATAACATCATATAAATGTTATACGAGCCGAATTAGTAAATAAGGTAATAATAACTATCATGGTTTACTTGGATGTAGATAAGAGGTTTTATATCCCGCTATATATTCATGCGCATACGATAGTTATGCTATAATGCAGCGAAAGCGATCTTTTTTTATTAATTTTATTTATAATATCATATCTGGGAAACATCTTCCATGTTAAAACTCTGACATGTTTTTATATGACAGAATTTTACTTTGGGATATTTGAAAGTAAACCGAGTTTTAATACAGTTTCTTGCGGATAAAATGAGGCGCACATAAAAGAGGACATTAATATACTAATTCAAAAGCGGGACAAACCCCTTTCAACTTGTATAAGAACTGTTCTCTGAGAGATAGAAAAGCTTACTTGTTCCGTATTCACTGGTCTTGCCTGATTAGTACCTCTTTGTTTTCATGTCTGATTGAACATTAAAAAGGGAACAGAACGAGCAGGATTTAAAAAGCAATAGTTTTTTTTTTTAAATTGTTATTTCTCTTCACCTTTACAGGCAATAAATACTATCGGAAATAGTTCTTATGCGATGGTAACTTTAATGTGAGGCAATAGTTGTGCAATCACTACACACACTTCACCGGTTCTAATTTCAAGTTAATGTAAAACGAAAAATAAACGGCAATTATACAAATATTAAAAACGCAGCACTTGACCGGTTTCATTTTAGTGGTCTCATTCTACTATACATGTTGTTTATGAAGGCTTGATATCATTTCCGCCATGATTATGTTATTCCTATAAAAGAAAAGGTATACAATTTCTTTCATATGTGTGTTAGTCAGTATATCTACCATTATATGAGACATTCTTGGCTAAATTTATATATGAAGATGTTATATCTCGATCTAGCTCAGCTAGTATTGGGGCAATTAATTAGAATCGAAATCGGAATCGAAACAACTATAACATTTTGTAGTATCGCAATCGGTAATGAAATCGGAAAATATTCAGATGTAAATAACTTTTTTAAATTGTTTTTCTTGCTCATTTTTACTTAGCACTTAATCCTTCTTTTCTTAAAATAATGATAAATGATAAATATTAATTGATTTTAAACTATAAGCAAGACAAATCTGTTTTACTCAAGCGAAAACATGTGTACGTATTACATGAATACAATGCTTCTTACTGTAATCAGAAATTAAAAGAAAACAGCAACTTTACAGTTAAATGTTTAGATAGTTATGGTGAAACGGTAATAGTACCAATAACTGCATCGGCATCGATAATTAAAAAAATATCGGTTATTGTTTCGGAATTGGAAAAACATTTTCATCGCCCAATTACTTTGATTAAAAATGCCGCTACACACGTCATTGAAAGTTTAGAAGATGTGTAAAAATCTAACCTCAATGAATCTTTCTTTAGATAATATGAAGGTGCCAATAAATTGTTTCTGTTCATTGTGCGTGCTTTTCTAACAGTAATAACTAACATAGAATTCGCTGTCACAGGTAAACTACATATCCTCATTACACATTGCTGATCATTTTTTATTAATGTAACCTTAATACACAATGATATGATGCACAGTCGTTATGGCTTATTCAATATTATAAAACTAGATGTGTCAATTAAGAATATACAAACCAAGTCGCTTGTTTTGTTTACCATTTGTTGTTGCTGCAGGCTAACTGAGGCATTTCCAGAATGTCAATCGACGAATTTAAATGAGTTGGAACTCTACTTTATTTGCGTTAGTTCCCGGAATTGCAAATGATCATTGCAAATGATCATTGCAATAATCAATATATTTGTAGTAATAATAGTTGCACATTTAATAATCTTTAGCAAACGATTACTTTATCAAAATCATTCTATTTTGTAATTATGTAACCCCTTATAACGATCTATTCAGTACGACTCACCAGCTCCTATGAATATCATTCTACTCTTATAATACTAAGTAAAAACTGATAATGTAAGAAACTTATACTAGCAACGTTGTATGATAGTTATTTTATTAGTTTCTATTAGCATCATTTTTTTGACATTGTTCATTCTGTAACGTCACCATTAATTTTCGTTTATTGAACGTTATTGCAGATGCTTATGCCATCTTAATTTAATTGTAGATGTGCATCTATTTGTAAAACTAGTCTAGTATTGTTATACATTTCAGCAATTTAGAAGTCATTAGTAATTTGACCAGTTATTAGACGACAAAAAGCGAAGTTTGCTGTCAAATGTACCATGGTTAAAATGGGATATGAATATGAGTGTTTTAATCCAAACCTGGCCATTTATTTTTAAACGAAACCGGTATTGGACAGACTATTCACCTATATGAGTTTGTAATTAAAAGATACTGTAATTTAACTTCTAAATCTGACCCCCAATATCGCCATGTGCATGGAATATGTGCCTATATTAAAGATGGCTTTCCATGTGGTAGGGACATCTCCAGGGAAGATCCTAACTTACCCTATATGTGCTTCCGGGTTGCACTAGCTCACAGTACTGCTTTTATATTTACTCTCTATCGCCCCCACAACAGCGGAGTTACTATCTTTCAAAGCATATCTGAGAAAATTGACAAAATCCTATCTGCTTATCCTTCAGCTAACATTCACGTATGTGGAAACTTCAATGTTCACATCGTGGAATGGTTGACCCACTCAACTAAGGCCGATGATGAGGGAAGGTTCTGTCATGATTTCTCCATTGCTTATGACCTCACTCAGATTGTTCACACACCCACCCGTGTGCCCAACAATGACGGCCAGTATGCGAGTCTACTAGACCTTTTTCTCACAACTTGCCCTGAACTATGTTCAGTTTCTGTTCTGTCGCCTCTTGGATCTTCAGACCGCTCTGTTTTATCAAGAAAGATAAAAATGAAATATATTAAGTCCCCAGACGTACCTCTCCATCACACAGTATATCGATACACTATAGCTGACTGGGATAGCTTCCGTACATTTATATCGGATCTACATCTGCGTTCCATGTTTTAAAAGGATGTGTCCTCTATAAACTCAGACTTGACGGATTAGTTTATTGTAGGTATAGACCGTTTCATACCCTCGAAAAAGTTCCAGCAAAAACCTTACAGGCAGCCATTGTTCTCTCCAGAATGTGCTCCTGCCATTGCGTACAGAAATCACTTTTTCCACTGCTTCCAACGTAATAGATGTATGGAAACTAAAGCCGCTTTCAGGACTGCCAGAAACCATTGTAAGAAAGTAATAAAGAACGCAAGAGAATTGTATGCTCAGTTCGTCAAGTCCACAGTAGCTGAGCAGCGGATTGGTTCCCACCAGTTTTGGCAAACAGCAAACAGAATTCTTAACAGAAGCATGTGCTCTATCCCAACTATCATCAATGGACCTGAGGTAATCTCACCAGCATTAGACAAAGCCAAACTTTTTGCCAATAACTTTGCAGCTAATTCTACACTTTGCGACCAAGGCCGCCAACCCCCAATATGTCCTCCTGTATCAGAAAACACGCTATGTGATATACATATATGTGTACGTGATGTTGCCAAGCTAATCAAAAATCTTGATTCCAGTAAAGCAACCGGCCCTGATGGTATTCCAATTATAGTACTCAAAAAACTTCAACCAGAACTAGCGCCCATACTTACAAAACTGTTTAAAGGTTGTCTTAAGGAGAATTGCTTCCCATCACCCTGAAAAATCTCATCAGTATGCCCTGTATTTAAGAGTTCTGGTGATCGCTCATCCCCCGTCTCAGTACAATTAAGTCATGTGCGTCATGAGTAAGTTAGTGGAATGTGTGTTAAATAGAGAAGTAACCAAACATCTCAGCAAAAATAACCTTCTTAGGGGCACACAATATGGTTTCCATTCTGCTAGATCTACAGCAGATGTGCTTACAGTTATATCTCACTGAGGCAGCCTTTCTAGGGCAATTACTCTTGACATATCTAAGGCCTTTGATAGGATATGGCATGAAGGTTTACTTCACAAGATCTCTAGCTATGGTATAGCTGGAAATGTCTTCTCAATTATTAAATCATTTCGTTCTGGGAGGGTCATAAGAGTAGTAGTTAATGGACTAAAATCAGAAGTTCACAGTATTAATGCTGGAGTCCCTCAGGGGTCCATTCTGGGCCCAACTCGTTTCCTGATCTACATTAATGATCTTCCAAATCACATCCTTACATTATTTGTAGACATTTATGCTGATGACACTACCATCTCTGGTAGCACATCTAAGTCAGTAAACAACCAAGTTCTCTCTGATTCTCTCTCCTCTGATCTTGAGCACGGTGTGCAATGGGGAAAGGAGTGACTGGTTACTTTTAATGCATCTAAAACCAAACTTCCTTCTTTACATCATTAACGTTCTGATCCCCACCGGCATCAATTGAAATGAATGGCCCTCGTTTTGAGGAGACCAAGTTTTGACAAGCTTCTGGGCTTGACCTTTACTCCTGATCTTAAGTGGACCAGATACATAAAATCTGTTGCCAAAGCCGCTGGAAAAATGATCGGATCCTTCTATCGATCCAGTAGATACCTCACTGCTGATGCAATTCTCTATCTATGTAAGAGACAGGTACGTCAAAGGATGGAATACTGTTGCCACATCTGGGCAGGAGCTGCTAGAAAGGATTTGTTGTGGCTTGATAGAGTTCAAAATAGACTTCGTAGCCTCATAGGAGATATCCGTTTCTCTTCCCTGAAACATCTATCTCACAGAAGAGATGTTGCGAGTTTGTCTCTGCTGTATCGTTATTTTCAAGTGTTCGATTGAGCTTCAGTCTATGGTTCCCCTAGCCAAAATTTCACAAGAAACACTCGTCTACCTGAAAACACTATCAATAATTCCCCCCACTCGTTATCTGTGGCTAAACCTAATCGTAGATTCCATGAACAAAGCTGCTTTCTTAGAACTGAACGCCTGTGGAATTGTCTTCCTTTTTCCTGCTTTCCTGCTGACTACAATATGGTTGTCTTCAAGCCTAATGTGAACATGTCCTTAATGAGCCATTCCACTTGTAAACAAATTTACTGAATTTCCATTACAAACGATTACTATATTGTCCAATTTCTACTGTAAACGCTTTAACCCTTATCCTCGAGTTACCTCCTTTTCTTGATAAGTGGTGATGCTTATTCCAAAAAAAAATTACATAATCATATAATTTGCAGGTATATTAATCTTCTTAAAACAGAACGGTTGTTGGGTGGATGAGAAAAGGTTTTCAGCGCCTGATTGTAACATCTTCTATTAGTTGAGACTCTCTGCTGCTTAGAAGCAAGCATTTTTAAACAATACTAATAGAATTAAAATTTACTTAATACTATACAAAAACTTAACATGTTCATAATTTGCGAAAATTGCCAAAAAATCTTAATAATATTAATAGGTATATTAATTAAAAATAAAATACTCATAGCACCCATTATTAAAGACTAAAATATATATTCTTAAGATTAAAAAAATGAAGGCGAAAATGAATTGTAAATATTTTTTTTAAATATCCAGATCATATTCCTTTTATTTCTATAGTCAATTTAAATGTATTACATTAGTTTGTTTGTTTTGTGTTTCATATAATGAGTGGCGTTCCCTCACTATTCGGTATTACGCAGAAACGAATACCAGAAGAGTACGTGTTTTTTTGTGATTACATTTGGGAAAGGTATTCATTTAGCTTGTAAAAAAATAGACGTTGTGTACTTCCACGAGACACATATATTTAAATATTTACACTATGAACAGTTTGCTCGAAAGTAAATACTACAACTGATGCAAATTGAAACATTTTGAATAAACCTAATTTTAATCAGTATATTTAAAGGCCGTGTTTTAAAAATGAGACGACTAACCCGACCGCATGCAAGACGCCCAGCGTTGCAAAAAAAATGGCACATTATTTCCTAGCTCAATATTCCAAAATGTCAAACAATATAATATAAACAAACAAAAACAAAATAATTCGTAAGTACATCCTGAAGAACGTCAAGTATTCTGTTTTTAATCAAGATAAAAACACCGTTATTTTTCAAATTTGTTGTTTAACTGAAAATTACCAACTAATATACGAACTAATATATTCTGCAATAATATGCATGGAAACATATAACTAATTACTACCGTATAACAGATAATAAATTACATTTTAGGCAAATCATCACTACTTGTAGGCGACCATTGCCTAAAACTATACTGTTAGTCAGAGAGAACAGGTGGTGGATTAGCGATTAATTAATTTCTCAAAGATTTTAGCTAAGAGGTGGATGAACTTATTTAGGAATAATTGATAGGGTCAGTCCTTTCACCGGGATTTTTTCCTTGATCCTACAGAGGCAATGTTCTTGCTATTCGAGAAGAAATATTCAGCAAGGCATTTATTGTAGAGCTTGGAAAGTACGTCGTTTAGATCAGCTGAGCGTGTCTTAATTAGTATAGCAGGTATGAGATTAGGCCGACACGTATATATATATATATATATATATATACGTCCTAGAAGAGAGATTCAAAGTTGTTGGGAATTTGTTCGAGATCAACATGTGTTCCACTCTCCCATACTTTTTTTGTAGTCGAAATTGGTGAAATCGCCTATTTTTCTAATCAAATCAGTTGATTGTCCGACAATAACTTAGTCGACAATACATTGTGGTCGACATTGCACTGTAGAGAATCGTCTGTTATATTTATTAAATTACCTGTAAATAATGGCTTCACTTATTTTAAAAGTCACGTAACATTATTCAATTGTGCTTAAAAACGAAATATTTACTTCGAACGCGCCACTTATAAAAAGAATCAATAATTGATTTTATAGATTATATCTTTCTAACTGTGCGGTGATAACATCTTACACATGCATTTGTGATGTTAGGTTGTAAAGTATTAACTTTGATCAGCATCGAACTTTGTTCTCTAATTGGACTTTTCTGGTTATCGATTTTCGATACTAATCAGACGGATTTTGATGCATAACCTACATAGGAACAAATTCAAACACATTAACTACCTTCTTTTAGAATTAAAAAAACTGTCGATCCGTTTCTGAGTACATAGGGAACGAACATATACAGACAAAGTGCATTTAATATAACAGGAGATAGATAGAGATACATACAAACACACACACACACACACACACACACACACATATATATATATATATATATATATATATATATTCAGAAATTACATGACTTGAAATGCGGACTTTCATTGGTTGATAAGCATTTATTGTCATGTTTTATTACAGCCTTTTGATTGGTTGATTAAAAGTTGAACCTGCGCGCGTGAGATTTTCAAATAGAAAATTTCGGTTCGTGTATATAATTCTTAATGGAAGGACCTCGTTTGTGTCTCTACATCAAGGATTCATGGACATTACTTTAAGGGTTATTGAAGCCTTCTCTTCTCTTTTCTTCTCAGTTAGCCTATTCTATCTAACTAATTAGGCTTCATTCCTCTACAATATCGTCTACTTTAAATTCTGTGTATATGGAACTTAACTATTCGCCCCTCTTTAGGAATCCTAATGAAATGGATCAAGTTGCCGAAAAAGATACAAACTCTTGTCAGAAGAGTTTTAACTAACACTTCTAACAAAGAATGACTTACCAAACTCAGCCGAGAGGCAAAATAATGCAACAGTTTAGCAACCAAGAAAAAAGACGGCCGGTTTTTATTACATCGAGTAAGTTGGCATTTCATTCGTTTTCTTAATCTCTCTCTGCCAGTAGTCTTAAATTATGTGAGGTCAAAATTCTTACATTGTTTATTTTACAAAATCATAATTAGTTTATTTTGGATTTGTGCTTACATAGAGAATTTGCAGAATTGTAATTTTTAACTTTTGGTTTTGCGTTTAAATCGAAATATTTGCATTAATAGTTTTAATTGACTTTTAAAAAAGTGTGATTTAAAGTAATTTATTTGCTTTACATTGTAAATCGCATGTTACGACCTGTAGATTAAGGATTTTTTTCTTTTTTTTTTTTTTGTAATGTGCCGCAAGACATCAAAATCCTTTGTATGAAAACTACCTTATCTGATGGGAATAATTGTATATTTCCTGTTATTAGAGTGCCTTTGAAAGGACAAATAACCCCCAGTGTTTTTCCATTGCATTTTGAACACTGAGAGTCCAAAATCTTTTTTCTCCCAGACTATTTTGCTAGAACTGAAATCTAAAACAAAATGTAGTACCTTGACTTTGAAATTTCAAGTGGACAAATTTGACGAAATTACTTCTAACATAACTGAAACAGATTTTTGTCGCTGTCACGGATATAAGGACTTCAATCGCAACATTATTCATGGTTTCGTCGGCCTAGACTAAATCCAGCGAATAAAAACTTTCCGTGTAGTAAGCAGGCAGCCTTGAAAATTTCGAATAGAATTAACCTTTTTGGGGACGGCGTAATTTTTTGAAGCCAAAATCAAATAAGGAAGAATAAGTTGCTTCTCTTTGATCAACTGTGCCGACCATTACCTGCTTGTTCTTTATATTTGGTAGAAAGCGTACTACATCCTATACACTCTTCTTCGGACACTTTTGGTTTATTTTTAGAAGTGTCTTTAGTAGAACGGCGTATATATTATTTTCGTTCTCTTTCGTTGGAATCAATGAAAATGCTAAACTGTCTTCGTATGATAAAACGAAGAAAGCAAAATGAAAAAAAAACATCGTACTAAAATATGGAAAATAGTATGTAAATCTGCCCTGGGACCACGAAAAGTTGGCTCAGGTAGAATCTAATTACGTTCTTTCCCTGAACATTATGTAGGAGGTGGCCGTTTTTCTTTTTTTACTTTAAGAGAAATAAGGGTTATACAACGAATACTTACAAAAGTTTCTTAGATATTTTTGTGGTGGCTGTATTTAGCCGATTTCTGAACGTAGTATATATATATATATATATATATATATATATATATATATATGTATATATAGCTACTTCATTTACTCACATAAATTTAATATACGACAAATATTATTGAATAGCACGGAATTATTCTGTTTTACAATTTTCCTTTTTATCTTCTCCAATCTCCGAATAGTCCTTTTTGTGGTTTTTTTTTTCGAAAAATAATAATAAAACTGAATATTTTTGTAATAATAAAACTGAATATTTTTGTAAACTCCAATCAATTTTGGATGATCCTTAAAATGAGTTCAGTAATCCTAAAAATATTATTAGTAATGTGTACAACCAAAGCCCCTATTCTTTGATCATCTGGGAAATATATACACACAGGTGGATGGCGTGGCAATGGGTTCCTTACTGGGACCAACGTTTAGTAATTTTTATATGGCTGTTCTAGAAAACAAGGTATTTAATTTAATAGAGAAACCTTCTATTTACGTTCGATATGTAGACGATATACTAATTCTTGTCAATAGCACAGAGGAAATAGAATATGTAAAGGGTATCTTTCTGAATAATTCAGTTCTTAACTTTACATAAGAATTAAGTACTAATAATAAAATCTTGTTTTTAGACGTTCTCATTGACTCTAGTAGCGATGAATTTATCACCTCCGTTTTTAAAAAAACCAACATCCGTTAATTTCTGTATTTAAAATTTGGAAAGTGAATGTCCATTTCGCTATAAAACGAATATAATAAGGAATCTTATACACCGTGCAAAGGTGATTTCCTCCAGCAAAAAATGAATTAAAAATTATAAAGCAAGTGTTAGTAAATAATCAATTCCCTAACTCTCTTGTAGATAAAGAAATAAAATTATCCGTTATTAATTTGAATCAAATTAGTAATATTCAAGAAAATTATCAACCTGTTAATATATATTAACCAGTTACACAAAAACTCAAAAATCGATGAGAGTATTCTTAAAAATATAATCCGTAGATATGTGGCTCCCAAAAATAGTTTACAAATTTAGCTGCCCAATAGGAGAGTGTATCTCCAATATTAGTAGCTATGTTGGTTCAACAACTAATACATTGTCGCGAAGATTGACTCTCCACTCTCTGACTCTTGCTCCATATCATAACATTTGAAGAGACATGGCTGCCAACATTCGGAATTTCGAAGCATTATGGTAGAAAATACAAGAGTATTGCAGAGTGAGAGAAATGTAAATAGGCTAAGAATACTCGAAGAATTGTACATTAAAACAAAGAAGCCTCAAATAAATAATATTAATTATGAGTGCAGCCGGAACATTTTGAAATGTTTAATAATGTATATATGTGTTTGTATATATAAATGCGTTTAATATATGTAAAAAAAAGTCCGCCCTTGTAACAATTACCACGTATAATATATATAAGTAAATTAAAAAACAATCCCTACATTTATGTCTACAATATGCCTGAGGATGATAGAAGTACTTTTGTCGAAAACACTCGCGATTATGGATCCAACATATACAATTTCGAAAAAGACACAAAAAGGACTATTCGAAGATTGGAGAAGATAAAAAAGAAAATTGTAAAACAGAATAATTCCGTGATATTCAATAATATTTGTCTAAATGAGAAAATACTGCCTAAATATACACAATATATATATATATATATATATATATATATATATATATATAAAATTTAGATTAGATAAGCCATTGACAGCGCCCGTTGTCAAAGCTGATATACAAGCTCTCTTCAGCTGGTACCTATCTGTGTTATAACTGGAATGGGAAACATACACATGCATTACAACATTTCGTTGAAATATCGTTTTTGTAAACAACCTAAAATTCAATAATCCAAATTTTACAAAAAAATATCCGTTCAATGTTTTGAACGCTAAAGGAACTAAAAAAGATAAGGAAAAGGAAAAAGAAAGGGAGAATTCTATTTACTTACTGTTTTTTTGTTATAAATTATTCTATTATATTTGAATTGTTTATCACGTTACCTATGCAAAGTATGTTTTTTAAACTATTAATTTTAATTTTTCCGATCCTAAACAGAATTATTTCACCCTAAATCAATGTTTTACTAATCGAAGTGTGATAAAATTGTCCAAGTCTGGAAGTAAATTCAAATTTAAAATAATTTTTATTTTTATTTTATTTTATTTTGTTCTTCTTCTCTATGTACTATACAGTATGTTTATATTCCTTCACACATTTTTTTAATATTGCCAATATGTAAATTCCAGTTAAATATTCTTTGGAAGTATAGTCTAAAACTACTTTATCAAACTGCACACATTTATTAGTTAAAAAAAACAATGAACAAGTTATATTACACTGTAATGTTAACTCCCAATTCAATATTAACACTAAACCCGATATAAATTTATGATTTAAAATCAATTTCAACAGCAAAATCAAATTTTTATTGAAAAATTTATATTAAAATTATTTTAAAGATTTTAATGTACTCATTGTTTTTGGTTAATATTAATATAGGTTTAGATTATGGTACACTATACTAAACTCTAATAATTACATTTTTAGCTATTAAATTTAATAATTTAAAATAAATAGAAACTTACAAGATTTTTTTTTACTTTTAAAATTTCTTAAATTTTAATTTAGATTTTTTTTACTGTCACAGTTTATTAGGAGTAACTTCCTATTGTGTATAAAACACTTTAGGAATTGGCTCCACACATTTAAACAACTTTTTCCTGGTTCATAGATTAACCAAAGGATATAGTTCTCCTCAGCATTGGAAAGTGAACATTGTTTACATTCTTCAGAGTATGAGCTTTGTGCTCAATTTTCCTCTGTTTAATGGAAACGTGGACACCTTATTTAAGCTCCGGCACGCAGGTTGCTAAGATTGTCTTAATTCTTGCTATTGCTCTAAACAAGATTAGTGCACTATTTACTCAAGTCTAGATAAGCATTCCTGAAATAGCAAGACTGCATTTAAATTTTTAATATCTATATATCTAAAAAAAGTGGAAGCGTCTGTCTGTGTGGGTGTGTCTGTCTGTATACATTTCCCTACACAATAAATCTGTCAATTTTCAGTCTACACACTCGAAATTTTATATATAGGGTATGAAGATTTGGGAAAGTCTTTGTAATCCCTTTCGGTCAAAAATTTGGCTGTTAAAAGGGTCAAAATTCAACGATTTGACCTTTAGAACTCTACCAACCTCCTCCGATAATTTTGGGTTTAAACACTTGATATAGGTTCCTTGGGCATGAATCTAACTTAATAATTTGATTTGAGCCCAAAACAATAAATTTAAAGGGGTTTTAACAGGGTCAAAGTTAAAAAATTGACCTCTACGGTCTCTGCCAAATTACACAGACAATTTCTGGTGTAAACATTTGACATTTTACATAAAGGGTATTCAAAGATAGGACAAGCCTTTGAATCGGTGTGCGTCGAAAATTTGAGCTACCAATATATAAATGTATGTATGTTTGCATGTCTGCCAAAAACTTTTGACAGAGGCGACGGATTTTTACAAGATCAGGATCGTTTTGAAACTCGACCCTTCAGATAACAAATACCGAAAAATTGCTAAAAACATTAATTTCTTTACCCTCAACTGGTCACTGGGGAGACGTCGCTTTTTTCGTCGATATTTTCGAAAGTTATACTCTCTTTCCGATTGTCCAGCCTTAATTAAAATCTACGCCACTTTCCCTTTGGCGGTTGCCGTAACGTTTTCCCCGTTGTTTTCCTTCTTCGCGGTACGGGTTCGAGCCTGCCTGCCTACTATAACTTTTTTTGCCTCAACACACACCTCCAAACACTCGCACAACGCCGGACACCCATGCTAGTGTTCTATATAAATTAATCAGTACATGTATGTACGTGTGTAAATATCTAACAGGTAAACTCTTAAACTACTGATCATATAGCACTGAAATACTCAGGAAATTTATTTATGCACCATGGATTGTTTATAGCGAGTAATATCTTTGTGTACATACATGTATATCGCGTACAGATATCGGTAAATTTACATGTAAAATGCGTATTCCCTGTAGGCGACATTTCCTTTTTATGCACATGCGTCAGATTCGCAGTGATTCGCTTCCCGTCAAGCATGGATCGGGCGCGATCGACAAGCATCGGTTTGAGCCGAGCGTTGTTCAAATATTGAAACGTTAAATCAAGGGTTTTTAATTTTATGTTTTTATTATGTTTTTATTATTTAGGTGATGCGGGATATTTTTTCTGTTTATTTATTTATTTCAATAGCTTGGCACTCTTCGATTTAGAAATTTGTGTTTACAATTCTTACACCTCATTTGTTTGGATAACAGTGTCTTCTTACAATATGAGATTGGTTGCCCCGGTGTTTTCATTTCATTTTCTAAAATGCATGAATCCATTCCCGTGCCTGACATTATGGGCAAAACTGGAGTTTAGGTGACAAGATAATCTCAGACTCTCTAAACATTGATATTGGTATTTCAGAAGTTTACAGTTTTAAATAAGCAGAACTTCATTTTGTAAAATAGACAATATGAAAACAATTAAAAACCGAATAAGCACTTTTTCCTTTATTTTAAACAATATATACGTAACTTTTCTGAAATGTTAAACTATTTTAAAAGAATAAACACTTTTAATTTATTTTAAACAGAATTAAAAAGGTTTCAACAATATAAACATATTTTAAAACAATGTAAACAGAAATTTCTGTATTTTAAATTTTTATTTTAAACAATGTAAATAGACGTTGACGTTTATGTATTTTTGGTACCGCGCTATTTTACAATAGTTTTTCATGTTTAATTCAAGTTACACGATATCTTTTCTTTATTATTAAATTTTAAAGTGGAACACAGACTAGTTACAAAACAGCTTACCAATGTTAAGAATGGCTTTCGAAACAATAACGTAATTGTTTCAGCACGGTACATAAAATACATAACTACCGAACATTTTATTTTAAACGATAAATTTTTACTTGGTTTCCACTTTAACATATGGCAACAATGAACGAAATGGCCTGTGACCAGAAGTTACGGGTTATAACGGAGGGGTTAACAATGAAAAATTTATTTTTACAATGCCTCTCCACGGGACAGAGTAAGATATCAGGGTCGTTTTTTAATATACATATTTCTTTACCATGCTCTTCCCTCCTCCGTCTTTCATCTATCTATCTATCCATCTGTCTATCTATCTATCTATCTATCTATCTATTTATCTATCTATTTTATTATCTCTTAAACTATCTATAGTCGCATAGCACTGCAATTAACGGTAAATGGTAATTATGCACCAAGGATGGTTTATAACGCATACAAATCTGTTTGGGTTGATGAATAACGCATACATATCGGCATGTTAAAATGCGAAATGTTCGATTGGCTGACATGTTTATACTTTTTTCTGCGCATGCGCACATAAATTAATTTCTTCAAGACTCCAAGAGTTCTTCTGTAGATATAATTATCTTTGTCTCGATACCAACATCGGTAGAGAACGCAGCTGGGATGCAAAATGTTTTGATTTCGATAGCTGATGGTACTAAGATATTTTTAGAAAAGATTTGTCAGCATGTCTTTGTATTAATAAATGCGAATTTCTGCATGGTTTTAAATATATTTAAACCTATTTTAGGACATGCGGAATCAAAATATTTATTTGCAGGCTTGTAAAATAAAACTTTTCTTTTTTAATTTCTTACAGCTATTTTTTGCCGGAAATCAGGTACTTATTTATGAGGACAGAAAGTTCAAATATATCAAATACAACTTGGCAACGCCGTTTACTTCAGCTAGTTACATTATAAATTTTGGAATGAAAATTTTATATTGATGTTGGAAAGTATTGTAAATTTTAAATTGAAGTCTGTGTTTATTTTGAGTTTAAATATATGAAGTTAACAAAAATTAAATCAAAATTGGTTTATAATTGTATTTTAAATAAATTATTTTTTTTTAATCTGATCAATTCGTTTTTAGAACAAATTTTCGAATAATATATAATATAATTTTAATTTATATAAAATATGGTTCTTCAGGATATTCAGAGCCTAGATCTATACTGTTTGTCAGAGAGAAGATTTGCTTTAGCGAGGTGGTGAACTAGTGCATGAATAATTATGGTCTCAAAGATTTTAACGAAGACGGGGAGGAGACTGATAGTGCGATAATTTAGAGGATCAGTAGTCCTTTCATCAGAATTCTCGTATCCTGATACAACAGTGGCCATCATCCGGATATTAAGGAAACACGATGCAGCAACGGATTTATTGTAGAGATTGGAAAATACGTGAACTCAGCTGAGCATTTCTTAATTAGTATAGTAGGAATAAGATCAGTCCGTCACGCCTTTGAGGAGTCTGTCTTATTCTATCACAGACATGAGAATATGGCGTGGCTTCAGTTCGTATGGAGAAATTTAGGAAGGGGGTTGTTTGTTCGCTTAAAGGTAGAGTTAGAAGCAAACCGTCGTGTAAGTAACATGCACATTTTCTTCAATTCGACGTTGACGCTGACATAGTCGTCTTTCTTACTGAAAATCCACCACGAAATTGAATTATTAAATGAGTTACTTACAAAATTTTAGACTTAACCTTAGACAGTCTTAAGAAGAAACTGAAATTGACGATAGCTTGGGAGTCTAATGACTTGATAAAATCCTGTGTACATATTTGAATTAAAATGGGAATGTTCTAAACATAAGATGCCCTATTAAGACCAGTTTAAATACTCTAAGTGAAATTTACATGTACGAAAATTGTTCCAAAAGTAAAGCCTCCTATTTCATAACTCAAAAACTAAAACGCTGAAGAGCTACGAAGACGGAAGTGGTTCCATAAAACGAGCGACTATTTTGCCCAAGAATTAATTTTACTACATTTGAAATTGTTATAAAAAGATGTTTTATTACTTTCAAAAGCAGATTTGATTGTCTAATGGATCCTTCGCAATGTAATGACGAAACTGTTTAAACTTGATATCATTCGAATTTGTGCTGTTGTTTTCTTTGAAATATATACGCCAGCCGTCTACCATTGAGGTAATTATATCTTTGTAAACACATGTGCTTTCTCTTATCTTTCTACTTGTATATAAGTTCACGCGGTTAGCTATTTATTATTATGTTATGCATTACACAATAGGCTTAAATCTGAATTTTATTCAGCATTATACAAACTATCACCTGACTAGTCTCTTGAAAGGAGTCATATATGTTTGCGAATGGCGTGTGCACTCTGTTCAATACTTGTAAGGTCAAGTTTTTATTTTCGTAACTTATTTTTAGATTAGAGGATGGGACTCTTTTGCGAAAGGGCCGTGATCATCTTCTCCCCCGGTTTCGATTAAAGATATAGGACATAATTAAGGCAGAATAATTAAAATAATAAAAACTGTAGAGAGGATTGCCCGCGCTTAGAATAAAAACGTAATCTAGTAGTATATAAATTGAGTTTTTATAAATAGAACAGAGTTTGGAAAAATCACCGTTTACCATGTTAATTGGAAGATATTCAATGGTAGACGGCTGGCGTATATATTTCAAAGAAAACAGCAGCACAAATTCGAATGATATGAAGTTTAAACAGTTTCGTCATTACATTGCTAAGGATCCATTAGACAAGTTCGCTGATCCTCAATCAAATGCGGGCTTTCAAAGTGTCCATAGAAATTGACCGGAGAATAAAACTGAGAGGAATTTCTATTTCTTCAGTCTTGACTCTCAAAAAGATCATTAACATATTTCTAATGGCAAGTGTCGTTAAAAAATTGAACGAATTCTCCATTTGTAAAATTCAATTAAAGCCGTAATAAATTAAAGAGGGTTTACCCGATAGAAACAATTTATCTATATATCTATAATAGTGAAAGTGTCTGTCTGTCTGTCTGTCTGTCTGTGGGTCTGTCTGTGTACATTTCCCTACGAAATAACTCTGTCAATGTTAAGTCTACAGACTCGAAATTTGATATATAGAGTACTGAGATTTGGGAAAATACACATCCAAACACTCGGGAAACGCCGGGCTGAACTGCTAGTATATTTATAAAAGTGAACGTGTCTGTGTGTGTGTCTGTGTGCGTGTGTCTGTGTACATTTTCCTACGTTGGAACTCTGTCAATTTTCAGTCTACAGACACGAAATTTGATATACAGGGTACTGAGATTTTGGAAAAACTTTTCGTTTTCGGCTGAAATTTGCAAGATGGCAAAGTTCAACAATTTGACTCTTGAGAACTCTACCAAACTCCTCCGACAATTTGGGGTCTAAAGACTTGAAATTTTAGATATAGGTTCCTTGTACACGGATGTAATTGAATAACTTAATTTGAACCCAAATCAATAAATATTATGGAGTCATAATAGATGTCAAAGTTAACAAAATTGACCGCTTTTTTATTTACTCAACATACACCTCCAAACACCTGGGCAACTCCGGGCTGAAATGCTAGTAAGTCGATAGTTCTTTTTCTGACACAGTTTTGATCAAGTACAATAGTTCATTCGCACTTCAAAGAGTATAGTTTCTCTAAAATTATGTAACCACATACCAAGAAAAAAGTCGTAATATATACAGAATAAGATTTAAAGTCATGCAGTAATTTCCACATTAAGGAAAAACATATCCTGAATTATTAATGATATGAACTAACTTGATTACCGTGTAAAGGGTCTGTTCTTTTTAAAGTTGAATATGATTATATTTTTATCTGAATGGTATATCTCCCTTTTTTCTCCTATTTACTGGCTATATAAGTTAATATAACTCCAGCAGACGATGCTTGATGGTGAATGTAATTCTAATTCCATTTAATATTTTAACTCTTTCACGATTTCCAAGTTTAGGTCGTCGTATTTGCTATTGACGAGGATCTGACGAGAAGATACACCACTGTTTGTATGGTAAACTCCGCAATACCAAATGAATTCCGATACTAATTACCTCTCATAATTTTCTCATAGTAAACGTGTAATTTCTGTGTGTAGACTTTTGCTTTCAATTGCATAGCGAGACAGATAGACAAGGAGGCCGGAAACCAGAAACATATTACATATAGTAGATATATACTTCTTAAGCCACATAAAATAGAAAATAAAACTGAAATAACACTGAGATGAGAGTTTACTAGTTAAATGTTAATGATGTTTTCTTAGTTTTTGACTGAAAAATATATCATTATCGATATTCAAGATATCAATATAAACATATACGTTTTCTAAGGCAAAAATTATTATTATTTGTTATGCAAAGCGTTAAAGGATTTTTATTTTATTATGTTACTTAGATGTGTCGAAATATCTCACTGAGAGATTATGTTTGTTTGTTGATCAATCTCTTTTTCTACAATACTTAATTTTATGTTTAATGAAGATTAAAGACTTATCAATAATGAACATTGAAACAAACATTAAATAAGTGATCAATATTTTATACTTTATGTGTGCTTGTTTTTTTCTAAAGAGTCACGACTTTAAATCCTTGGAAAAGTCGACGATCTCGTAAACTTACTACACGATGATAAGTATTAAATAGAATCGCCTATCATCACCTTATCATATGGAAAAGAAACCATCGAAACGATGAACAGAAAATTACTTAAACTAATATTTTTCTTATATAATAATAAAGTTTTAGTGGTTCGGAAGCAGGCTCGTGGCTCTGTTTAATGTGCGAAATGACCTACGAATGACTCTTTTTTTCATGATTTTTTGTTTTTGTTATTTTTGGTAAAGAAGAGGCAGAGAAAGAAGGTTTTATGGCTGGGATATAGGTAAACGAGTTCCTGCTCTGAATGTTTTCCGGGGACACTAGTTCATGTTTTTTACCCGTGCATATACTATGAAGATAAAAAAAATACAATAGAGAGGATAGCAACACATTTCTCTGCTTAAGAGACTAAAAAGACGAGAAGAATTTGGAAATTACTGCATTAATTTTGTACTCTTTTAAAAAAGAAAAAAGTGCTCAAAGCGATCGGTGGTGATAATTCGTAACGGGGTTATTTTTTATCTTTATTTAGTTTAATGCAGAGGTTGTAAAAAAGAATTGAAGATCTTCATTAAAATTTAAATACATTTGATGTATGTGAAATTTTAACAATATACACAAGAGAAGTGACGTTCCAAGAGAAATGCCTCCTATTTTGTATTTAGCCCGAATATATCAAATAGGATTGCAAATTGCATTGCTATGATGACAGAACTCGCGTATTCATGACCTGCATATTTCATTTCCCTGTTGTAGATATTGACGGTGTGAGACTTAAGAAAGTAACCAGAAACAGACGTGTGTCAGAGCAGAGATGCGTCATTTATCTCATCTATGCAGAAAAAATAGATCAATATGCACTGGCTGCGATTAAACGCTTATGAAACCAAGATAGTTGATATCAGGCGATGTGAGTGGATTTCAGTGGCGACAGTGGCATTACTGACAAGGCGCGTACCGGACATTTACAATAGAGGCATCAAAAGAGGCTGGTGAAAGTGTACATGGAATGGTAGTGAGTATGTAGTAAAATAAATTCTTGGGCAAAATAGAATGGCACTTCTCCCGTCTTCGCGTTTTAGTTTTTGGGTTATGAAATAGGAGGCTTTACTTTTGGAACAATTTTCGTACATAAATATTTCACTTAATTTAGAGTGTTAAAACTGGTCTTGATGGGGCATCGTATGTGTAGAACCTTCTAATTTTAATTCAAATATGTACACAGGATATTATGAAGTCATTAGACTCCCAAGCTATCCTCACTTTCAGTTTCTTAAGACTCTCCGAGGTTAAGTCTAAAATTTGGGATATTTTCGAGAATAAATATATGTAATAGGCTTTAATCATTAAAAAAGAATTCTATACACAATGTGTAGTATCATCATATGTTATATACGACATATCACGTTTACAGACCGGTTCTCGCTAGATCACTGGAGTTAAGCAAAGTTGAGCTTGGTAATTAGCCGATTGGGTACGTAGAGTGATGATCTCCCTGCAAGAGTTGCAAAGAGCTATTGTGAATTTTATACTTCTTTGAAACTCTTTTGAAGGAAGCCGGTTAAACCTGCATTATGGTTAGTGCGGCAGTTCATTTTTTTTCATTTCTATACCTTGATTAAATATTCGTAAGTGGACATAAAGTGGAAATGTGTACTGTTTGGAAATTAACATTACCCATCCTTGTATTAGCAGTCTTATTGTTTATTTAAATAATCACATTGATTAAAACAAATAAGCTTGTTATTGCTATAAATTAAACGTTCCGGAATGTTGTCTTTAGCATATTTGCTCTGATAATCATGACATTTCACGTATAATTTTCTCGCTATAAGTAACTATTCAAGAATTTGTTTGATGAAATCTGGTAGACCGTTGTTTTTTACGTTCTATGATTTTGCATTATCTCGTTTCAGTTAAGTATTCTAAGACAATATACCATGAGTGAAGCTCTACGTAGAAGTTTTCAATATTTAACAAAAAAAAAAGTATTTGTAATCCAATCAGATTATAAGTATTATTAGTAAATGGCTAACTTGTCAGTTTATGCAGGAAAAACATCATATAAAAAAAGGTTATAGAAACTTTTGTATACAATGACCCTTCGAAATTTAATGCTTCTTAACAGACAAGGATACTAAGTCAGATGACGAATGAATGAATTTATCTTCGACATATAACTAAGGATACATTATGAATTTATCTTCGACATATAACTAAGGATACATTAGTCTCGGAATAGAAAACAAAATACTATATCAATGAAGAGGTACAACTAAAGGAGAAGGGGGAGATTAAAAGATATTTACAAATAAATAAAAAATAAATTAATAAACAAATGTAAGAAAATAAAATGCAAGAAGCATAAACCGGCTAACATATACCTTAGAGAGGAGGATTAAGGGAAGAATTAGAGGGGATATATATCTATCTATATATCTATAAAAGTGAAAGTGTCTGTGTGTCTGTGTGTCTGTCTGGGTACAGTTCCCTACGCAATAACTCTGTCAATTTTTAGTCTACAGACTCGTAATGTGATATACAGGGTACTGAGATTTGGGAAAATCTACGTGATCGGTTTTCCGCCAAAAAATCTGGCTGTTTAAAGTTCAACGATTTGATGTTTGAGAATTCTACCAAACTACTCCGACAGTTTTGGTCTAAAGACTAGAAATTTTAAATATAGGTTCCTTTGACATGGATCTAACTTACTAACTTGATTTGAGCCAAAAACAATAAATGTTAAGGGGTTATAATAGGGGTCAAATTAAAAAAAAAATACCGTTTTTTTTGTTGTGACATTTGCTCAGCATACATCGCCAAGCACCAGGGCAACGCCGGGCACCAATGCTAGTATACTATAAAAGTTAACGCGTGTCTGTGTATTTGCCTGTCTGCGTACCTGTGTGTGTGTGTGTGTGTACATTTCCCTACGCAATAACTTTGTCAATTTTAAGTCTACAGACTCGAAATTTGATATACAGGGTACTGAGATTTGGGAAAATCTTTGATCAGTTTTCGGCCAGAGATTTCGCTGTAAATGGGTCAAAGTTCAACGATTTGACTTTTGAGAACTCTACACAAAACAATAAATTTTAAGCGGTCATAATAAGGGTCAAAATTAAAAAAAAATGACTGCTTTTCTTTCCTTTTTTTTTTTTTTTTTGCTCAACATACACCTCCAAACACCTGGGCAATTATGTTACCACATATCAAGAAAAAATTCATAATACATACAGAATAATTACTCAGACAATTTCTAGTCTAAACATTTGAAATTTTGCATAAAGGGTATTCAGAGATAGCGCAAGCTTTTTAATCTGTTTGGGTCGAAATTTTGAGCTACAAATATAGAAATCTATGTATGTATGTTTGCATGTCTGCCTAAAATATTCGACAGATGCGCCGGATTTTCACAAGATCAGTAATGTTTTGAATCTCGACCCTTCAGACGACAAATACCGAAAAATTGTCTACAAACATTAATTTCCTCACCCTCAACTGGGCACTTTTCTACAGGGTGGGAGCCTATAGAGGGAGGGAGCCGTTTATTTAAACCTACGTCACTTCTGGTTTGGCGGTGGTCGTAACAGCAAAGATATCACGTGTTTTTCACATTATTTTCCTCCTTCGCGGTACGAGTTCGAGCCTGCCTTCCTACTATCACTTTTTTTTGCTCAACACGCACCTCAACACACACTTCAACACACACCTTCAAACACCCGGGCAACGCCGGGCACCTATGCTAGTAAAGGAATAATTATAAAGTACTTGTATAGAAGGGTTACAACAGAGGAATAAAGACATCAAATAGAAAAGCCAAAATAGTGAGTAAACTATGCAAATAATAATAATAATAATAATAATAATAATAATAATAATAATAATAATAATGAAATTACTTATGATAACAATATCAAGGCAGAATAAAAAAAAGAAAATCCAATTGCGTAATAATAGAAGTAATAAAAATAAAATATAGAAAGTTGGCAAGAACTTAAGGGTCCAAATGCAAATGCGTGTGGATATTATAACAGGTCCGAAAGTAGCATGTCCGTGTGTAAGTGCAGTGGTCATATTGGTAAAGTAAAAGTCCAGGATGACGCCACAGGAACATTGCCCAATCCCTGAAGTGTAGAGTCGTTAGTATCTGGAAAAACGTACCGGAACTTGAGGATGTCCAAATGATTGAGATCCAAATATGTTCACTGTAAGGTTCCGTATAAATATGTTATATAGACTCGGTGTTCAAGTTAGAATATTCAATGTCTTTAAAGCTTAATCGAATGTAGCCAGAGACATATTTCTTGCTAGAGCGACAGCATAAATACATATGAATAGGGGGTTCTTTTTGTATTAATATAAATGCAATGAATG
This sequence comes from Euprymna scolopes, assembly GCF_053919585.1. NCBI lineage: Eukaryota > Metazoa > Mollusca > Cephalopoda > Sepiida > Sepiolidae > Euprymna > Euprymna scolopes. The sequence continues at coordinate 153,147,347 of NC_136484.1, read as the reverse complement.
AAAGAATAAACTATGGTATTTCAATACTATATGTTTAATAACAGTGTTGTTAATTCAGTTATTCATGAAATAACAAACAAAATACTCCACATGCATCGCTCATGTCTTCGATGTTTTTATCTCACGTTGTATTCTCGGAAAGGCATTGCAAGTTGTTAGCTGCTTACTCTTGCTTTCTTAAATAGCTGAACCTACGCCAGCGGACATGTATCGGATCAGTTTAGAAAATGTCGTCACTATCATCACCCTGATTAATTCGTTATTCTATTGTACTTCTGTTTTCAAAAGACGCGTGATTCAGCAATTGACTTTCTTTTATTTGTAAGCCTCTCATTTTCCTTAGAAATAACAGCTCACTTTTCTACAAAGTTCAAGAGCTGAATTACGTCGATATCTGCATTCTTCCAAAACAACTAAGGTATTCTACTAACATTATTCTTATTCTGTGTTATTAGAAGACTATTTTTCTCGGTTACGTAAAAATTATTTAGTATGCCATTATATAAAATCGGGAGAAATAAAGAAAACTATGTTTTCAAATAAAATAAATAAAAAAACCTCATAAATAAAGATTGTAATGTTCCTTTGTGTCATTCATTTAAAAAATACCTTTCTGGTATAATATCAAATATTCCATGGTTTGAAAAATAATAATTGTATTTAGTAAGAAATTAATAATTGTTTTCCTTAATTTGTTACCTGAATTCTGAAAAAAGGTTATGATTAATTAATTACATAATTTGCGTTCGTTTTAGTTCGCAGGGTAAAAAAAAATTGATTATATGCAATCTAAAATGTTTTAAGCATATTACATTAGTCGTTATTGCATTATTATTAATTTTATCAAATCGTGCAAGGTAAAAGTAGGTATAAGCAGGTAATATATAATTACCAAATCTTTACCAATCAACTCTTATATACAAATAACTGAGTATATTATATGAATAAATATACCGTGCGATATTCGTGCACATAGTTTCGTATGGTTATGCACGCATATACATATGCATATATATATATATATATATATATATATATATATATATATATACGCATATGCACATATATATATATCGATTTGTCTATCTATCTGTTTATATATGTACCTTTTTCTTCATTAATATCTATATATATAAAAAACTGAAATGGTCGTTTTGTCGGCGTCTGTGTGTGTACATTTCTCTACCAAATTACTTTGTCAATTTTCGATCTACAGACTCGAGACATGACATAAGAGGTATTGAGTTTTGGTAAAAAATTTTAATCGGTTTTCTGCCAGAAATTTTGCATTTAAGAGGTCAGCGATTTTACCTTTGAAAAAAACTCTTCCAAACTCCTCTGCCAATTTAGTGTATAAAAACGTGAAATTTCAAAAGTAAGTTTCCTGGACATGGATAAATCTTTCTACTTTGATTTGAGTCTAAAACAAACATTACGGTCTCCACCCAATTACTGAGCCAATTTTTGGTCTAAACATTTGCAGTCTTACATAAAGGGTATTCAGACATAGTGCAAACATTTGAATCAGTTTTGGTTGTTAAGAGGTCAAAGTTGAAAAAGTTGACTTCCGCAAACTGTACTAAACTCCTCCGCCAATTTTGTGTCTAAACACTTGAAATTTTAGATATACCTTACTTGGACATGGGTCAAACGTTTTAGTTTTATTTGAACCCAAAACAATAAATGTTAACGGGGTCAAAATTGGGGTCAACTTAAAAAAAAAAGATCTCTGCGGTCTCTACTAACTTTTTTCTATGGTAGTTATTATAGCCTATTATATAGAAAGGCATTACCGTACATGCGCACACTTTTTAATATATACATATCAGTTAGGAACAGTACATAAATAGTTTATTATATTCAAAACATCACATCAAAACACTAGGGTCTTCGGCCTTTTCCTCTCCGTTTTAGATCATATTTTCTAGATGGCCTCTATGTATGTATATATATGTATGTATATATATATATATGTATATATATGTATGTATATATATGCATGTATATATGTGTATATATATGCATGTATATATGTGTATATATATGTATATATGCGCATATATATGTATGTATATATGTGTATATATATATGAATATATATGTATATATATGTATATATATATATATGTATATATATTTGTGTCGGGTCATATGCTACTGGTACCATGTAACCCAGTACTACCTGCCTCATGATCGGGTCACCGGCGACTAAATTGGCCTCCCACCAAACTTGTTTGGTGAGGAGGGTGGTTAGTCTCCCTGAAGGATTAAAAACAAGACCTTCCAACGGGTGAATGAACCCTTTTTCGGGATCAACGGCCAACTAGCACCATGTGTGTTTGTTTGTATGTATGTGTGTTGGGGTAGAGAGGGCTCCTTAAAGCCGGGGTGGAGGCAATCTTTCTAGGAGAAGCAAATCTCTGATTTAAAAAAGAAACATAAAGTGGGAGATCAGTACCCGCATTAAGCTGGTCTGCGGTTTAACTTGTTGCTGGCTATCTGGTCTTGCTTTTTGTTGGATCTCAACATTTTGAACCGAGAGAGAGACTTAGCTGTCATACAAAGCTAAGACTGTAACATAATCGGTGTATAGATACTCCCTCAGCGGATGTTGCGATTAGGGTGTTGAGATTTCTCAGATATATTTGTATATTTAAAAGGTTTGAATTAAAAACACGAAAAATGCCAGTTGAATTGTTAAAAAATCCACCACTAAAGAATGTATCACATTTCATCACACTACGAAATATTGTTCGTTTTACATACTATAATACTAAATGACTTGTTTTTGCTTTTAATTAAAATACTCCTTTAATGAAAGTGTATGTTAAATTTATTAGTGTTTTGATTTTTCTGATAAGAATTGTTGTTAGTATTATAGTGATTAATCGGACTACTTTTCTCATATTGAATGTTATTTCCAGAACTTTCGGTTGATGTAACATCTCTATGTGTGTCTTTAAGAACTCGAGAATTTTTCCATCGAACTCAATGATCTTTCTGTCGACCTCGTTAATCTAAAAGGAATTTCGAACTGAACCACCCTTTGTTCGATCTATGCTCTGGTTCCGTCAGCCAGTCAGGTAGAATCTGAGTACGAATTCTCGGAGCCAAAAACCTAATTTTTCTCTCGATATAATTATCAATATTCACTACTACATATCTATAATGAAAAAGGAATTGGTTGAAAAAACCCTTGTTATGCTTATAGCCCGAAGAAAGGAATTCGAGGAGTCATTTGTTTTGTACAAACTATTGTGGAAACTAAACTATACATAATATACCAAGTTATCTGTGTAAATATACAGAAAGGGACAAGTATACAGAGTTTGTTGCATAATGACATTAAGTACTAAAATTTTCCGTCAGTATATTCCTCTTGTAGATACGAACAGCTTTATCCAAACAATATCATTCGGAGTCTTTTTTGGTGACCTGTTCACAACAAATCTGGCGGAGAGTAACCCAAATTCATAGAGGTGTACCTACAAAACAGATAGCTGCCAACAAGAAATCTCTTTTGAACAAAACGGAGCAGGAAAAATTGAAACCAGTCTTCACAAACCCACTCTATCTTACAACGTAGTTCAATAGTCAACTAACAAAGGATACTCTAGAAGATATCTCATATATGTCCGTCAGCAAATAATGTTATAAAGTTCTCAAAACTGTACTTGTAAAATATTCTGATAAAAACTAAGATAAATCTCTCAGCAATTTTTTTATAATCAAATACATGGTTTTCTCTCCTTAGTAAAAAAAACAAACATTTTTAACGTAGAGAATTAAGTTCTAATTCATAACATTTTAGGGGCTACTAGAAAGTAACAGAAATAAAAGTAACTTCCGAGTATGTAAATTTCAGTTTTGTAAAAAAAAAAAAACACATCTACCGGAGTGAGATTTCAAGGCTATTAAACTAGCAAGGCCAACAGTACTAAGAACAAAAATAGAAGATATGAAGGCCATTGTGAACGCTTGATGCGAATAAAGTTCGAATACTTTTACTACTGAATGCAGTTGATTCGTAGACTACAACTTACCCAAAACAACAATTATTTGGAGTTTGAGAAACCCTGATTTTACTATCAGAAATTTCAAACATCTTTTTCAATGTTCCGAAAAAGGTAGATATATTTTTATTTCTCTAAATGGGACGACGAAACCTATTTAGCATTCGTGTCAGTCATAAAAAAACCCCTTTAACAACTAGAAAACTAGCGAAACAGTCGACAGATGATTGTCTATGTCTCATTTTTATCTGAAACAAGGGTCTACAATTATGTAAAACAAGCGGAAATTTACGCAAGCACGTTATAGTAAAACTAATTAATAAAAAAATAATTACATTTGATAGAATGTTGCCTAATAAATCTCAATGCAAAAAAAAAACACAACGAAACAGATGTACAGAAACACAACTCCTAATGTAAGAGGCAATACAATTAATGTTATTGTCCAATTATTTGTATCAGTAAGCTTGAACGGTAAAATTTAAAAAATGAAAAAATTCTGAGAATTTATTTGGGTCGGACTGGATACACATTTTGAAGTTTTAAGATTGTTTGATAAATACTTTCTGCCAGAATGTCGAGAAATTGACATCGAATGCCAAGGATTAAACATTTAATTAATTTTTTTTCAGCTTAATATGACAGATAGACAAGAATTACGGTCAAATTTGGCGTAAGAGTAAACACGCGAATTATTTTCAATAAAGAGAAGCTTTTAATTTGCGACAGTAAAAATAAAAGTGCTAAAATACATAGGGTACACCACAAGACGAGGCCTTAAAAATATCCTGGCAAATATGTAGAATTACGCCGAATCTAGTCATTCCGGCTGTAGTCTCAGCTACTGAAAACATTTTCGAACGGAAGCTGAGAGCGATTTTTGTTGACAACATATGACAAACGCGAAAATACTAAGACCTACCTTAGAACAAACGCACGCCCCAGTTCTTTCATCATTCTTTTTTTAAGACAGAGGTTATCTTCTTATCCTTTACATATCCTTCAAAGCAAAACTCTCTATTTTAATCTGCAAATCTTTTTCACTACCATCAATAACACACTTCATCGAATCTCCATACAAGGAAAACACACTCTCTTCAAATACGAGCCTGAAAGTTATTTGTTCTTTATATGTTCTTTGTATATAAATAACTTTTGTCACTGGCCCTTGCATCCAAGGAATACCGGCCTATAATATTGGCATCTGCACACATTTTTCCTGTCCTAGAAACTTGTCTCTATCGGGAAATTATTTCGTCTACCGATCTTTTTGTTTTACTGGCTTCCCCTATAAATACTTTACACCTTTGTGTCTTACTTGTATAAATGTATCTTATTTCTAGAACTGTGTCTCTAATTAACTAAATTTTAGCCTTTTTCACCGCTCTATTCGTCACATCCTAATTATTTTTGTCTCTTTATACACCTCTATCAACTTTACTCCCCTATCATTATAACTTTTGCCTTATAACAGCGCAACCCATAGAACTATATATTATCTTCTGAAAATTATTATTATATTTTTGCAATCACCTACCCCCCCCCCGTAACTTACTTCCTTAATTCACCGTCGGGTCTTCGCCTATCTTACTACACTAAAACCTTAGTACACGAGGGCGCATGTAATCTACCCCACAACGTTTATTAATCTCATAACATTTTGCAATTAGCCATAGTCATTTTATAAGTAATGTGATAACTGTTATATTTGATAAAATCTTACTTAGCATATACACCCTCACTTTAATCCATTATCGCAATATTACACGTGAAAACAGGCACCTTCTCTAAGTGCTGTTGCAATCTCGGGTACATCTGTTAGTAAAATTCATTTAAGCGTAAACCCCCTCCTCATGTAAACCCTCCATAGGTACTTCTCATCTTATATAAGGATAAAATAGAACCATCATCCAACCTACATATATCTCCCCTTTGGGTTTAAACACACAAACTGCCCATACTCTTTAAAACTATGATAAACACCCTATATACCTTTTAAGATTACACGTTATATAATACACTCCTCTATCATAGAATTCAATATAGTTCCCCCAAACAACATCAATAATTCTATTTATTTATCTATTTCGTTCCTGGTGGGTCCTTCACTAGACGTCGCATATACATTATGTTAAAATCTGTACAATTCTGATGAAAAACATTGGGCTTCGAAATACCTTGGTATAAAGAGTACCCAGTATCACCCCAAATAATTGTGCACTGTAATGAAATAAATGAATCATACCATATATACCAATATATAGTTTTTGTGACTTTATTTTCCACCCTTATTCTCTCCTATATAAGCTCCAACGAAATTTATTGGACTTTGTATTATCCCGATAAGTCTTCTCTAATATATAATTTAATTTAATCTATTCTAACGCATCAAATTATATATACATATATACATATATGTATACATATATATACATATATATATATATGCTATCTGCATCAGTTTAGTCCCTTACCACGATGATACATATGCAAGCACATACATTCAAAGCACTATAACTTATTGCTCCGATTATTGTGTATTATTCCTTCTGCGAAACGATCACTAGGATATACCATTGTTTGATAATGACGTAATGCAATGTTTACTGATGATTTCGTATGACCTTATTTGATACACAGATAATCCTTATCAATTAATGAATAAACTTGTCACTTAATAACAATTCTTGAATTCTCTTTTTATTACGTATCATTTTACCAACACGAGATACTTTAAGCGGTTATAAACGAATTGAATCAATAATCTCTGAGGATTTAATTCATATTTGTGTTTGCAATACTTTACACTTCTGGTTAATAGATACATCAATTAAATATACGATTGCCGTCAAAATAAATGCCGTCTATAACCATAAAATGTTCTCAACGAAGATTATCAATGAACATTTAGCGGAACATGATTCTACTGCATTTTCCTTGTTTAATTCAAATCCGTGGCATTCCGCCAAAGATAAACATAAGAGTCTCAACAATGTAACACCATCAAAAAGAGATTCTAACACACAATGAAGATAATCCAGTATTTGTTGTGTGCCAATATCTATGAGTTTCTACTTGATGTACCAAGACATCATAAATTACCCATTTTACTTCATTCAATCAATAGTTACGTATTCATTACGTATAAGGTGATCCGAATTCAGATTCTAGTACCGTGTATATCTCTAACCGGACGTATTTCTCGCGTGTTTTCCAATATTTTTCGTAGTGGTAGAGCATAATATAATGCATGTAAGTAGTAATACCAATGAGAATTCTGAAAAACATGTTCTTTATGTAAAACGTTGAACTAAGCTGTGATTGCAGTTGTTTTATTTAATAAGATCTTAAATAATAATACTTCGTTAGAAAAAATTGATGTACATTACATGGGATGTTCCCACTTAAGCAGACAAATAGTAAGAACCGGTAGAAAAAATTACCCGGTGAAAAAAGTTAATCATTTATAGGCGCCCATGATGGTTCGTTCTTTCCCTAAAATGGACAGGAGCACGAATAATAATTTATGCATGTGGTACGCGATTATAGCCACAAACGTATGTGAAGTTTATATTGAAAATGCAATTTACCTTATATTGTGACAAATATCTTATTGTAAGAAATCAATAATTTAATTGTAGAAATATGTATTTTCGTTTAAAACAAAAACTTCTGCCTCAACAGAAATATATTCAACAAAAGGTTTATACGGAAAATTATTTTACCGAAAACTATTAATATTAAACTTTAAAAATGAGGTACTAAAATCTTAAAAATCTATTTTATTTACACTCAATCAGATCTTCTATAAAAATGTAATTGGAATTTTTAATAAAAAACAATTATTTTAATGCATTATGATTTTTTTTATAGAAGAAATAAAATTAATTGCATATAAAACATTAGAAGAAAAATGCAAAATTATCCAAATGCAAAATTATGTAAATATATTTTGTAAAAAATGATTATTTAGTAAATTGGTCTGAAATTTATTTGATTTTAAAAGAAAAAAAACATGAATTGAAAAATGTTTTATCAATAGATTTTGTCGTTATAAAAAGGACGATTGAATTCATGTTAATTAAAAAAACAACTATAACATCTAAAATCAGCAAATTATCAATAATTTTTGTCATTATAAAAACGCATTCATGTACATTCGGCATAATTTATGTATACTATTTAATTTTAATCAAATACCACATTTTTCTCATTATAATTATTAAAATAAAACAATAATTGTTTTTATGACAATATATGGATAATTCGCTGATATGTTTTTAGCAATGTTGTTTTCTTTCTTTTGCAAAGAAAAATTTATCTAACAATCCTATTTTTATTACGACAAAATTTATTGTTAATTTTATGATTTTAGATTTTTCTTACGATTTAAAATTTATTTTCACAACCAAAATATTAAACCAATTTTAATTAAATTAAGCCGCCCTAAAAACAATGGCCTCTTTAAAAAATATAAATTTATTCATGCAAAATTAGGGTCGAAATGACCACATTAGTTAAAAAAAGGAGGCATGTACAGCTATATATCATAGAGGTAAATCTATGATTATTACTCGTTTACTTATTAGCTGAGATTCATTGAAAATTACTTCCAGTTCTGAATTAGACGGCAGAATGTTACCATTTAATTTTTATGCTGCTGTCTTTTTCCCTTTATATTTTTCCTACCGTTACCGATGCTTATAGATTACGAACTGCTATTCTTATCATATACACAGCGTTTTGACTACTCTGATTTCTGGCATTCTCCTCGGGTCTTATCCAGTCGGTAATCTTTGCAATTTATAATTCCAGTAAGTATTTATATTACTAGCGATAGAATCTGGAAAAACCGAAGATAAATCACCCGCATAGATTATTTAAAAACGGAGATAACATAGTCACCAAAGGAAAAGGAATAGAGTACCTATTGCCGCTTTTAATAACAATAGATTGGATCTGTCTAATAAAAATTATACTTGTTAAATACATCATTGATTTCTGTCGTCGAATATAGCATTATTTTTATTTATTTAAAATATATGTATATAAGAGATGAAGTTAGGGTGGGACAGAAGCTTTTTTCTTTTCTAATATTGAAATTATAATAATAAATGCATGCATGAAAACATATACATCTTTCGTTTAATTTATTAAAACAAAAATGATTAGTTCATTATGCTTAAAACAAGAGAACGGGAGCAACTGCGACATTTTTCTGTGTGTGTGTGTTTACATTTACCTCCAGCACTCTGGATCTCAGAGAAACGTACACTGAAAGAGAGAAAATAAAAGAGGTGTATATAGAAGGCAAGATAATTGCTGCAATTAAACGCATAGAGGAAATTACCGCTTGGCAACTTTTATAGTATATTTTTCATTATTAAATAGTTGCTTAAGTTTCTCTATGTTTTTTTAAGAAAATTAAATATTTTAACAGCAGAATAAGTTCCTTTGGGACCCAAAGTCAAAGTTTTTGTGTGAATCCCATCGACTGAAGGTGGCGTGAAATTATCACAAAATCACACTTCATATTTTAACCCAATTCTCTACATGTCTGATGGCCATATACGTTCAAAATTCCCTGAGTTGGTTTTCGTCCATCTTGATTTGTCTTCCGGAACAAGTAGATTCATTGAGGTCAAAATTACCGTGTTTGAATCTGGTAAACAAATCACCAACAATTCTCTTTTCTATAGCGTTCTCTCCATATACGGCACAAATATACTTTGTCACCTCACTCTCTTTTTGACTTCGATTAAATGCGAAAAGAATATATCGAAAATGTTATTTCTTTATTTACGTGACAATCCATTTGACGGTTCTGAAAAACAAGAAAATATTATGTGAGTAGAAAACGATGACCATTATCTTGTAGAACAGTATACAGGTGTTCTAATTATATACAACATTTTGCCAAATATCAAAATATATTTTAGATCATGTTTTTATGAAACGGCGGGTACTTTTGCAATAATATGATATTATCATTCTATTTTAAACAAAACAAAATATTTTCATTATGTCTAACGTGCACAACCGAAGGGTTCAATGAACACACTGTTTATGACCACTTCAGCTAATTACTAATTAAACGGCAATATAAATAAATTAAAGTTTCCAAAAAGGTGCATATTACAGAAAACAGTTACTTCCTTACTGACCATAACTTTATGTGCATATATATATATATATATATATATATATATATATATATATATATATATATATTAATAAGTTTGACTCATGTCCAAATAACCTACATTAAATATTTCAAGTGTTTAGACACAAAATTGGCGGAGGAGTTTGGTAGAGTCTGCAAAAGTCTACTCTTTCAACTTTGACCTCTTGTCAGACAAATTATCGCAAAAAAATAAGTAAAAGGATTGCTGCATGTCTGGTTACCTTTATGTAAAATTTCAAATATTTACACCCAAAATTTGCTGAATAGTTTACTAGAGACTGCAGCGGTCAAATCATTAAGACTTTGACCCTTTGGCAACCAACTTTTCGGGCTAAAACAGAGTAAAAAGCTTGCTTTGTATCAAAATATACTTTACGTTCAAATATTTAGACTAAAAAATGGCTGAGTAATATTGTAGAGACCGGAGATGTCAAATTTTTTAAAAAAGTTGACCCCAATTATGACCTCTTAACATTTATTGTTTTGAGCTCAAATTAAACAAAAAGTCTAATTTATGTCCAAGTAACCTACATCTAAAATTTCAAGTCTTAGAACCCAAAATTGGCGGAGGAGTTTGGTAGAGTTTTCAACGGTTAAATCGTTGGACTCTGACACTTTGACGGCCAGATTTCTGACTGAAAATCTCAATAACCTTTATGGCAACTCTCAAGTGTGTAGAATGAAAATTAATAGAGCAGTGTTGTAGGGAAATGTACACACACAGACAGACACGCACATACAATTTCACTTTCATAGATATATAGCTGACAGTTGCTGCTCTGACTTTTTTCTATTGAAATCGTTGGAGTTGAAAAGAAAAGCGTGTTTATCGATTTTTTTCTTTACGGCACCCGCTGCTGATTCTGTACAGCACACCGACTTCATTCCTTTTATACAATCCTTTTCTTTTTTGTTTTTCTTCTTTTTTTCCCATTCTTTGTTTACATTATTCTTCTTATTTTATTTCTCTACTTATTGATTTATATATATATATATATATATATATATATATATTGTTAAATTACAACTGTTTCGTGTCATTTTTTAAAAAGGATGTCATACGTTTACTTTATATTTTATGTATATGTATATATGTATATATATATATATATGTGTGTTTGTGTGTGTGTGTGTTTAAAAAGTAAAATGTGACAAAGCCAGTCGATCGGCTGCGTTCCTCTCTCAATTAAATCGAGGAAAAATTACGATTTAAAAATATCTATGAAATGCAAATATGTCGAGGGACACAAGAAAGACGAGAGACAAATTAAGTAGACAAATAATCAAATAAAAACCACAATAATTCCTAAAATATATTTCTGCTTGCAGAAGAAGGTCGAAATGACTTAACATATATTATTTCTAGGATTTTCAGATAAAGTAGTGAATGAGACTTGCTAAGAATGGAGAACAAGTCCACACTAATCTTGGAAGCACAAAAACACAGCTATCTCTCACATGTTCACATATAGCAGAACCGTATAGTATTATTCAAAACGTCATATGATAAAAAATTGCATTTTTTATTACATTTTCACCCCAAAAAGGCACTGTCAGTTTTATGTAGGGGGTTACTATCAGGGACATAAGTTGCATGGATGCTATGTAGGAAGTTGTGCAGCAAGGTATCTGTTCATATTACATATTACATACATATGAACTTCTGCATGTCAGCACAGTTGAGGAAGCAGGAATCCTGACGGAAATTCTAAAGTCTAGCAGTTCTGAGGACGAAGCTATTAGAGTAGAAGGTTATCTTACATTTAGGAGTGTGTACTGTGTAGAGACTTTGCTGCTTGTCGGGTTTTCAGGAGGTATTTACGTCGAGGGGTTCAATGGCTTGTAGTTCATTTTTGTTGGTATACGTTATTTTATGTGGTAATCATATCGCTACGACGTCCGTCCAAAGTATTGCAATTGAGTTATTATGGTGTGTGTAAGAATGCTTTTTTGGATTAATGATAGCATAGCCCAAGTAGAAAAATCAGCACGACGGTTCGATGCAAAATAGCACTGGCGTACATTCAGCGTTATTTGTTTGCAAACCTGTAACTTATATTACTTAGCCAAGGTAGAGATAAATCGGACATTTGTCTACTGTAGTTTTTGTAATTAGAGACCATTTTTATTGTGGATTCCGCAATGTCTAAAGGATATCACATGTTACAGATGGCCCTTATAAGAATTTTAATCTTATGATCTATATAAGGCTTAGAAAAATCAATGATTCCCCATGTGTAGGGTCTTAATAAGACGATTTTGGGGGCGGGGACAAAAATAGTCCAACTTGTATAAAGAGCCGAAAACCTAGGTTTACGGGAGACAGATGTAACAAAACCAGACATAGTCTTAATAATGTGTGCATCTTAAAATGAAAGAGTAGAATTCACTTCTTTATCAAACGTAAACTTAAAGGCTGATTACGGTTATTGAGAAATGCAGAAAAGCGCCCACTTCAGTTTTGCTGTCAAACGGAAGGTGTCATCAACGTAACAAAAGTAAAGATGGTATTTATTTGCTCCCCCACTGAGCAAATTAGGCACAAGGCCTATTTTTAAAGTGAGGAGTGAAGGGGAAATGGGGACCAACTCCCCGGGGAGTAGGGGAGCTGGATAGTGACAATTGGTATGAAGGGTTGCCCCTACATTGACCAAGGTCTTATATGTGGAGTTGCCCCCACATATGGTCTTTGCTTGCAGTATCTGCCGGAACAGATGGTATTTATTTGCTCCCCAACCGAGCAAATTAGGCACAAGCCCAATTTTTAATGTGAGGAGTGATGGGAGGGGAAGGGAAAAATGGGACCAGCTCCCGAGAGGAGGGAAATGGGAGCTGGTTAAAGGTCAAGCATGTGGGGTTGCCCCCACATCTGGTCTTTGCTAGTCCTAGCTAGTCCTAGCTAGTCATACCTTGCAGCATCTGCCGGAACAGATGGTATTTATTTGCTCCCCCACCGAGCAAATTAGGCACAAGGCCGATTTTTAATGTGAGGAGTGAAGGGAAGGGGAAGGGAAAAAGGGGACCAGCTCCCTAGAGGTGGGAAATTGGAGCTTGTTAAAGGTCAGGTATGTGGGCTTTCCCCCACATCTGGTCTTTGCTTGCAGTATCTGCCTGAACAGATGGTATTTATTTGCTCCCCCACCGAGCAAATTAGGCACAAGGCCGATTTTTAATGTGAGGAGTGAAGGGAGTGGGAAGGGAATAAGGGGACCAGCTCCCGAGAGGTGGGAAATGGGAGCTGGTTAAAGGTCAGGCATGTGGGGTTGCCCCCACATCTGGTCTTTGCTAGTCATAGCTTGCAGCATCTGCCGGAACAGATGGTATTTATTTGCTCCCCCACCGAGCAAATTAGGCACAAGGCCGATTTTTAATGTGAGGAGTGAAGGGGAGTAGAAGAGCTGGATAGTGACAATTGGTATGAAGGGTTGCCCCTACATTGACCAAGGTCTTATATGTGGGGTCGCCCCCACATATGGTCGTTGCTTGCAGTATCTGCCGGAACAGATGGTATTTATTTGCTCCCCCACCGAGCAAATTAGGCACAAGGCCGATTTTTAATGTGAGGAGTGAAGGGAGGGGGAAGGGAAAAAGGGGACCAGCTCCCGAGAGGTGGGAAATGGGAGCTGGTTAAAGGTCAGGCATGTGGGGATACCCCCACATCGGGTCTTTGCTAGTCATAGCCAGTCCTAGCCAGTCATAGCTTGCAGTATCTGCCGGAACAGATGGTATTTATTTGCTCCCCCACTGAGCAAATTAGGCACAAGGCCGATTTTTAATGTGAGGAGTGAAGGGAGGGGGAAGGGAAAAAGGGGACCAGCTCCCGAGAGGTGGGAAATGGGAGCTGGTTAATGGGCAGGCATGTGGGGTTGCCCCCACATCTGGTCTTTGCTAGTCATAGCTAGTCATAGCTTGCAGTATCTGCCGGAACAGATGGTATTTATTTGCTCCCCCACCGAGCAAATTAGGCACAAGGCCAATTTTTTATGTGAGGAGTGAAGGGAGGGGAAGGGAAAAGGGGACCAGCTCCCGAGAGGTGGGAAATGGGAGCTGGTTAAAGGTCAGGCATGTGGGATTGCCCCCACATCTGGTCTTTGCTAGTCATAGCTTGCAGCATCTGCCGGAACAGATGGTATTTATTTGCTCCCCCACCGAGCAAATTAGGCACAAGGCCGATTTTTTTATGTGAGGAGTGAAGGGAGGGGGAAGGGGAAAAGGGGACCAGCTCCCGAGAGGTGGGAAATAGGAGCTGGTTAAAGGGCAGACATGTGGGGTTGCCCCCACATCTGGTCTTTGCTAATCATAGCTAGTCATAGCTTGCAGTATCTGCCGGAACAGATGGTATTTATTTGCTCCCCCACCGAGCAAATTAGGCACAAGGCCGATTTTTAATGTGAGGAGTGAAGGGAGGGGGAAGGGAAAAAGGGGACCAGCTCCCGAGAGGTGGGAAATGGGAGCTGGTTAAAGGTCAGGCATGTGGGGATACCCCCACATCGGGTCTTTGCTAGTCATAGCCAGTCCTAGCCAGTCATAGCTTGCAGTATCTGCCGGAACAGATGGTATTTATTAGCTCCCCCACCGAGCAAATTAGGCACAAGGCCGATTTTTAATGTGAGGAGTGAAGGGAGGGGGGAGGGAAAAAGGGGACCAGCTCCCGAGAGGTGGGAAATGGGAGCTGGTTAAAGGTCAAGCATGTGGGGTTGCCCCCACATCTGGTCTTTGCTAGTCATAGCTTGCAGTATCTGCCGGAACAGATACTAAACTTTGAGATATTAAATCTTTTATTCATGTTAAAAAATACAGTAAAATTAACGGTGAACAAAATTTAGGCACATGGCCAACTCAAAAGGGGGGATTTTGGGGGTCGTTGGTCAGCCTTGTCACTCCAGAACTAAACAAAGTCAAAAGTTTCTCCCAGCTAGTATCTTCTTTCACCATAATACCGCATTCACCCTTTCATATTGGGGGACGTCCTAGTAACTCCCAATTTTTAAAACATTTTTTATTGACGTGTAAAAACAAAAAAGATAACAATAAAATGGTACAATAATTCATTTGTGTCGAGGGCGGGGGAAGAAAAAACAAAAGGTGATTAGTAGGACCCTCCCAACCCCGTCTAGTTGATAGACTGCGCGTTCCACTAGGTTTGTAAAAGGAACCTCGCTTCTGCGGGTCAGTCTCTAGGTGGGGATGCCCTCTAGATGGGGATGAATGGAGAAAAGAAAATTTTTGTGGGTAAGGGATGGAGGTTAGTTTGTATTTCTTTTTCTCCAAGATGGGTAAAATTTAGAGGAAGGGGTGAAAACAAAAATTGCAGGTAAGAGGGGATGGGGATCTTGGAGGCTTCCTAATCGGGGAGGGATGGAACACACACTCAGCTAGCTGAGAGACTACTTGTTTAATTTTACTTAACAGAACTGCGCGTTCCACACCTAGGCGGGGAACGCGTATTCAAATTTGGCTCCTCTTCGTACACACAGACTTGCCACATGTATCCATCTTCTGTCAAATGCCGCGCGATGCAGCCTTCTTCTATCACATCTGATCTTCACCCGTAGTTGGTGTTTAAAGAACGCGATCAGATCTTGATCAGAAAAAGACAACACCCCCCGGCAACCTTGCAGACGCGACGTCCAAACACCATTCTCGCCACGGCCAGGATCGTAACGTAGACCATTTGTCTTTCCCGGTCCCACGGCGGCCTCACGTTGTCCACAACATTGGATACAGTAATTGGGCGAGGATGCTCAAAGCGTGATCCGTAGTTTCTACGGCCGTTGTCCCACAATGGGGACAATCAGGCGACTCCAAAAACCCGGAACTGCATTGTATGTTGTTGAGTGGAAGTGCATTTCGGGCCAATCGCCAGGTCAGAGAGAACTCCGAATTGTTCAGATGACTCGAACCTGGCGCCCAGCTCCACGCGGAGCGGATCTCACTCTGCTGCCACCCCAAACGCGCGCATAGCGGGTCGTCAGCGGCCCCCTTCACTAGATCCCTGTGGAGTTCCCTACGGGTAGCAGTCACAAGGTCACTGGACCTTGGTAGTCGTTTTAGCGCGGCTCGGCACTCTTTCATGTAGGCAGATTCTCCCCGCGGCCTGCGACGGCTCTCGATGGAAGGGTCGAGAACGAGGTCGGGGAAGGCGGCAGTAACTACTGGGGTGCCACGGTTGGTCATCCTGCATATAGTGGCTCAGGAAGGCCAGCCTCTCAGCATCTCGATGACACTTCAAGTCCGGCATTCCCAAGCCTGCCTCACACGGACGTTGAATACAGACCTGTCTGCTCACCCAGTGTCTTCCTCTGTCCCAAAGGAGCGAGGACAAGAGTTCGACAAGAGCTTTTAGGTGTTGTGCAGGCAGGGGAAGTACGGCCAGTCGGTAAAGGATGAGAGGAAAGACGTAAGTGGCGCACGCCTCAGCTCTACCCTTTAAGGAAAGTTTCCTAGGAAGCCAGGAATTGACTGCAGCCTCCACCTTTGACCGTACCTCCAACCAATTCTTGTCAAGCTGGAGACCCGGTCCGAACCACACGCCGAGGATCCGGACCGGGCCATCTGTTCAGCTGAAGGGCGCAGGGAGGTTTGCGTTGCCACTCCATGCGTCCAACCGCAGTCCTACCGACTTGTTGCGGTTTATCTTGGTCCCCGTGATTCTTTCGTACTGTGTGAGTGCCTCCGACACGACCTCAATGTCTCTGAAGCCCGACACGAAGATCGTGACATCATCGGCGAACGCGGATACCTTGGCAGCTGAGCCGCCAGGCAGAGCCATTCCGCGCAGGGCCGAATTTGCCTCCCCATGTCTCAGCTTGCGGAGAAGAGGCTCCAAAGCCAGGACATAAAGCAGGGGCGACAGTGGACAACCCTGACGAACCGACCGAGAGATAACAAAGGGTTTCGAGCGCTTTCCGTTGACTTGCACGACAGCCATGGGCTGTCGATACATTATGGAGATCCACTTGCAAAAGTCCGGTTTAAAACCGGTGGCCTCTAAGACAGATGCCAGGAAACGATGGTCGACCCTATCGAAAGCTTTGGACTGATCTAAGTTTATCAGCGCGGCTTCCGTGTCGTCATCTATTCCCCCCTCTAGGATCGTGCGGATCAGGTGCAAGTTGTTCTGAATCGATCTCCCCTTCACAGCGTAGTTCTGTTCCGGTTCAACCAACTCATCGATAACAACCTGCAGCCGATTCGACAGGACCTTGGCCAAAATCTTCAACTCTGTGTTTAGCAGAGTTATGGGCCTGTAGTCGTCTAACTCTTCCCCTCCATGCCCGTCACCTTTCTTCAGCAATGTGATCACTCCCTTGGTCACCTGCCCTGGGATGGATCCCTGAGCAAACCAATGGTTGAAAATATCCGTCAGAAGAGGCAGAAACATGGGCGACAGCCTCAAGTACAGTTCGTATGGCAGACCATCAAGTCCTGGCGATCTGTCACAGCTGACCTGCTTCAGCGCAGTAAAGACCTCCCGCTCCGTCATCCGGCTCTCGCAACCAGCCGCTCTAGCCGCCTCGAGGCGGGGAGAGTCAGCCAAATAGTCGCTAAACTCAAGGATCGGAAGATCGGGCTGCTGCGTAAAACGCTCCTCGAAATGTTCTCGAAACCCCTCGCAGATCTCCCGAGTCGATTCCAGGGTGCGTCCATTCGGATGTTTGATTTTCGCAATGTATTTGTCCGAGCCACGCCTAGAAACCTCACGGCGCACGTCTGCATCAGAATTGACTGCTTCATTGCCTATCTTTCTAAGCCTAGCTCTAACTACTTGGCCTTCGTAACGCTCGCTAGTCTCGCGTAGAAGGTCCTGCTTAGCTAGTTCCTGACTAACCCTATCACCCTCCCCCGTAGCCTGGGCTAGTTTCTGCTCTAGCTGCTTCTTCGTCTTGGCCTTATCTAGTGCGAGGCGCTGGGCATACTTGACGGAAAAGCTTCTGATCTTGGCTTTGAGACCTAACCACCACTTACTCCCGGTAACCGCCCCCACTAGTGCCTTTTTAATCAATTCTCTTAACTGATCTTGAAAGTCTTGTATCTCCAGAAGGGAGGTGTTTAACTTCCAGTACCCCGCTAACTTAGGCCTATTTCCCAGCTTCAGCCGGGCCATAACTAATTTATGGTCCATCTGGCCTAACCAAGTGAACGTGGGACAAGATAAGAAGTCTACTTCGCCTCTCCTAACTAACATCCTGTCCAAATAGGTATTTGGATAGGAGGAAACGCTATTGGTCCACGTCCACATCTCCCGCCCCGGATGCTCGAACCGAAACCTGTCGACCAGACCGCATCTAGCAATCAGATCAGCCAGGCTGGACTCGCACCTCTCCGATCCTCTAGCATCGCCTCCTACCTTATCTATCTCGGGGTCTAAGATGGCGTTCCAATCTCCTATTAGCACTACCCGCTTCCGACAATCTACAAACGCGTCAAGCTGACTGAAGAATGAGACCCTCTCACGAGCGGTGCTGGGCGCATGAACCGCGATCACCTGAAACACAGAATCTTTTACGGCAACATCGGCCACAACCAGCCTGCCCACCGCATCTCTATGGACAACGTCGACCGTCGCCGACAGGGTACGTTTAACCAGCACGGAAACTCCCTTCCCCCGCGGGCTGCCATATGCTGAGAAAACCTCAAAATCTCTGGCCAGCACCTGACAGTCCACAGAGGAAACGAAATGCGTCTCCTGAATCGCAGCCACATCCACTCCCAGGGACAAGAGGTCGTGCCGGAGGCGAGCCGCCCGGCCCGGTGATCTCAAGCCCCTCGCATTCAAACTAGCCAAATTCAAAGCCATGGTACCTACCTTAGGGTGTGTCACACTCAGCTCCGAAGTCAGCTGGGGAGAGGACGCCGACGTTATGTGCCATGCTCAAGGTGGTCAGGTTTTTCATGTCCTGACCTTCTCTCGCAATGCCGCCGACGTCCAAAGGATAAATTAATTTTATGGCCCTGTAGAGTGACGGATGAACCAACACGGGGACCCTTCCCTTGCATTGTTTTCATCAAGACAAGGGTCATTTTTTTAACCAGTTCAATTCCCGCAGCCTTGTCCACAAGTTGGTCTTGCAGGCCTCTGGAGTTCTGACAAAAGTTATTAGGAGTGGGGCGTCCGGGAAATTTGAGGGGATATTTACATCTTTCCCCTCTATCTGTTTGTAATCGAGCAGAGGTTTTAAGTTTTTCCTCTGCCGATGGGAAATGTCTGTGGCCACAGATAGAGGGTCTACATTACATAGTTCCTCGGGAGCAAGGACCTTTGGTCTGCAAGAGGCAGAGGAGTCTCTCCTCTCCCTCGGTTCATTCTTTTCATTTTCTTTTTGGGGTAGTGGCTCAGTTTGCCTTGGTGTGGGGACGGGTGCTTGTGTGGTGCCTGGTGTTGGTGTTGGTGTTGGTGTGGTGTCTGGTGTTGGTGCGGTGTTTGGTGTTGGTGCGGTGTCTGGTGTTGGTGTGGTGTCTGGTGTTGGTGCGGTGTCTGGTGTTGGTGCGGTGTCTGGTGTTGGTGCAGTGTGTGGTTTGGGGGTGGAAGTGGATTTTGTTGTTAGGGGTGGTGTATGTTCACAGGGAGTGGGGGCCACCTTTTCTTCCTCTTTTCTGCTTTTGTTTTTCTTTTTCATTCTTTCAACTGAACCGGGGAGAGGTGAGGTTGAGTTTCTCTCCCTCTCACTTGCGGATTCATCCTCAGAGGAGCAGTCTTTTCTCCGCTTTATCCCCGTCTCAATTGGTGTGGGGACCGTTGGTTGTGTGTGCTCCTCTATTTGCTGCTGCAGCTGTTTTTGTTGTTGCTGCTCTCGCTGGTGTCGTTGCTGCTGCTGCTTCTGCTGCACTTGCTGATTTTGCTGCTGCAGTAGTTGTTGCTGCAGTTGTTTCCGCGGCATTGGCTGCGGTGGCTGTTGTCGTTGCTGCATTTGCAGAGGCTCCTGCCTCGATTTTTGGGCTGGTGGTGGGACGGTGGCAGAAGGGATTATGTGTTTCCGCTTTTGTCTCACTACCGTGCTCCATTCTTCCCCCTTGGCCTCTTGGGTGGTTTGGGTTTTCCTTGGAGCTGGGGTTGGTGCTGCAGTTGCAGGGGTTGTTGCCGCCTGTTTTGGTGCGGGCGTTGTCTCAGGGGTTGTGACCGCTTTTTGGGTTGTTTGATTAGGGGTTACCCTTTGGGAGCAACTCCTAGCCTTGTGGCCCTGCTTTCGGCAGAACCAACAGTGTGGACGACGGCCCTCCACCACTACCGTTATGCTGGCGTCTTTGTATGTCAGCAGCGGTGGTATTGCTCGAACACCCTCCCTCCTCAGCCTCATTGCTATTGTGTAGCAGCCCAGGTGAGTCCCAGTTTTTGACCGTACTGGGGTCACCTGTTCTACCTCACCGTACTGGCTGAAGAGGCATCCTAATACTTTCGCAGGTATTTGGGTTGGCACATTAAATACCTGCACCCGAGTCCTTCTCTTGCCCTGGTATTCAGGTATTAGTTTGACTCTCCCATGCTTTATTTCTTGGAGGGAGAGTCTCTCCGCATCATCCTTGGTGGGTAGGAGGATGTCCCACACAGCGAAGCTCCTCTGGTACAGGTATAGTACTGGGATGTTAAGTTTGTGGAGAAGCCCCGCCATGTCTTCATTCTTCGTTCCTAGGAGCCGGTTTTCCGGTATATCGGAAATGGCAAAGGACAGGACTCTGCCCTCAATCGCCTCCCAGGCACCTGGTATGGGTTTTATATCTGCCCCCTCTATGTATTGTCTGTACTTTGTCAGGTACAGGTCTCTATACTCTTGAGGGGACAGTTGTTTTTCTACGGTCGTCCCCCACGCAGACCCTCTTGTTGGTGTTGGTATGGGGTCTTTAGTGGGGTTAGACCGTTTTTGGTCTTTTATGGAGGTCGCCCCTGCCTGTTTCTTGGCGACGCTTCCTGCCTCCCCAGATGTCCTGGTCAGTCCTTTTGTGGGAGTGTCACATTTTTGAGCGGCGGCTCCCTTTTTAGTGTTTTTTTCGGGAGCAGCTTCCCGTTTTGGGGAGTCGGCCTCTTGGGGAGCATGATCGTTTTTGTTTACTTTGAGGCCATCTGCCCCTTCCTCGTTTGTGAGGTCCAGGCGGTATGCCCCCTCATTTTCTTGATCTGCTTCCCTTTTGGGAGAGCAGCCCTCCTGGGGAGCGCTGTCCCCTTTATTGTCCTTTTGGTCTGGCACCTCCTCCTTTTTGTGGTTGGAGTGAGATGCTACGACCGATTTTGGTTTTGCTCCCCTTTGGGGGGAGTCGCCCTCGGGGGGAGCTGTTGTTAAATTTTCCCCCTCCTTGGGAGCGTCCAATGGTGTCATACCCGGGCGGTACGCCCCATCAGCTGTTGTTTTTTCTCCTGTTGGGGATTCGTCCTCTTGGGGAGCAGTAGCCCCCTGGCTGGGGGTATCCATATTGGTGGCCCCCGGCTGAGGGTATCCATATTGGTGGCCCCCGGGCTGGGGGTGTCCGTTTTGGGTCCCTCTTTTAAAAAATTCACTGAAAAAAGTGACGTGGAATCAGCGTCCAAAGTGGGGAGCCGACTTTGGCGCCAAAAAGAGGTGGCGCCAAAAGGCGGCAAGAGGGGAGATAGAACTGAGAGAGGGAGTGGGAAGTTAGTGGAGGGAAGAGAGAAGGTGTTTCCGACCCTCCCTCGCGGGAAGGTTGTAAATTATCAGCTCGGATCCCCCCCGTGGGGAAGGGGGGGGAGAGCAGAGAAAGACAGACAAAGTGGGGGTGCGGACAGAACGCGACCCAAAAAGCTTGTCAGGTGTTCCGGGCACGAGAATGTGTCGCCAGAACAGCACTGCCTCGCACGATGTAGGTATCAGAACAGATGGTATTTATTTGCTCCCCCACCGAGCAAATTAGGCACAAGGCCGATTTTTAATGTGAGGAGTGAAGGGAGGGGGAAGGGGAAAAGGGGACCAGCTCCCGAGAGGTGGGAAATGGGAGCTGGTTAAAGGGCAGGCATGTGGGGTTGCCCCCACATCTGGTCTTTGCTAGTCATAGCTAGTCATTGTTGCAGTATCTGCCGGAACAGATAGTATTTATTTGCTCCCCCACTGAGCAAATTAGGCACAAGGCCGATTTTTAATGTGAGGATTGAAGGGAGGGGGAAGGGGAAAAGGGGACCAGCTCCCGAGAGGTGGGAAATGGAAGCTGGTTAATGGTCAGGCATGTGGGGTTGCCCCCACATCTGGTCTTTGCTAGTCATAGCTAATCATAGCTTGCAGCATCTGCCGGAACAGATGGTATTTATTTGCTCCCCCACTGAGCAAATTAGGCACAAGGCCGTTTTTAATGTGAGGTAAAAACCAGCTCCCCTAAAAGTAGGCAAAAAGGGGGGGCACTCTGGTTACCAAAAATAATAATTGTCCCAGTATAGAGGGTTTCCCCTCCATTGACTGGTACAAATTATCTTAGTGCAGCATCTGCCGGAACAGATGGTATTTATTTGCTCCCCCACTGAGCAAATTAGGCACAAGGCCGTTTTTAATGTGAGGTAAAAACCAGCTCCCCTAAAAGTAGGCAAAAAGGGGGGGCACTCTGGTTACCAAAAATAATAATTGTCCCAGTATAGAGGGTTTCCCCTCCATTGACTGGTACAAATTATCTTAAGTGCAGCATCTGCCGGATCAGATACTACACTTTGATCTTGTTTATATATTTTATTGAGAAAGAAAAAATTGAACATAAAAAACGTACAAAAAATTCAATTCAACAAAATTAGGCACAAGGCCCTACAAGAAAATGGGAGGGGGAGGGTACAGGGTCTTTTTGACTATGTAACAGATGAGACTTTGAAGTCTTACTCTTGACTGGCAACATTTACCAAAATACCTCAATCACTCTGTGGATCCTAATCTAACTAATAACCCCAGCGTTCAATTGATCTTGACCAAAAGGCCAAGCACGTAACAAAAGTAAAGATTAGGTGTATTTTTTTTAATCAGATACTAAACACTCTTCATGGAACCCCACAAAAATGTTAAGGCTGGTTGAAAATGAGAGCCCATCGCTACACGTCTAATTACTTTTTACATTATATTGGTGAAACTGATTTAACCGACATAGTGGCGAATTCAGTAATTCCACTAAAATATTTTTAAAAAGAGAGTGGAAAGTTGACTACGATATTGCGCCTCGGCACAGATATTGGTCTCCAAAATGGCGCACAAGTGTGAAATATCAGAGTAATCAACGTCTGGTCAATTGGGTAAAAGGTAGAATTTTTCCTGGCTCTATTTCAAATCTTGTCAGACTAACTCGTTCCATGTGTCCTCCTCTCTATGGCTTACTACAAAACCTAGAAGAACGGTATACCATTGAGACCTATATTATAAATTATAGGGTCTTCCCAAGTAAACCAAATGGCTTAAAACTATTTTTTAAACTATATATATTTTTTACATAGGCATTACCGCTTATCAAGACTCAGAGACCACTCGAGGATAAGGGTTAAGAGTTTACAGTAGAAATTGGACAATATAGTAATCGTTTGTAATGGAAATTAGGTAAATTTATTAACTTAAGTGGAACAGCTCATCAAAAACTTGTTTACGTTAGACTTGAAGACAATCAGATTGTAGTCAGCTGGAAAGCAAGAAAACTGAAGACAGTTCTACAGACTTGCAATTCTAAGAAAGAAGCTTTGTTCATGGAATCTACGTTTAGGTTTAGGCACAGATAAAGAGTGGGGGAATTATAGATAGTGTTTTCAGAAAGACGAGTGTTTCTTGTGAAAGTTTGGCGAGGGGCGTCATAGATTGAAGCTCAGTCGAGCGCTTGCCATGAAAATAACGATAAAGCAGAATGTTACAGTCCTTTTTGCATTAAACATTTTTATATGTGCTGATTTATGAGGAACTGTGGAATAATTCAGAAATATATAATTAGCGGGACCTGTGAAAATTCCACAGGGGACTAATTCATATGTAATATATTGATGCTGACATTCTGTAGATGTTACATGTAAATGAAGACGCTCTAATATTATTGTAGTTTTCTTGGTAAAACTAAAACGTATTTGTCTAAGCTAGCAAGGACGTCCGGTAAACCCCGGTCGTAAAGTACGCTTGACTATGATATTTTAATTCTTGCAGATTTCGTATATATTATTATAGAGTTAATGTTCTATCGATTCTTATATGTTATAAAGTTGCGATTTCTAACATAAAATAAAAATATTCATATCACTTGGGTGCATTAGGTTGAATCGAAACCTAAATAAAATCTTATGAAGAATATATGCATAGATATATAAATTGAGTTCCTTCAGCCATAATCGCAACCGAAACCAAAACTCACGAAGAATTCTTGATAAAATTATTTATAAAATAAAAAAACAGATGATTAAAGTGCCATCAGCTATAGTCGAAACCGAAACCCAAACTTATGACGAATTCTGGTGAAATTATTTATGACAAGAAATAGAAGAACATAACAATTAAACGACACACAAAAGAACACACGCTATCGTATTAATATATAAATTAGTCATAAAGACTATTTTATATAGAAATTTAGGCGTTTGAAAAGATACTAATTATCAATTTATTCTAATGAATTTCAGTGAATAAGTGCACTTATGTAAAACATATATTTAAAAAACTGTGGAGATATTTTAAGTAAATCCAGCATTGTGATAGCAGATGATTCTAGTTGAGGCTAAGATGGACATTTTCTATAACCAAGTGACCAAGAATGACCATTGACCCTAATTTTCCTACATTATTGATGACATTTTACCTAATTTATTCCGTGTAAATAAATAATTCGATACGTAATATATATTCTCATCATTGTTTTGCATGTTTTCTTCTTAGTGTAAATCCATCTTAATGTATTCTTTTAGTTGTTACACTAATATTTACCTCGCATCTGACAATAATACGAAATTAATGGTAGATCTCTGAGTTAAAAACTATTAAACTATGTAACCTAAAACCTTAACATTTGGCTCATTTTTAGACGGTTTGATTCTTTATTTAAATATATATGACCTGAGGAAATGAACAAGAAAAAAAAATTACTTTTCATTGGAAATTAAGGACAAACAAGTTGGTTGTTAATACTAAGAAAGGAAATTTAAATTAACTGCTAAATATGTATCTACAAAAATCAATATTGAGAAACAGACCTGTATATTATATGAAATAAAATTATAATTAAATTACGAAACTGTCGTGAACACTAACTCATGCACTAAAAATGAACTCTTCCGAACTTTAGAAATAAACCGAGCGATACGATTTTCGGTGTGGTTAGTGTACTTTCGCTTTTGGACAGAAAGTGAGCCATTTTGAGTGCCGTTTTGCTGTCAGACTAATACAAAATGTCCTGTGTATCTCTAAAAGGTCCACTCTTCTGTCTTTCAGGAGTAATAAGTTAATTGATTGTTGTATGAGGCGCCTTTGCCGAGGAATCCCGTCGGGGCTACTCAGGCATATTTTGTAGGGCCTAAATGCTTCTCTTGGAACACTCATATTACGACTTTGTGCCACATCTTCTCGCGGTGGGAAAGTGGTAAATATCAATTTCTGTACTTTATAAAACAGGTTAGTTGAGAGAGTCCGACAGAAACTAGGCCATTTTGATATCAGGTTAATGCAAAATATTCTGTAGTCCTAGAAGGTCCACCCTACTAGGCCTTGACTCCTGGCTTTTGGGAGAAGCTAGTTTATCGTTTGTTGTTTGGGGCACCCTCACCTGGGAATGCCGACAGAGCTACTCAGATTGAGGCCCTGGCCCATTTTCTCATTTTTTGACCTTGTGTCACATCCTGTCCCGGTGGAAGAGTGGGAAATACTGGTCAGTCCGTTTTCTTGGCAGAACTTACTACGACGGTTGATCTTGTACATACTGACGTTGTTGTTTCAATACATTTTTACTTTTCTCGTTTCCGTGTTAATGTTTTCATTAGTGACTTTTCCAGAGCAACAATAAATTGGCGACGAGGAATTTGAACTTTCGAAGCGAATACTCACAACAACTGTACCACAAAACTCCAGGAACTGGCATTCGTGAATCTACGACAAAGCTAAATTCAAAATACTCGAGTGTCAGACATTTTTGGGCGTCAAACAGTCAAATTCATAAAAGGAAAAACTCACAATAAGTGAAATTCGAAAAATGCCCCCAATGAAATTTTAAACAAACGGACAAAAAAAAAAAAAAAAGGAAATGAAAAATGATACAAATTGCACACCAGCGCTAAAGGATTAATAAAGACTAGAGTTTTTTTTTTTTTTTGCAACTAACACAAGAAAAAAAAAAGAATGTCGCTTTCTTAGACATTGAAAACGTGCTTAAACTCTGTACGCAAAGAGTTTTAACTTTTTCAGTTTCATTTTGACCCCAAACAAGGCAAAGTGCCACTATGACGTAAAGGGCTAATATCGTGGATATAAATTGCAGGGATACTATGTAAGGAGTTGAGCAGCAAGATATATATTTCTATAATACTTGAACTTCTTGATGGCAGTATAGTCGATGCAGCAGGAACCCGGAAGGTAATTCCGAAGAGTAGGAGTTCTGGGGAAGAAATTATTAGAGTAGAAGGTTTTCTGACATCTAGGAGTGTCTACTGTGTAGCGGCGGGATTTTACTGCTTATTTGTGTTGTCAGGAGTATTTACATCGAGTGCGTACAAGGGCTTGCAGTTCATCGGAACATCTACCATAAAAATATATGTAAAACGGGCTGAGGGGTGTAACATTTGGTCAATGGAACAGAAGTTAAAGCCTAGCTGACACTTAAGGAATTATTAGGTTGGCGACTCTCATTTGAATGCTATTTAAGTGTGATATACATTTTAGTAAGATGACTTCTTGAATCAACTATCATTGGAAACTCAAACAATTAAACAATGTCTTCTGCAACGTATCTCTTTTGACTATTAAGCTTATGTTTATAGAATATATATTTATATACAAGTTAACTTACACCGCATAAAATAATACCTATACCAAATCGAAACCGAGTCATATAATAAATAAATACAAGGAAGTGTTTAGTTCATTTCATATACCCATCTAACTTTCTTAATATAAGGACTATATTCATTCAGGAAAATCGCATTAGAAATCGGCCCTAACTATTCTTGGTTTTTCTTTGTTATTTTGAGTCCATATCTATAAGCAGGTGATATTTCTGCGTCTTATAAAATCAGTTCTGCCGATCACTTTGGACGCTTTCCTACATCTGAGTGTATCCTCTATCTTTGCTGATCTACTATCAGGCCATGTGTGCAGTTTTGTTTTCATATTTAGGCTGGTGCATCTGTGCTTTGAAGGCTCTTGATAAATTGCAGAAACGCATCAGTAATTTGATTGGCTACCTCACTCTCTGCTTCGCTGCAACCTCTCTCTCACAGATGTGATGTTGCTAGTTTCAGTCTTTTTTACAAATTCTATTATGGCATGTGTTCTTTAGAATTAGCTGATGTATTTCCTGCTTTCTTTGTTCTGGCTCTTTGATTCATTGGTCTAGAAATCTTCGTAAGTTCCTTGTTTTAATAGCTTATTGTAATAAAGCTTCCTATTCCGGTAGCTTCTTTTCAAGGACTGCAAGGTTGTTGAACTCTCTTTCTGCTCACTGTTTCCCTTTTACCTACAGCTTTGTTTTTTCAAGACTAAGGTCAATAGGCATTGTTTGTTTTTTTCGCAATACACAACTTTCTTTCTTGTTAGTTCTTTACACGAAGTAGTTTCATGTCTAATCGCGAACGATTTCTATAAAAAAATACAATTTTCATAGAATGTCTGAATACCCCATTTATTATTGAAACACAAACGACCGAACGGCGTGTTGTGACATGTGTACCTATGACGGTTAATAAAAATATATTTATTCAATATTCACAGACAGTATGATCTACGATTACATTCAGGTTACTTATATTAATTTGCATCAATTAGTGATTCCAGGTTTTCGGAGATTTGATATATTTAATTAATACGCTATGCGCTAGTCTCAGAAGATACGAGTCGACGACGTACATAGATCGTTCGTAAAGTAAAGCCTGCAATCTTTTTACTAGACAGGTTGAAAGAACTACAAAGACAGTAGCGACCCTTTTAAATTGAGGATCTTGTGTGTTCCAGAATTTATTTCTCCATAGTAATATTATTATCAATGCTCTTTTGCCAGGAATTCAATTACTCATCTCTGATAGAGGTTGATTTTCTAGTCACACATATTTAATATCTGCAGTATAGAGGTGACAATTTAAGGTCTACTCCGCGGGAATAGGACCGCATTCCCCTACATAAGCACAGTATTCCAAAGCTGCCACTATACTAGTACTAACAACGTTTAATACTGCTTCTCTTCGACGATGAAACCAGAACTATTCCATTCGATGATAAATAACCATACCATCAAACAAAACAAAGCAAAATAAAGAAACTGATGTATCAAGTATTATTTTTCTTCTAAACACGGTTGAATATATATCAGCAAGATTTACCTGCTTGATTTAACGTTTACATTTATAGTTAGCTATATAATCTTGGTGGATATTAACTGTGGATATTCCGATACTTTTTTTCTTTTTACAATATAAAATATATTTATCCAACTTTTCTGTTTAATAGTAGTTCTTCCGGAGTAATTTGGTAAGGGATCTTTGTGGTTACATTTATATTTTTCTCTATAATTCCACGAGCAAACCAGCGTATTTCTAAGCAATAATACATTTAGCACATTGTTTTATGTATGTGATCTATCGGGAATAGACAGTGCAATATCATTATATCGTATTCAAACACTTGCTCAATGTCTTTAAATATAAGAAACCTAATCATAATGCTCCATCAGGTTTCATCTTTGATGAAAGCGACTTCAATCATATTATTTGAAAAAGATCAAAATTTAATGCAAGCTTTGCACATAAGCACATTGGTAATTATCTATTTTAGGTATACCGTGTCGGGCTAAATAAGAATGCCGGCCACCTGCTTCCAAATAACTACTTTTGAATTGCTTAACGTCGTATTTGCCTTCACCCGCTGTCATCAATAACAACTGAAAGGCGGTTAAATCGGGAGAGACGATGGTGCTAAGAATCCTGATAGAAGTCCTTTATTTATCCTATCTGAATTGCTGTCTCAGTATCTCTGCGGTTTGTTTTTATGTCGTTTGCCTTCATCTTCCCGTTTTCTTTCTATCTCATCGATCTATCTTTTTTAGCCATCACCACATTTCCTTCCTTAATTCTTTTCACGCTCAGCTTATTCCGCCATTCATTTCTGATCTTTTAATCTCCCAGTCCTATTGTTGGCCACGTCCTCTTACTTTAAATAGCAATCAAATGAACGTTGCTTCGCATTGCTTTACCATGATAATATGACGACCGCACTTTGCTGCTGCTTCACTTAACACCAGCGGGAAACGGATCTAACTTAATACCAATCCTGGAACAAGAGAGTTGGGAAAAAATGGCCTGCGATGCAATAGCGAAAGGTGCATTGCCTTTCCCGTTTCTGAAATTTTTTTTTTATTTAGAAATAAATCAGTTAGTCAGAAGACCACAACAATTGTGCGCCCAAGAATGTCCACTGGAAGTGTTTCAGAAGCAAGGAACATTTTCGTATTTAATAAATAGTAACACATGTAGCAGTGATATAGAAACTTTAAAAAACAATTTCCATAATGACATGTAAGCTCTTATCATGGTCCAAAGGCTAATCGATGATAAGGGTTAAATATTTTCTCAAGTGGAGCACGACGCAATACTTTTAGTATTAAAATGAATAGTTCAAGCTGAGCCAGATTTGTTTTTAAATACGGACTGACAAAAATGGTGTTGAAAACGATCAGGTTGTAATCAGTAAAGTAAACACTCACGTATCATTGTGTTCTGAATATTTTTTTAGCAGAAATTTTGCTCATCAGAATTCCCCTTTACTTTCAAAGAGACAAAAAAACGATGTAATTGCTTGATCAAATGAAGGACTATCCTACATGGCTATTAGTATGAATTTAAAGTATATCTGGTTTGATTTTAGACGGTTTTATAATTATGGGCTCGTCACTTTGTTATCGTTATTAACAAATAAGTTTTGACTGATCGGCATAGGTAATATCTCTGAGTTGAATATAATTTGTTTTATTAAGGACTTATCAATTGCACTCTTGAACATATTCGATGTTCTGCTATCAGGTCAAAAGTAACGAAACATCTATTAAACAAAATCGTAGTATACTGTACTCTACAAACACAAAGAAAAATAATTCTGTGAACGCATATTCAAGCATACCACTACAACTTAAAATTTAATTATCCTAATATTTATTATGATGGAATCAATTTTATGTTGGCCGATCGAAAAGAACGCATAAATATTTTAATTTTCGTACAGATTTCGGATTCATTATTATAGCGTCAATTGTTTATTGATAACTATACTGTAACGAATATGCAGTAATTTCAAAAGTAATAAAAGAACACAATGACTTCAGCACCATTAGTTTGAATCATAACTAAATCATATATACGAGAGGCGTACAATAAGTAATGCTCTTGACCCACTTCCTATAGTAGTAGAGCAACAAAACTTGGCACAGTTATTATTCTTTCTCTACATAGGAACCACCCAGAGTTATGCATTTCTCCCATCGTTTGATGCAGCTCTGGATACCGTTTTTGTAGAACACTCCAAATTGGTCCTCCAACCACGACGTGACTTCAGAAATCAAGGCTGCATCATCTGGGAAACGCTTTCCTTTCAAAAACAAATTAATGGCTGGGAAGAGGTGAAAGTCAGAGGGTGCAAGGTCAGGAGAGTAGGGAGGATGGGAAAGGATTTAATAACCACATGCCAGTGCTTCTGATCTGGCGACGTGCGAGTTGTGGACTGGAGCGTTGCCCTGCAGGAGGAGGGAACCTTCGCTGATCTTGCTCCGTCTCTTGATTTTGATAGCTTTCCTTAATTTTCTCAAAAGTGAAGCATAATAGGCTCCTGTAATTGTGGTATCCTTTGCCAGGAAATCTGTTATCACTACTCCGTCATGGTCCCAGAGGAGTGTGAACATGACCTTGCCAGCGGAAGGCTGCACTCTTGCCTTCTTTGGAGGTGGTGAGTCAAAATGCTTCCACTGCGTTGACTTGGCTTTGGTCTCTGGATCATAGTGATGGACCCAAGTTTCATCCTTTGTAATCAGTCTTTTGAAAAAATTTGACTCATCTTCTTGGCACATCTCCAAATTCATCCTCGAGCACTCAACGCGTTTTCGCTTCTGGAATGTTGTGAGCAACCTGGAAATCCATCTGGCATATGCAAATCGTCATGAATGATAGTTTCCACAGACCCTGTACTAATTTTGACACTTTGGGTTATTTGTTGAATTGTAATGCGCCGATTTTCCAAAATCGCGGCCTCAACTTGACGGACAGGTGTTTCATCAATAGCAGAAAGGGGGCGATCAGGTCTGGGAGCTGTTTCCACAGACTTCCGGCCATGCTTGAATTCACGAGGCCAGCGTTTTACAACGCATTATGAGGCATTATCGCCGTACATTTCTCCTGTGGTGTGCATCCTTTCAAATACAAAAACCGGATCACTGCTCGGCATTCAACAGGCTCCATTTCACACCTGACTCACTGTAAAACACAAATCACAATTAGTTCAGAGTTGTAATTTGCTACATAACCCTTAGAGATATAAATCATTGCACATGCAACATTTCAGCTAGATCAGACAACTGGAAGTGGGTCAGGGGCATTACTTATTGCCCGCCCCTCGTAACCCTATAGCCGAATTACTTACATCTGAGCTTACGATACCTGCATATCAAACCTTAAAAAATAACAGGTAAACGTATTAATTTAAGTTTTCACATACATAAACTTTACACATTCCGCCAAACTATTCCTGCAAATTTCTTATATTTAAATGCTGGCCCCTTGTAAGCGACTTTCCGACTAGAAACCAAATTTATTTGGCTTTACAGGTCTGAAGACCTTGCATTCTAACTTTCAGTATGTTAAGCGAAACTTAAAAGGGTTATTTGGTTAGAAACCATTCCGCTGACGGATATTAACAATTAAAATAGTAAAATGGACTAAATTAATTAGTTATTATTATTTGTTAATATCAGTGCGAATATTTAATTTTATAAAACAAGGATGGGGTATAAAGTGTATAGAGGATTACATATAAAATGATTACATTATCGATACAACTGGATATATATATATATATATATATATAAGATGATAGTTTGAAAAGTTATACCTGTTTTTATTCCGCCGAATAAGCTAGAATGTATTTACGTTGCATTAGTACAATGACTGAACTTATGTACTTATTACCTGAGAGTTTCAACTCCCTGTTGCACAGATTGGCTTGTTACAGTTTAAAAAATTAAAACTTGTCATTGACGTACCTCTGAAGCAAAGATGTGTCATTGAATTCTTGGCAAAAGTGCATTAAGAATGTGATTACTATGCAGAAATAAGAATTCCGGCGCACAAATGACGCCCACTCTAATGGCACTGCTCCTGTTCTCGTAGGTCTTTAACATTGTGCGTTTAAAACACTATAAATATATTTTAATATTTAAAATTAGCAGGCATCGTTAATCGGCGTATACCGCTGAAAGCAATCCACCCCATGTAAACAAGTAAAGTACGATTGTTGTCCGTGGCTACTCCCTAACCTCCCTATGTTAAGAACGGTTTTCAGAATAGACACTCCCAACCTTCGCAATTGAATTGCAGGTACCTATATCTTGAAAAGTACCGTTCTACATCAAATATAAATGACTTAGTTCTAATGAGTATACTGGATAACTTATAAAACTCGTCATTCTCAAGGAAATCGAGGAGTTGGATCTAATGTAAAAATTCCACCGCCATGCAAAAATAAAAATTACGTTGTAGAACTCAAAAGTGGAAAAATCTTAGAAGCTGAAAGGTGGAAAAAGCACAAAAAAAACAAAAGTCTTATTGGCAGGAGGTGCGAAACTCAAGCCACACCTCTCCTGAGTCGGCATTGTAAAATACCAGTGACAAGTGAAATGTACAATAATACTAAAACAAATGCCGAGATAAGCGGAGAGCACTTACAGGACCTAGAATTCGCAAATGATCACACAAATGGTACTAATCAGGCTCAACGTTGCTTAACTTCGGTGATCTGATGAGAACGGGTTTGTCAACGCGATTATGCCGTACTCAAATATGCAAATAACCCTCTCGTATTAAGTGAATAGCGTGAAAATGGTGTTCTTTTACATTCTTCTTTGGTAGTGGTTATGTTTGTTACTTTCAAAGTATATAAGAAAATAAACTTAATCATTGTTTAGAGAGGGAGAGAAAACGCATTTTTTTTGTTTGTTTACTTGATTCCTAGTCGGCTTTTAATGTGAAGCCTAAGCAGCTTCTCAAAGAAGGGCATTGTGGTTAGTAACAAAAACAAAATCTATCAGCCATTAACTCTTTTAATGTTAATATTGGAAAAATATATTTTATGTACCCGTAATGGAATGAAGTTCCCCGAATGAAAATTTCACAAAATTTGATAGAGGTATCATAACAAATTGGTATTTTTGCTGTACAAAAAGAAAACTACTTCATCAAATTAAGTGTATTTTTCGGAGAACTTTATTATATAACGAATAAGTACAATATAACTTTTATTCCACAGTTTCATTTGTTTAATGTATTGATTAACCTGTAACATGGAATATTTGATCATTTCGTTAAGGAAAGAGGGAGAGAGAGGGAGAAAGAGGGAGAGAGGAACAGCGCATCATTCTAGCAAAAAATCAAACGCCCCAAAGTATAAAAAGACAAATGTTACAATTGAATATGAGAACAAATAAAAGGAATAGTTACATTTTTAATTTTTCAGAGAGAGACAGAGAGTGAAGGGCAGAGGGAGAAAATGGGAGTGAAACAGTATGTCGTATTTGTTTTTATAGCAGCTAGCGATAAATCAAACTCCCCCACTCTATAAAATAAAAATATATAAAAGTGACAAAAGTTATGGTTGAATATGAGAACGAATTAAAGGAATATTTCGTAAATTTTATTTTAAAGAGAGAGAATAGCGCTGAAGGAAATGCGTGTAATCGTTTTAGAAATAGATGGAAAGAAAGAGAGAGAGAGAGTAGATGAAAAATATAATGAAAACAAAACTGTAGCTAATCTGTAAGTTTTGTGTAAATATATGCGACGGCAAAAAAAAAAGTAAATAATTTACGTGTAATGTTGGTTTCTAGTGTGTATATGGGTTTAACTATTTGGCGTAACGCTATTCGCTCAGACGCCATTCGTGACAAAGACGTGTGCGGCATTTTTTTTTGTGTGGAATGTATTAAATCTGGAAAAAAGAGTTAAAGTTGGCAGCCAATGAGAAAGGGTAGAATTTCCGAGGAGAGAAAGCATCATTTTCTAAATCTGAGAATTGGAAGTGAACAATATGGCTATGAGTTATGAGTTAATAAGGATGAAGGGACAATATATATATATATATATATATATATATATATATATATATATATATATTTATATATATATATATACTGTGCGTCATTTTACGCTACGCGGTTAAGAGTGAGGGCAGTGAGAGTAGTTGTGAACTAGAGGGAAAAATAGGAACTACTTCATCTAATGCTAATTGTTATAGTGACGGTGCCAGTCCTTGGATTAAATCTAGAGTTTTATTATAACGAATGAATGTGTTAGAAATGTCGTTCTATAGTTACATAATATAGTGGTTAATAGTGTGGACATAATACTTTGTATGCGGCATCTGTTGTTGTAAACCTACAGTATTTGGATCCAGAGGGAACAAACTGCGGCATTTATATATGGTTCTCAGAGCTGGACCTAATGGAAACCAAGGAAAATGTAAACAGTGTAACGGATCAGGAAACACACACACACACACACACACATATATATATATATATATATATATATATATATATATGTATATGTGTGTGAGTGTTTTCTATTTAACTCATAGTTGGGACCCTTACAGGCACTACTAATCCGGGTCAGAATGTACCTGTAACAATGGCATTTAAAGGTTGGCTCCACACTACCCACAGCCCGCAAACTGGGACCTCAGCATATATATATATATATATATATATATATATATATATATATATATATATGTGTGTGTGTGTGTGTGTGTGTGTGTGTGTGTGTGTGTGTGTGTGTGTGTGTGTTTCCTGATCCGTTACACTGTTTACATTTTCCTTGGTTTCCATTAGGTCCAGCTCTGAGAACCACCGTCTCTTGAGTATTTTTCTTTGCTTGATCTGCTAGTCGTTATTTCATTGAATGCAAGTAGACAGGTGCTATATATTTTTATTTGATTTTGGTAGACATTTTTCGTTGGTTAGCTCTTTACCATTTTATTCATTTTTATTGTTGTCCATTTATTTTTATGACTTTTAGTGTGTTTTTATTTATTCATCTGAGAGAGTAACTGGAGAGGTTACTTACCTTGTTTTGGTCTATGTTCTTGTTTAGGTTACATTGACATGATGCTAACCAGTTGATCGGTTCTTGAAAAGATCTTAAACTATATCCGATTCTGAGGCCTCAGTTTGCGGGCTGTGGGTAGTGTGGAGCCAACCTTTAAATGCCATTGTTACAGGTACATTCTGACCCGGATTAGTAGTGTCTGTTAGGGTCCTAACTATGAGCTAAATAGAAATCGACTTGAAAAACATATATACTCTATTAAAAACTTTTCTTTAAAAATCACTGGATTTGGCATTAAATAACCTGGAAAGGGTTGATATGTCATAAAGCAAAAACAACTAAGCAACTCACCAGTAGACCAATGAGGGAGCATTTGCCAATCATGATAATTTTTCTTCTGAGTCTCACGGCTTGTATCGTTATTATATAGCATTATTTATATTTTCGTGTACGTGCTTACTCTACTTGTGATACCGTTACAAGTGTAGTACTTATCAATCATTTTCATGGCGAGATAATGCGAATTACCATATATAATCAGTAATATTTGTATTGTCGGATCTAATTATTAGTATGATATACAAAAATGAATCCAAATGAAAAAGAACCCATGATGGTAAATTATTTTAAGTTTTACTCGATTATTGAAAAATGCAATTGATCATGTTTACTGTTGCGAAATTCTTCCGCTCACTATACGGTTTATACATGATTGATCTAAAAGTATAGGATAATGTTTTACCGCGTTATCATTTCAGTTGTTTACTTTTTTCTGCGCGCTACCACAATTTATACTAGATGTATCTTAGTCAAGCTGGTTATTGATCGTGGTGTGTCCGAATAGTGTAAATACTTGGAATCATATCGTTTATTCTAAGAGCGACAATTTTATCGGTCTATCATATATATATATATATATATATATATATATATATATATATATATATATGAGAGAAACTGTCGATATAAAAGAAAGAATCTGTTTGGACATTATTATTATTATTATTATTATTATTATTATTATTATTATTATTATTTCATCACACAGACTATAATCAAAGATTAAACTTTGGGAACATCTTGAGGTGTTCTCTAGAGTTTTAGCGACAAGTCTCGCCAGTTTCTAGTGCTTGTTGCTAATGTTGCTAGTGTCTATCTGTCTGAAACACCAAGTATAACTAATAGTAATAACGAATATGTGGAATGTTTGTCTGAAGCCGAAAAAATATACGTCTACTATCTGGTGATGTTCAATTTAGTTTACTATATAATTTCTGATGATCTGTCGATTCTCAGCAGTATGTTTTGTTGTCATTATACCAATTCAGCAGGCATTGTATTTTCTTTTCTTATGGGGTTTTGTTGTATTTGTTCTGTTATCATGAAAAAATCTCCCGATTCATTACATTATTCTTCAAGGACAGACTAATACATGGTAATTGGTCACGAAATCATCATCCAAATAATTAGATTTTTTATAAGGTAATGCGATTCTTATTTAATAATATAAAAATCTCAAACTTTCATACTCTTTTGAAGGCTGTGTCTTGTATATAGTCAGTTGTCTTGAGGCTCTTTACCAGTGCATTGCAACTTCCTTGGAAGTGATTTATATATTCGAGCGTCATATATACTAAGAAAACTATGGGACAACAATGACACAAATGCCTGCTAATATTCCTGGTATAGTCTTCATTTACCCGTACTTTAACTGGCATGGTGGAACTTATTTTTGTCAGGTAAAAATACAATTTAAAATTTAAATATCTATTTTTCCTACTTTTTAAAATAATTTTTTCATGTGTTGATTTTTTGCTTTCATAAATTTGGATTAAAACAGAAAAAAATTAAAATATCCTCGACTATACGAATTTATCCAACAAGATTCTATATCGAACTAAAGAATGGCTGATAAAAATAAGAAAAATGTTTTTATTAAACTTGATAAATGGATGACGAAATGTTTATATTATAAAATTAATTGAATTTGAAAGTTCGCAATAAATAAATAGCCACATACCACTGTAGTCATTTACGACATAACTAGTGTTTTTACTTTATTTTTCACTTTATTAATTTCTACTTCAGAAATGTCTATTTTCGAAATCTTCCAACCTGAAACACCTTTCCAGCAGGTGCAAATAACAGTGAACTTAAAACAAGATACCTTGGTTTGCACACTCATAAATATAAAAGTATCACATAATATTTGAAATTCTGGTATAGAATTAGACATAATAGAATGCTTTGATGATAATAAATACTGCTTATATTACAAAGTTACTTCAAATATTCTGCAAACTACACATCAAATTTTCAGGTTGGCTAACCTCACAAAGCTAACATGCTGATATGCAATTATGTTTCCTTCACTTCAAGACTAATTAATAGATACTGTATTGTGAAACTTATTCTAATTCTTTTATTATGCGGAATTGCAACTTCGAAGATGTTATATAGTCACATTTTCTATGATTAGATGAAATAAATAATGATAATTCCTTACATATCTCTAATGTGTTCCAGAGATCATGAACTTCGTTTTCTTATTACTTTTATTTTGGTTTTTCTTATTAAAATGTTCTAGCGAACTTTGAAACTACGATATTTTCTGTGATACGAGAACACAGTATCAGTATCGCCAATCAAACTATATACACGCACTAAATGCCTTAGCAAATTAAAAATGAATATGTAGTTTTTACTATGAAGAAAATTAGACAGGTGATTATATAAAATGACTATACCGTTTCTGTTAAGCGTCCGTTTTTATTCTGTCGTGTGGTTCATCGTTTGGAGAACGTTTAGGATAAGTAAATACACCTCTATTAGTTTTGCCTGAGTAAAATATCTCTAACAGTTTTGAATAACTAAAATACTTCTCTATCAGTTTTGACCATATATAACCTATCCACTTATTAAAAATCTGTTTCAGTAACGTTTTTTGCAGAGAATTTCCGGGTTTGAAACAGTAATTCACGTTTCAACAGATGCGTACAATCTACGCCAACACACTGACAATGGATATACACGGAGAGAAAGAGAGAGAGAGAAGTATAGAGATATTTAGAAAGAAATAGATATATAGATGGATATATATATATATGTGTGTGTGGGAGGTGTACATATATATATATATATATATATATATATATATATATATATATATATATTGTTTCTGTACATTTAGCTGTATAATTGTAGAAATTTCGAAGTGTAAGGGAGAACACTCATTGACTTAACTGGTGAATCAATTGAGTTTAGTCACAATTTTAAAATTCAATCTGACCTGTCTACCACCGGATAATGGAGAAATTATTGTAAGAAAACAAACTGAACAGACCATTATATATATTATTGTAAGAAAAAAAACTGAACATACCATTATATATAGAGTAGAAATGTGCTCGAATTTTTAT
Source organism: Euprymna scolopes (assembly GCF_053919585.1). NCBI lineage: Eukaryota > Metazoa > Mollusca > Cephalopoda > Sepiida > Sepiolidae > Euprymna > Euprymna scolopes. The sequence continues at coordinate 153,108,290 of NC_136484.1, read as the reverse complement.
TTTATGTGTTCCATTGTTTCAATCACAAGCTGAAAGAAAAATTCACAGGAACTTTTTTCAGAAATACCACAACTGGGACGAAATCAGTTTCTGTTGACGACGATGATTACAGACACTCCATGTAATTCCGGGAATACCTGCGTTATTTTATTAATTGCAAAGACAGAAATAAACACATATAAAAATAATGAGTTGATAATATAGAAAACGAATGTTACAATTGGAAGTCTTTTTGAGTGAAAGAAATTAATATTCAAATAAAGTAAAAAAAGTAATGCAATATTATGTTGTTACATTATGTATTAGAATCGTTCACGATATAGAATAAAACAACTTTATATAAGAAGCTAGCCACTACGATTTTAAGGTTAAAACTTGTCAAGTTTATGTTTTAAAATTATACATTTCGACCGAAAATCTGCACCAATTATCAGAAATGACAGATGTAAATATATCTATATATTCTCCTTAATTATTTTGTGTATTGACATTGATATTTAAAAAAAACAATTTTCTATTAACTAAAAGGAAAATACAAACTTGTTATATATGGGTCGTAGAATGGAATTCATTTTCAAAAGATCAAGCAAATTTGCATATTCTTTTAAACATTCATTTCAATTAACCCCCTATTAGTTTTTCGGGTTTTTTTATGGGATGATCATATTTAGTTTACAATTACTTATACACATTACGTGTAATTATAATCATACATATATTCTACATGATTAATACTTGCGTAATATTTGCGTAAAAAGATTATAGCAAACACAAGTCATAGTCTACATATTTATATATATATATATATATATATGTGTGTGTGTGTGTGTGTATGCGTATATATATGCGTAGATATACTTGTTTAAAAATTACTTAACAAACTTCTCTGTAAGTTTTTGTTCTACAGATATGAAACTTAATATATAGGGTATTCGAACCCATGCTAAACTTTATATTTCGGTTTTAGCCGGAGAAAATCGGTGTAAAACTGGTAAAATTAAAGAAATGAAATGTGCCTTTCGAAGGTCGAACTACGTCGTTACGAAATACACATGCGTAATGTAATAGCTATTGCTTCATGTTATAATTTAAGCTTTTAGTAAACACGTCTACAGACCCGAGACTTCTAGAAAATCTACAACAGTGTAGTAAATAATGGGCAATCAACAATTCCCACTCTATCCAACAATCACGAGAGTGTCTGATCAGCAACTGAGAAGGCTTTTAACAGGCTATGATATGAGGGTCTTCTCAAGAAAATCAGATCACACGGCATCACTGGAAGATTACATAACATAATTAAATCCTTCTTAGATAAGAGAAAAATCCAGGTTGTTCTTGACGGTTGTATATCTAAACAATATGATACAAATGCGGGAGTGCCTGAAGGGTATATCCTTGGACATCTATTATTCCTAATATTCATAAATGACCTCCCCGACGAAATTGTCCGTGAGATGGGTATATATGCTGACGACACGACAGGAAAACAAATGAACACATATCTAAAGAAATGGTAGAAATGCTAGAGGATGACCTCCGACCCGTAGTGAAATGGGGACAAAAATGGATGGTCACGTTCAATCCTGCCAAGACTAAACTTGTTTCCTTCAATAATTAAGGAAAGCTTCCCTACCACCAATAGCAATGGCTAATGAATCTTTATCTGAAAGTATATCTTTTAAACTCCTCCGCCTAATGTTCATAGAAAATATGAGTTGGAACAATTAGATTGAAACTATTGCTAAGCCCGCTGCAAAGAAGGTGGGTTCTCTCTACCGGGCTAGATAGCGATTAAAGCCGGAAAGTATCCTATATATCTATAAGGCCTCTATTCGCCCATGTATTGAGTATTGTTGTAATATTTGGGCTGGTGCATCTGCCACTAGTCTTTCGCTCCTAGACAAGGTTCAAAAGATAATAACCAATCTCATAGGTCCTGAACTGTCAGCTGAACTTCAGCCTCTGTCCCATCGATGAAATGTTGCATCCCTCTGCCTGTTATACAAGTACTTTAACGGTAAATGCTCTGACGAACTGCAACAATTGTGCCCCCGCAACGTAATATCCCCAACACACCCGACAAGCAGCTAAATCCCACCTCTTCACGGTTGAGATCCCTCGATGTAAGAGAGCCTTCTACTCCAGTAGTTGACATGCAGAAGTTCAAGTGTAACGTGAACCGACATCTTGCTGCCGAACACCCTACATAGTATCCCTCATGCTTATGTCCCTGATAGTAACCCCATACAACAAAGTGTCAATGTGCCTTGTTTGGCGTGAAAATGCAATAAAAAACAAAAAAAAACAATCATTAACGTCAAAGGAAAAAGTAAATCGTAAGCTAAACGTTTTATGTTCAGATTCTCGTCCGTGGCGCACGAGTAATTGTTTAAACTTTTTAAATCATTGCCATATATTGGGTCCAATATAATAATTAAAAAGAAATTTGCATTTATCAAAATATCATATTAAAGCGTATTTAAGACCGGGCAGTGCCGGGCGAGCTGCTAGTATATATATATATATATATATATATATATATATATATATATATATATATATATATATATATATATATATATATATTGGATTTAAAGTCAAAATAAAAGTAAGCCAACAAGTAAACACGCATATAGACTGACAACAACCGTCGAAAACGCAGACATATCCGTTTCCGTTTCCACTAAGGAATGATATCATTGAGCCTTCTACCAGCAGAAAATTATAGCAAATCAACAACGAAACAAACTTCTACCTTAAAAAATGTGTCCTACAATGATTGTCTAGTAAAAAATATGGTTTGTTATTTTAAGTAAATAATTTACAATATTATTTGTTTTTAAAAAATTCCAAATATAATTGGATTCTTAGAATTTTGGGTTCTAACTCTCTCTCTTTCTCTCTCTCTCTTTCTCCTTATATATATATATATATATATATATATATATATATATATATAATATATTTATATTATATATTATATTTTATATTTTATTTTTTATTTATTTATCTTATTTTTTATTTATTTATTTATTCTTTATTTTCTATTTATTTATTATATATTTATTTATTTATTTTTATTTTCCTTTTTATATTTTATTTTCCTTTTAGTGCCTTTTAATAACACTGACATTTTTTAAGTGATAACCTGTACATTTCAGTTGACCTATATTATTTTGCCCGATATATATTTTCGCGCCTTTAACATTTCCTGTCTGGGTCGTTTGGACTTTTGTTTCCCTTTATTTTATATTTAACTTTATCATTTTTTTCTCTCGCTCCTTTTTCTTTCTAGATCTTTTTTATTTATAGTTATATCTCGGAAGTAGAGTGAAAATCACACATTATTTTCTTTTATTAATATTATTGTTTCCTTGTACACATGTTTGTGAATTATTCCATGGATTTTTGCCTTTGGATTATTATGGGCCATCTTCTTCCAATTACGGGATGTCTTTGGATTTTACTTGTACAAATGGAAATTCTTTTAACTTTCTTGAAGTTTTACATTTGGATTTTACCGTCACTGGATTTTTTTATCTTCCACCAGACTATACATTCATGTGTAATCACCTTTTTCTTCACCATATTCCCTCTGCTTAACATATCTTGTTTTCAAGTAAGATCTTTGACTTACTTGTTGTTTCATCAAATACTTCTGCATGCAAAATTCGATCCCGCATTTTGCTAACTCCTACCTCTGATCAGAAGGAGAGTGTTTCTTCGAAACTCCGCGAATTATGGACCATCCATTTATCTAGTGTTTCCTTTTCAGATTAAATATGTTTTTAACTCATTGCAAAATGTTTTTTAACATATTTTATTAACTGTTTGCTCATATATATATATATATATATATATATATATATATATATATATACATATAACTCCTTAATTTACTCACATAAAATTAATATACGAAAGTTTCTTGATCTGTTTTAAAACTAGGTTAATGTTTTTTTAATGTTAATTTATATATAAATGTATATATATATATATATATATATGCACATACATATATGCACATATATATATACATATATATATATATACACATATGTGTGATCGTTTATGAATATTCATGTTCATTTAATTTATTTATTTGTTTATTTTCTATTGTTTTTGTTAGTTTTAAAACTATTTTGTATCGCTATCCTAGAGTAAATTTTAACTTGTGAACACAGTTGTTTGTTATTTCTCTTCTACCGTTTAATAGATGTTCGGGTTCTTTAAAGTACAGAATAGCAAATTTTTCATGAAGGCATAATCTACATGGGTCGTCTAGGTCCCTACATGTGGTAGCTTATCTTATTATTTTCCATTCGACTACATGCGAATGCCCGCTTTCTTTGAGTTCCCAGTATTTATTCGCTAGTGTTGTTTTCATACGATGTTTTTTTTTTAATTTTGAATGTACTTTTGTGGTCATAGTATCGAGTTTTGAAATCAAGGACGTCATACCGACGTAATATTTCTTATTATTCGGGTTTTCTGTCGCAAATATCGTGGCCTGGTAAACTAAGCTTTATTAAAACTTACAAAACAATAGAAAATAGACAAATAAATAAATTTAATAAACATGAATATACATAAACGATCACATATATATGTATGCATATATGTATGTATATATGTGCATATATGTTGTATACACATATATATATAGTTATATATAATCTAACATTAAAAAAACACTAACCTAGTTTTTAAACAGATCAAGAAACTAAATAGAGCACACACAAAGTAACATGCCACCCAGAGGTAAAATTGGCCTTTGTCCGATAAATGCATGCTCATTGGCTGATAGGAAGGGCGCGGTGGATACTAGAAAGCTGATTGGCTAACTAAAATCTCAATAGAAGATGAGCATATAAAAACGACAAACAACCACAGAATTTGCGCATAAGCCTGAAGAGTCCTAGCGTGGATGAAACGCGGAATATTCAGTGTAGCTTAATCGCCACATATATTTTATAAATTACTATATATATATATATATATATATATATATATATATTCGTTTATGTGTATGTGCAACTGTGATTGAAAAATCATGCAACGTGTATTATTATTGTTTATTGTTAAATATGTGTAATTATAAGGTAAGTAATAAAAAAATAATTCCCAAAAATAAACTTACTAAATACCTTTCATAAGAAATTAGGATACACGTCAAATGGTATAGAAAAATGAAATAATAATTTCTCATTAAATATATAACGCGTTTGAGACTTTGAATTCATTAGAAAACTGAACAACTTTTCAAATAATTAATTATATAAGTGCCCTGAATTATAAAAACCAATAACAGAAACTTTATTTTCGATTTATGATATTATGGAGATCTTTGAAATTGCATACGGAATAAAAGTTTAACTAAAAGATGCTACAATTGTATAAATGTTTTGCATACGAGACTTAACACAGCTAAAAGTCCTAGTTGAAGGCGGGTCAGCTGATTGTCTACTTGTGATGCATGTGTGATACTCTGCATAACCTCATGTTCAGCTTCCCTTTACCTAACTGAAACTCGTTAAAAATATGATGACAGTACAATCTAAAAATAAGCTTAAACCAGGCTTAGGGTAAAACAACTCCAACTTGCCTCCTCCCTTCAGGCTTGCATTAACAATTATCCGTGGGCTTAGAACTAATTTAGCTGATGTTGAAGCATTTCTCCTAACAAATACCCCGGATATCTTTGCACTAAGTGAGACTAACCTACACTCCTCCATCCCCTCTAACTACTTTAACATGCCGGGATATCTCCCACTCTGTCGTAAGGACTCTGACAGACACATACACGGACTTGGAGTTTACATTCATAATGCCCTTCCCTTGACTAGAGAAACAAACCTAGAATCGGATGATCAAGCCTTTATGTGCTTTAGACCAATCATGCAACACAACATTAGCTACTTTTACTTTCTCTACCGCTCTCCCTCGACCCAAGACCGCACCATAATACACAAAGTCTCTTACGGCATAGACACAGCACTCTCCCTCGACACTAGCTCACAAGTACATGTATTTGGTGACTTTAATGTCCATCACAAAAACTGGCTTGGATTCTCTACTTACACAGATGCAGCGGGCAGAACAACTCATAGCTTCTCTATATTTCACTCCCTATCACAAATTGTTACGTTTCCAACCGTTTCCCTTACCAGGAAGAACAACACGCATCAATTTTAGATCTATTTTTGACCACAATTCCTGATGATTGTATAACGAATGCCGACAGCCCACTTGGGAACGCTAATCATTCAGTGACAATGGTTGGAATCGCCCTAACTCTAGACCCAAAACTGAAGAGCCAGTGCTCAAAACAACGAGATATTATACAAAGGCTGACTTGGAAGCCATGACAGATCTTATCTAAAGTGCCCCATGGGGAAATATTTTTTCTCTTCCTGCTGAACAGTGTGCAAATGAGACCACTGAATTGTTCAAAACTGCAATCGAAGCGCATGTTCCCATGCGGAAATTGTATAGCAAGCCCCACTCTCCCCAATGGTTTACTTCGACTTGCACAACGGCCATTGCTCAAAAGCAGCATGCATACCGCAGATTTAACCGACATAAGTCCAGTTCAAACAGGCAGAAGTACATAGAAGCTAGAAGTAACGTTAAGAAAGAAATAGCGACAGCTAAGAGAGAATTTATGGAAACCACTAAAAAAACGCACCGAAGCACAAAAACTAGGAGCTCGTGACTTCTGGAAAATCTACAACAGTGTAGTAAATAATGGGCAATCAACAATTCCCCCACTAACCAACAATCACGAGGTTGTCTCCTCAGCAACCGAGAAGGCTAACATGCTTGCCAGTCGGTTTGCCTCAAACTCCACACTGGACCCTTCCAACCACCCCCTACGTGAATTTCCTATGCGGACAGACGCCACGCTAGACGATCTGAAAATCACACCTGCTCAGATGCATGCTATCATAAAAACCTTGACACTTCAAAAGCATGTGGACCATGTCTCATCCCAGCTGTGCTATTAAAAAGTGCCCAGCCGAAGTAGCTACAGTTCTCGCCAAACTCTACAACAAATGCCCTAGTGAATCTTGCTTTCCGGGCTGTTGGAAAACTTCTTCTGTGGTACCAGTATTCAAGAATTCTGGCGAAACAACTGACCCATCAAATTATCGCCCCATTAGCCTCCTCCCACTTTTTGGCAAAATATTTGAGACCTTAATTAACCATGCTCTAGTCCATCACCTTACAGATGCTAAACTTCTGACTGACCAACAATATGGATTTAGACAAGCCCGTTCCACAGCAGACATCCTAACTGTAATCTCTGAATGTATATACCATTCACTGGACAAAGCGGGGGAGGACAGAGCGGTAGCTCTAGATATATCTAAGGCTTTTGACAATGTATGACATGAGGGTCTGCTCAGGAAGATTAGATCATACGGTATCACTGGTAGAATACTTAACATAATTAAATCCTTCTTAGATAAGAGAAAAATCCAAGTTGTCCTCAACGGTCGTACATCTAAACAATATGATATAAATGCGGGAGTGCCTGAAGGGTCTATCCTTGGACATCTATTATTCCTAATATTCATAAATGACCTCCCCGACGAAATTGTCCGTGAGATGGGTATATATGCTGACGGCACCTCGCTCTATTACAGACACGACAGGAAAATAAATGAACACATATCTAAAGAAATGGCAGAAATACTAGAGGATGAACTCCAATCTCTAGTGGAATGGGAACAAAAATGGATGGTCACGTTCAATGCCGCCAAGCCTAAACTAGTTTCGTTCAATAATTACAAGAAACCTTCTCTCCCACTTTTCGCAATGGCCAACGACTCTTTATCTGAGAGTACGTCTTTAAAGCTCCTTGGCCTAATGTTCACAGGAAACATGAGTTGTAACAATTACATCGACGGCATTGCTAGGGCCGCTGCAAGGAAGGTGGGCTCTGTCTATAGTGCTAGAAAACTACTAACACCCGAAAGTATCCTGTACCTCTATAAGGCAACCATTCGCCCATGTATGGAGTATTTGTGTCATATTTCAGCTGATGCATCGGCTACTAGTCTCTCGCTCCTTGACAAGGTGCAAAAGAGAGTCGCATATCTGATAGGCCCTGAACTGGCATCTAAGCTTCAGCCTCTGCCCCATCGACGAAACGTTGCATCTCTCTGCCAGTTCTTCAAGTATTTTAATGGTGAATGCTCTGACGAACTGCAAGCACTTGTGCCCCCACCACGTTAACACCCTCGACAAATCGACAGGCTGCAAAATCCCACTCCCACGCTGCAGAGATACCTAGATGTAAAAGATCTTTCTGCTCCAGTAGTTTCTTCCCCAGAACCGCTAGACTTCCATTCCAGGTCCCTGCTTCCCCAACTGTACTTACGTGCAGAAGTTCAAGTGCAACGTGAACCAACATCTTGCTGCCCAAATCCCTACATAGTACCCCAGTATTTGTTGCTCCTGATAGTAGCCCCCTACACCAAATTGGCAATGTGCCTTGTTTGGGATGAAAATGTAATAAAGAAAGTATAATCTATGATATTAAATAGGATATTCAACAAGAACAGCTGCTGAGACTTGATACGTGCATTCAGAATAAAACTGTAATTAATGCCAGATTACACAGGTACTCGTTTAGTGAAGTCATACATAAATAATGCCGTAATCAAAAGAAAAAAAATTATGGTGTTGGAAAATATGTATATTTAATTGTCGGATGTAATTAATATTTAGATATTCAAAAATAAGTAAAAATGTAAATTAGTAAAAATGTAAATAACTTATTATTATCAATCGTTTAAAATTTTACCCAATTATCGAAGAATGCAATTTATCATGTTAACTGTCGAGAAAATAGTTCACGCCCTACACGATTTTTACGTGATTGATCTTAAATTAAAAGAAAATAGGTTATGACGTTATCATGTGACGTGTTTACTCCGTTTCTGAATGTTACCAAAATTTATCCTAGACGTATCTTGCTCACGCTGATTACTGATTGCAGATATGTCCGAATTGGTGTTAAAACTTCCTATTTAACAAGAAAGGATATGAGCGTTAGTTTTACACGAAAAGATCGAGTTCACTTATCTGATGCGTATCACCCACTTTCAATATCAAGTTATTTTGAAAATCCATACGTTTGCCCAAACATTTATTACACGTTTAAATACAAAAAAAAAAAACACAAAAAACATATAGTTGAATATCGATTCGAAATCATAGCAAAAACTACTGTGAAATTCTGTCTAGCTGCGGACGCAGTAGAATAATCACAATTACACTATAATCAACCAATCAACTTGACAAAATGAGGCAAATAAATTATCAGCAAACGAGGGTACGCGAGAGAATATATATGTGTGTTTATATATATATATATATATATATATATATATATATATATATATATATATATTTAAAAGAGTGTAGCCATCAACAATTGTGGGTTTTTTTAAAAGGTTTTCATCATATTTTTATATTAAAATATTTTTATAACGCGTTTCGAGCTTAGGGTGTGCTCTCTTCAGATATTTTCGTAAAAAGTTTTTCTTTAAAATGGGAGTTTGTGGATATGCCTCCGCTGATATTAAATATGTTTTTCATAGTGGGGCGATGCGTGTGTTCAGTGTTTAGACGTTCTGTCTCCAACTTTAAGTGTTTCACTGTGACCGGTCAAAGTTTGTTTCAAAGAGTGTTTTTTAGTCCATATGGTGAAGGTTTTTATGGCTTCTTTAGGGTTCTTTTTTAAAGACTTTCTTTCCCCATGTATAGCATACACTCACACACAATCCCATACGCATACATATATATTCATGTACATTTTAAAATAAAAATATGATGAAAACCTTTAAAAAAACCCACAATTGTTGATGGCTACACTCTTTTAAATATACATTTTTTCTCTCGTTGGAACTACACAACCATCACTTTAAATATAAATAACTACAACGACAGAATGCCAGCAACAAGAAAAAAGTCTCTGGAGGACTTGATGGATTCACAGACAAACCTCTCCATAGAACACAAACATCTCGAGGACGGATTGCAGCAACTAAATGAGAAAATTGACAGAATAATCCAGCTCATTTCCAACCAACAGGATAAGAAAGATATACAATTTGAGGAAATCATTAACCAACTCAAAGCACAACAAGAATACCTGGAATACTTTAGAAGACCATACATACAGAATGAAGTACTAAAAACCAAGAAACGGAATCTCCAAAACTGGAACATCCTCCTTAAACAAAGAAAAATGGCTTTTTACCATGCAGTAAAATGCAGTGACACCGCAGCAACATACAAGACATTTCTAACGATGGAGGACCAATTCATTCCATATAAATTCCGGGAAAAAATTACACCACAAGATACAGAGGAACAAGTGAAAATTAAAAAAGCCCTAAGTATTTCAAAACTTCAGGCCGAAATCGACATACGGGAAGACAAAAAAATACACTCTACGGAGAAGTACACAGAAATTGACAATAAAGTATTTACAAAAATCAAGGAACTCTGCCCCAAGGAAACACACCAACCCCTCTTGGAACTCTGGGATTCTGAATGCAAAAAAGAGGAGGAAAAATCCAGGGAAATCATTGGACGGAAAATAACCTGGCTAAAAAACCTGCCGGAAAAAGAAAAAAGCAAACAATCGACAAACACATACAAGGACAACCAGGAACAGAACACTCTTACACGATATCCGCAAACACAGAGATCACATAACAAAGGTAAGAAACGAAACATACACCATACACAAACACATCCACACAACAGATACAACTACACACAAAGAAGCAACCACAATATATTCACATCTTACACAAATTCCCAACAACTGGCCCAGCCAAAACGCACACTAATAACACCTCAAAATTACACAAGAACCCGCACCATTAACAAACACAACACACCGGACAACATACCACACAATACATCTCCACAAAAATACCCACTTATATACAATCCTAAGCAATACAAACCTACCTATTACCACCCAATTCAGCGAACACAATCAAAAGTCCATTCCCACAGACACTACATCGCTAACACAAACAACGAAAAAATACATTTACTAAACAACCCCTACCAAAACACCCCCACAATGCAACACAACTACCTGAGACATCACATAATTCAAAACACTACCTACAACTCTCACCCCTCATATCCCACACAAAGAAACAAACCCCTAAGGCACCTCCCCCATCAACGGGAACAATCAGAATATCCCATGCAACACCAATCCCAACAAACAGACCTCCCCTACAACAAACCCCGACAACACAACCCTATACAACAATGCATGTATCCTCAACAGCAACACCAATTCCAACTGAAACACAACTATCCAACACAAAAAACATATAATGACAACCCATTCAACCATTTATCACTGAACTCTCACAATATTGTACACGACACTCATTTTACAAGGAGACATCACACCACCCTAAAACACACCACTCCTCGAAACAAGGAAACAAACAACTCCCAGCATTTTTTAGGAAGCCCCCAGGGAACAACAATTCCAGGTTAGAAAAAATTAGACCCAAAATCATCAATTTATCCACATACCCCTTATCAAAGAACGAAATGGAAATACTGAAGCTGGACCTCAAATTCTGCCCCACCCCTAAAAGCAATATAGCAGAACTAAAAAAGGACCTTAAAGAATTCGAACGGAAATTTAGACTAATAGAAACACTAGATAACAAAGGGGGCAAAGATGATTCTTTAGTAAAAAACAAATCAACATATTTCCCTAATAAACAGAACAACACAAAAGAACTAAACAGCTACTTCGAAAATCTCTGGAACCTTAACCTCCAAAAAAAACACAAAACCACAAGCAACCTCACACATAAGCAAAAACAAGCACTCGAAAAGATCCGTAATAATAATGACATAATAATAAAAGAAGCAGACAAAGGCAGTGCCGTAGTAATCATGGACAAAACGTATTATGAAACAAAAATTACAGAATTCCTGGATGACAAACACTACTATAAACCCATTAGTACCAACATAGATAACACCACCATCTCAAAAATCACAAAACTTTGTACAACACACAACAAAATATTAAAAAAGAAAGAAAAGGACTTCCTCACAAATTTCATTACAAAGACCAACAACTTCTACGGACTGCCTAAAATACACAAATCTGGCACAATAAAACTTGCCATCGATACACAAAACTCAGAATATATTAGCGCTCCAAACCCTAGCGACCTTACATTTAGACCCATTGTAGCAGGACCAGCCTGTCCGACAAGCAGACTTAGCAACTTAATAGACATCTTATTACAACCTTTCACAGATCAAGTTAAGAGCTACACAAGGGACGACATCCATTTTCTCACTACCTTACCACATACAGTAGAAAACGGGACACTATTAGTTACATTTGATGTTAGTAGTTTATATAGTAATATACCCCATGAATTAGGAAAAGAAGCAATACTATTTTGGATCAACAGACACGCACAAACACTACATCCCAGATTCACAAAGCAATTCATTATCGATAGTATAGACATAATTCTAAATAATAATTCCTTCGAATTCAACAATACCAACTACATCCAAACACTAGGTACAGCAATGGGAACGAAAATGGCACCGACTTACGCAACCCTTACATTAGCCTACCTAGAAGAAACCCTATACAAAAAAATAGAACAAAAATTTGGCCACAGCACTAAAATACTGTTTGTCGAATCATGGAAAAGGTACTTAGATGACTGCTTCATCCTATGGAAACCCACATGGGGGGACATCACAGACTTACACACCATACTCCAGAACCTACACCCAAAAATTAAATTCACCATAGAACAAAGCTCTACAGAATTACCTTTCCTAGACATACTGATAAAGATTAAAGACAATAACATTATCACAGACATTTACCGCAAACCTACAGACACCCAACAATACCTACACTTTAAAAGTCACCACCCTAAAAGCTGCATAAAATCAATTCCCTACACCCTAGCACGTAGAATCTGCACCATAATCACGGACAATAACCTTCGAAAAATCCGACTCAAGTAACTACGAATAAATTTAAGAAAAAGAAAATACCCATCACAACTTATAGACAAAGGGATCCAACTTGCGACAAATATACCAGTAGAAGATTTGAGAACCCCTAAAGAACGAAACAAAGAACAAATCCTAACATACGCCTCCACACACAACACAAACAACCCTGAACTTTTCACAGAGATAACGAAAAACCTCGCCCTACTTAACCAAAACAGCAAACTAAACAATTTCCTTAAAACAACAAAAATAATAAAAAGCAAACGCCAACCCAAAAACCTAAAACGCATTCTTACCTCATCCAAACTCAATCAAGACGCAACAAGAGGAGTCACAAAATGCAACAAACAACGATGTGGAGTCTGCAACATAATATTAGAGGGAAACACATACACATTTGCGAACCCCATACAAACATTCAAAATTAAAAAAAACCTAGATTGCACCTCAAAAAACGTAATCTATGTAATAAAATGTCCAGCATGCGATAAATCCTACATAGGCGCTACAAAAAACCTTAGTAATAGAGTAGCCCTACACCGATCCAACATCAAAATCGCGGAAAATAGACACCTACATGTATCACAACATATACACGCATGCAGTGGAGGCAGATTCGAGATAATGCCCATCTTCCAAACTGACAACTACTTCTACTTGCTAACTCAAGAAAAAAATTTCATAACAAAGTTTAACCCCGCCTTAAACGTCTCTCCATAATTATACACATAAATAGGCAAAACACAAAATACACTTACACGCATGCATGCTTGGGTAGGTGTGCACCCTCACACACGAAACAACAAAAAAGCACAATAAGGCACACGCACACTTTCGCGGGTGCGCGCGCCCATACCCAGTACAGTACCATTTCTCTTAACTAAACAAACAACTAGAAATTAAACGTATGTATGTGTGTGTGTGCGCGTGTGTGCGTGTGTATATGTGTATGTGCGTGGGTGTACACATATGATTGTGTATGCGTGTGTGTATAATTATATATCATCTGCTATCTATGCTACATCTTGTTTGTATATATACGTGCACTTATGTTTGGGTGACCATGTATGCATATGTGCATGGATTGGAAAGGAAACTCCAACCAATATATACATAAGGTGGGATGTATGAATATGTATGTGTGTGTGGGATTGTGAATGCATGTGCCCATATATATATATGGGTGGATGAGTGTATACACATCCGTATGTATGTGTGTATGTATGTATATATACATATGTATGCACATGTATGAGTGGGTAAATGTGTTCGTGTGAATATGGATATACGCGTATGTGTGAGCCCCTGCATATGTCTGTGTGTGTGCATGTGTGTGTATATGTGTATGTGCCTACATAGTATGTGGATGTTTGTGAGTGTATGTGCACGTATGTGTGTGTATATATATCTTCTACCTATTATTCTCCATCTTACTTGTGTGTGTGTGTGGGTGCGTGTACATATGTCTGAATGATTAAGCGCATATATACATGCGTGTTTTGGTAGGAAAAAAAAAAGAAGGATATATATATATATATATATATATATATATATATAAAATAAAAAATAAAAAAATAAAAATAATTGTTAGCGGTGGATGTATGCGAGTGCATGTGTGAGTGTGTAGGTGGGTATGTATATGTGTATATATGTATGTCCCTACATATATTTCTATGTATGTACGCGTGTGTATGTGTGTGTGCCTGTGTGCGTGTGCATGTGTACATGTACATGAATATATATGTATGCGTATGGGATTGTGTGTGAGTGTATGCTATACATGGGGAAAGAAAGTCTTTAAAAAAGAACCCTAAAGAAGCCATAAAAACCTTCACCATATGGACTAAAAAACACTCTTTGAAACAAACTTTGACCGGTCACAGTGAAACACTTAAAGTTGGAGACAGAACGTCTAAACACTGAACACACGCATCGCCCCACTATGAAAAACATATTTAATATCAGCGGAGGCATATCCACAAACTCCCATTTTAAAGAAAAACTTTTTACGAAAATATCTGAAGAGAGCACACCCTAAGCTCGAAACGCGTTATAAAAATATTTTAAAATAAAAATATGATGAAAATCTTTAAAAAAAACCCACAATTGTTGATGGCTACACTCTTTTGAATATACATTTTTTCTCTCGTTGGAACTACACAACCATCACTTTAAATATATATATATATATATATATATATATATATATATATATATATAAATAAAAATTACAATTAAATTTACCAAAATGAGCCAAGATGGTAAAAATTAAAGTATATTATAAATATTAAAGAATTAATATTCATAAAATTATCTCAGCCAGATTATGGAAATTCTTTTAACTTTTTTGAATTTTACATTTGGATTTTACCATCACTAGATTTTTTATTTTCCACCAGACTATACATTCATGTGTAATCACCTTTTTCTTCACCATATTCCCTCTGGTTCAATTTTTTTGTTTTCAAGTAAGACCTTTGACTTACTTGTTGTTTCATCAACTACTTCTGCATGCAAAATCCGATCCCGCATTTTGCTATTTCCTACCCTCTGATGAGAAGGAAAGTATTTCTTCGAAACTCCGCGAATCAAGGACTATCCCCTTATCTAGTGTTTCCTTTTCAGATTAAATATGTTTTTAACTCATTTCAAAATGTTTTTTAACATATTTTATTAACTGTTTGCTCATATATATATATATATATATATATATATACATATATATATATATATATATATGAGTGTACGTATGTATATATATATATATAAGGGCGAATGAACTCTTTGTCTGGGTCCACGGCCAACTAGCACCGTGTATATTTGTGTGTGTGTGTGTGTGTGTGTGTGTGTATTGGGGTGGAGAGGGCTCCCGTAAGCCGTGGTGAAGGCAACCTTTCTAGGAGAAGCAAATCTCTGATTTAAAAAACCATAAAGCGGAAGACCATTACCCGCATTAAGATGGTCAGCAGTTTTTTTTTTTTTTTTTTTTTTTTTTTTACACAGTGATCACTACTTATCAAGGCCCGGAAGCCACTCAGGGATAAGGGTTATTGCAAGTACATTAAGATAGTGAGGAGATTTGCTGAAGTGTTTACTTAAGGGGGCGGTTCATTAGGAATTTGTTAACATTGGACTTGAAGACATCCAAATTGTAGTCCGGAGGGAAGCAGGCAGACGGAACAGAGTTCCACAGGCGTGCAGTTCTAAGAAAGAAGCGTTTTTCATGGAATCCGCGTTTTGATTTAGGCACAGATATAGAGTGGGGGAAATTTTTCACAGTGGATTCAGCTAGACGGGTGTTTCTCGTGAAAGATTGGCGAGGGGGGACCAGGGATTGGAGTTCAGACGAGCATCTGTCATGGAAATAACGATAAAACAAGGACAGGCTCGCAACGTCTCTTCTGTGGGAGAGAGGTTGCAGGGTTGATAAAAGGGCATCCCCCACTAAGCCACGAAGTCTATTTTGTACTCTGTCAAGGCAGGATAGGCTGTTTTTAGCAGCTCCTGCCCAGATATGGCAGCAGTATTCCATCCTTGGACGTACTTGGCTTTTATATAGATAGAGAATTGCATCAGTAGTGAGATATCTTCTGGAGCGGTAGAAGGATCCCACCATCTTTCCAGCGACCTTGGCAACAGACTTGATGTACCTGTTCCATTTCAGATCAGGAGTAAAGGTCAAACCCAGAAGCTTGTCAAAACACGGAGCCTCACCCAGACGAGAGCCATCCATCACAATTGATGCCAGATAGGGATCAGAGCGTTGATGATGTAAGGATAGGAGTTTGGTTTTGGATGCATTAAAGGTAACCAGCCACATCTTCCCCCACTGAACCACGCGCTCGAGATCAGAGGAGAGAGAATCAGAGAGAACTTTGTCATTTACAGCTTTTGATGTGTTGCCGTAGATGGTTGTGTCATCAGCATAGATGTCAACGAATGATTTAAGTATGTGTTTAGGGAGGTCATTGATGTAGATCAGGAAGAGAGTTGGGCCCAGGATTGACCCCTGGGGGACTCCAGCATTTATATTGCAGGCCTCCGATTTTTGTCCATCGACCACTACTCTTATGAGCCTATCGGAGAGAAATGATTTAATGATTGAGAAAACATTTCCCGTTATACCGTAGCTGGAAATCTTGTGAAGTAGACCCTTATGCCATACCTTGTCAAAGGCCTTTGATATGTCAAGAGCAATTGCCCTAGAAAGAAAGCCTTTGTCAAGAGATTCACTTATCCTGTGGGATATAACTGTCAGCACATCTGCGGTAGATCTTGCCGAGCGGAAACCATAGTGTGTGTCACTACGAAGGTTATTCCTGCTGAGGTGGTTGACTATTTCTCTATTCAATATGGATTCCAGCAACTTACTCATAACACACAGTTTAATTTGTTGCTGGCTATCTTGCTCTTGCTTGTTGCTGGATCTCAACATTTTGAACCGAGAGAGAGACTTAGCTGTTGTACAAAGCTAAGACTCTGTAACATCATATTTGTATAGATACTCTCTCGGGCATTTGGGGTCATGGATTTTAAATTCTGAGGGAGTGGCACTCGTCTGAGAGGACGTTGCAATCATCATATATATGTGTGTGTGTGTTCTGCTTTATATTATTGGCAAGAGATTATTTCTGACTACTATATTTTAATTGCTTTTTCCGTAAGATCAGTCAAATTCATTTAAATATTGCAAATAAATAGACACATAAAAGAATTTTACTAAAATCTATACACACTTCCGTAATAAAGCACTAATGTTGCATTGTAGTATACTATCAGGCTTCAAAGTATGTGGTTCAGATTTCAAATTTGAATGAGTCGTATTAGCGACAAAATGTTCAAAGACGAAGGAATTTGTCTGTGAATAATTATATCGGATATATGTGTATATATATATATATATATATATACATACATATATATATATACATACATACATATATATATAATGTATATATACTTTATTTCGTATAAACAATTGCACTGGCACTGGCTCGAGTATTACAAATAATGTAAAAATATATATCGATACATCTATACATATAGATTTATTCTAGATCTCTTTAGCTTATGTATGATTTGAACAGTGCAACTTTTGTTAATGGAATAAAAGTAGTCAGCATTTAAACCTAACAATAGAACGAAACAATATCGTATAAAGTCAACAAAATTGTATAAACACATACTTCATTCGTATTATTTTCATTCCATAGAATATTAAGTTTATCTTATACTATTTAGGCAATAGAACTATTATCTATTTAGGCAAGACGTGGCTGTGCGCTCGGGATTGTCGACCTGGGCATCACAAGTATGAATCCAGTTCGTTCCTTAAAAATTGGATTCACTTAGAATGTTGGCAAGTTGCATGTGGGCTGTCCCTAATCTCTGATGCCTTTCTAACAAGAATTCTGACTAAAAAAATATCGGGTAAACCAATACCGACAATTGAATCGCCGGATTCGTTCGATATGATGATGACCGATTAAGTCCCATTCGCAATCAGTTATGAAAGATTTAGACGCTCAGACGTACTTACTTCAAAACAGCTTTAGTAACAGATCCCACAAGTCGATAAAAAAGAAACAAACAATTTGTCTCACTAAAAACTGGAAATAATTTTAAAGTAGCAAGTTGTTTTATATTTGCTTACATGCAACCGTGAACATAATTTTTTCAACGGTTTATCGTAAGTCTTAGGTATTATCAAATATTATAGATTTCCGTTATTATGGGGAAAAGCTTTTCGCCGTTAGTTTCATGAATTTCGTATTTTCGTTTTTCGTTTTTTTTTTCTATTTTTATATACGTCGGAATCGAAGCCGGAAACGGTCGAGGTTTTTTATAATCTTGACATAAAATCATATATCATATGAAACACTTTTTTCAACGAACGTATACCAAAAATATTTTTTAAATATACTAATGCAACTTCCAAATTAGAAATAATCGGATGATGGATTGAAATATCGTTAAGACAACACACAGCGCCTGAGTAAACATTTTTTGAACCAACAGACCACAACGAAGACTTGGAAAAGTCAACAAAGGATAGATACATGTTGTTCTCCTTTGCCTTATTTTAAACATACGGTACAAATGTTGATATTTTATAATCCATAAATTTGTGCACATATATAATTATAATTCAATAATAATTATTGTTTTACTTAGAGACATACCACATAATCATCGAAGATAAACAACGTTGAACCTGAAATTCCAGGTGCTGTATGTTCTATCCGCTTCTCTTGGTATTGTTTCCAGTCGTATAGCACTTCCCATTGCCACTGGACTCAAGCAGTGTTGATTTAAGAGAGGTGGGGTTGGATTGCGCAACCCTTGCATCATAAGTACTCGGGTGGCTATCCTTAAAGGGGGTATACATTATCTCTTGAAACTGGACGGAATAATATATATATATATATATATAAGTTCAAATATGCTGATGTTTAATTGCTCAATATATATATAAGCTTTAAACAATTATGTAAATACTAAGTCAGTTTATACTAATTCATGTACTATATATATACTATGCATGGTTAGCTACTTTAACAATAAAAATAATATTGTCGAAGAAGGTGTACTTGAATTATATAAACAAAATAAGTGTAGATTGCATTACATGTTTATATAAATTATAGGTCGATCTCTGAAGAAGCAAAGAGCGAGGTTCACTAGGGCTTAAAATGATGCACATCTCAAATAATAGTTGGCGATTTTTGATTATCAGTATAACAATATAAATAAATGTTCCATTTAAGTACTTGATGTACCACCGCTAAAATATAATTTAGTTGCTAGACACCGATGCTAAACACTGACGTCCAGATTTCAAACTTCAATGCTCCTAGCAACGCAGATATGTCTTGCAGACAATGATACATGTGTCCATGGATAAATATATTACGTATGTATATAACATTTCTTTTAGTCGGCGTGCTTATCTATTTGTCCGTTGTACTGTTTCTCAGAGAATATTAGGCCGTTTTGTTTTCTGAAATTTTTTAAATACCTTCATTATGATAAAGTGCAACGAAGTAAGTGTTATACGGTATCAATTTTATGCACAGTTATGGATAAATAGGGATTAGTATGTAAGTTCCACTTTTAGGAGACTACTGTACCGATATGGTTGAAACGTTGTGTGAACTTTTGTTATTTTTTTTTCTTTTGCAACGAATCAATCATTATGGCATTTGCTCGATGCCCAGTTGGAGATTAATAGCGATTCGTTACCACAATACTACATATAATCTAGATGATTTCTTGGAACTTACGAGGCCGATCGAGATGCACTTTTGTTTGAACCTTTGTTATGCAGAGTTGGAGATAACAAAGATTAAAAAGGTTTAGACACCTTAATACCATGTTTAATCTAGAAATTTTCTCGAAAACTACAGGACGATCTGGCTGAACTTTAGTATGGACCGTTGTTATAGGAAGATGAAGAAAGCTTAACAGAAATGATTAATTAATGCCAGCATGAATTAAAATTTAACCTCATTAAAACATCAATTGGGATAAATCATTCATTCTAAATCTATAAATTTGTCTGTTTTTACCTAACTAGTCTACATTATATTTATCTTAGCCTGTCTGTCTGTTATCTATTTCGTTTTCCTTTTTGATTACTGGGCATTTTTAAATTGTGTACGGTCCTTGTTTAATAAGTTGTAGCAAAAAATATTTTTTGAGCTCGTCCGATGCATAGATATACGTTGCAGCGAATAAGTATTATGCTATTCATGCAAAACTTATTTAGAGATTAATATAGGTTAACATGGATTAATATGGATTAGTAAGTAATGCAAAAATGAACACAAATTTAACCAACTTTATACCACAATAAACAATTATTCTAACTCAACGGTCTATAAGTCTTGCCTATTTTAACAAGCGTATATATCTAGAACACACACATATTATTTTGTTATGTATTTATCAGCGTTTGCTCCAAAAGTACTCCGTACTAGAGTAGAGTGAGGTTGGAAGTTTTAAAAATATATACGGAAATTACGCTACATATAATTTCCGCGTTCTATTCTTGGGGTGATTTGCTACACTATCGTGTAGCTTACTTGCCATATATATATATATATATATATATATATATATATATATGTGTGTGTGTGTGTGTGTGTATGTGTGTATATATGTGGGGGTGTATATATGTGTGTGTATGTGTGTATATATGTGTGTGTGTATGTGTGTATATATGTGGGTGTGTATATATATGTGTGTATATATATGTGTGTATATATGTGTGTATATATATGTGTATGTGTGTGTGTATATATATATGTGTGTATATATATGTGGGTGTATATGCATACATATATATGCATATGTATATATGCATATATATATATATATATATATATATGTATATGTATGCATATATGTATATATATGTATATGCATATATATCTGTATATATGTGTGTGTATCTGTGTGCGTGTATCCACTCGGATGCGTACACCTCTGCATAATCTATTTTCGAGATAAAAAAATATGTAACTGATGAATAAATGAAAAAGAAAGATTAGGAGGATACGAGATGTATACGCGTGGCTAAAGTTTGTGATGTAGTTGATTTGTTTTTAAATCAGCTCACCGATAAAATTTAGGCCTTCGCTTTCATTACTTTATTCGTATGTGCGTGGATATACTAAATTGTGACGGCTACGGCGATACCGATTGCATAGAGAGGAAACTGCAGACATAGAGAACGAGATAGCGGCAGCAGCACTCTTAGTAAACTCTACAACCGTATGTGTGTGTGCGTATGTACGGTGTAATGTGGGGAAATATCTCTCATAATTGTGCGTTGGTCTCGTTCGTTTTGTCAGGAAAATTTACTTTTGTTTTTCACTAAAGGAAACAAAAGAAAACAAATAAACAGTACATTAAGCAGCGGACCTTGCTTTTAAAATATATTTTAATCAAAGAAGGAATAAAAAAAGAAGGGATTACGTATGTGCGTAGGCAATCAACAGCGTTGAAAAGAGTCTTGAGAGTCGGAGGAGGAAAGGACTAGATCGATAGAAAGAAAGATACGGAGTGCGTTATAGAAAATTGAAAAGAGAGCAAACAGTTGTTCAATCGGATAGTGTTTCACCTAACGACCCACAGGAGTTGCTTTACATGACACGGGATATAAATCTATACACACATTTCGTAAATACAATAACTAAATGTTAAAATAACACTTTAAAAAAAAGCGAACGCATACATTAACAAACTATATGTTTAAACTACTTGCACTTTTGCACTTAAAAGAGAAACCGCGGAAGAAAACGCATCTTTATTTCTTAAATCAGCGCTCTCCATATCTAAAGAGAAAAGAAAACTTAATTAACATTTTGTTGTAATTTATACACTCGTCTCTTGATCAACATGATTATGTTCAAGTGTGTATTCAGGGTTTACGAACAGACTACTCGTGATCGCTCGCAAGGATAATATTACACTGCGTAATATAAACGCTTTATAAACACTTCTGACACTACTGATTGGTGTTGAATTACAAGCACATAAATAAAACGTGGGCACAATTACACAAGATTTAATCAACGTCAATCCTGGTTTTGCTGAAAAAAAAGGAGAAAAAAGAAAATATTTAGAAAAGGAACTATTTAACTCATTTTTACTCCTATCCTCGAGAGGCTATTACGTTTTAATAATTCATGAAAAAATTATCTAAATTTATCAACATCTGATTCATTTTAAATTCCAGGAGATAATGAAAGAAACGGCTACCACCGGCATCTAATAGGGCCAGGATCAGTTATTTAAATAAATATATTAATATATACGTGCATGTGTGTGCTTTGCGTTTGCATTCAAACACAGAAGAAGAAAATACTCGTCATTCATTGGAACTAATTACTCCGGAAAACGAAAAAAAAAAAAAAAACACTATCATTTTTCTCTTTTGTAAGACCATCGAAAGATGAGTAAAATTATTATCATTGTCAAAACGAAGTAAAAAAAAAAAAAAAAAAAGAAGCTGCACATCAGTTTTGAGTTGCCAGTCTTAACAATAATAACAAAATCAGCGTAAACGAAAGCATCGATTCCTGACAGAACAGCATTAAAACATTAAAACATTCTGTGCTGCGATTTTGTTCAACTACCTTTTATAAACAACCCGATTAGTAAAAATAATTTTGAATTTAAAACAAGTTTGAATTTGTTTAAATCATTCACAGGTAAACTTGATATAGCTAAATCTAATTAATGTAATCCCGGAGAACACATTTCTGTTATTATTATTATTATTATTATTATTATTATTATTATTATTATTATTAGGAAACTATTTTGCTATCTTTTATCAGATGTTATAATCTACTTTTCTTTTATTTACAAAAACTATATAACACGTTGAATTTTTTATTATCCCCCTCCGTCATACTTTCTCTACAAATGCACTACTAGTTTTACATGCACTTCCTGTTCGGCACGACGTACTCTCTACGTGAAATTTGCACTGATCACCACGATTGACCAAGCGCACAGTTGTTTTCTATCCTATTAAGCGGGAAAACTTAGCGATCTTCTTATTTTCTTTTTGTCTGATTTTTCCCTATTAAACAGAGATCAAGGAGCATACTGTAACCCACAGCTACTTTTGGCCTGCCTTCCCACTATTCTAGAAAAAAATTGCAAGCCGTTAATTCCTTCTGACCTTAATTTGTTGCACGTTTCATTTCCTAATAGGCACATGCTCAATTCACAGTATTTTTATGACACTAATGCCTTTTTTATTTGCAACCTCATTCTGAAGATAAACTTACAGATATATAAAAGTATTGTTGATCATAGAGTTTCTATCTAAAATAATTATTAAAAATTAAGTATTAAGTATCTACTGTATAGAAAGTGAACCGATCTATATATATATATACGATTCTTGAATGTTATCGTTTATGAGAATAGCTCTGTTATCACATTGCTTTATAGATTGAGATCACTATTTTGGTAAATCTGTTGGGAGATAGTATAGGTAAATTTATGCGTATACCTATTCCCAAAATTAAAGATCTGTTTTAATTATTATCATACACACCGACGAAAACCTATCATCGTACATCGTACAATCATTGTATGTGTCTATGCATATTTAAGAGATATGCATATTAGTTAATGTAAACAGAAAACAAACGGCTGCTAACGAATGAAGGAAAAACTATTTATGTACCAATATCACTGGTATTTCTACGTTGCTTCTGTTTAAGATTCTTTTGTAATAGTCCACTTCTCTGGTGACAAGCCCTTCAACTAATAAGCCATCCAACAAAAAAGAAAAAAAAGACTTACGGAAACTCAGCCAATTTCAATGACATATAAACCCCACCGCTTATATGATTAAGTTATACATTTCGCCATTATTCTGAGAAGACTTGGTTAGTAAGCTTGCCTAGCTGAGTCGTTCCTGCTATAGTGAGTCCCATCAACACTGAGTGCCCCACTGTGGTGGTCTTGTTACAGACTAGCTTATTTTGATATATATGTATAGATAGATAGATAGATATCATTTTTAAAGATCCATTGCGTCGTTTATTTGTGTCATTTAAGTTGTGTGATTGTTGCTCTTCCTTAATTCTTCGTTTGATATTAACCAATTCGCTTAAAAAAGGCGTCACTGCTTACACTCCCAGTGGATCCTTAGTTTGAATTGTAAACTTCGTACTTTACGCAATTATTTTGCAAACATACAGAATAATACATAAAAAAACATACTTTATAAGAAAAACATTTTTAGATACACTTTTCAATTTAAAATACGATATATTATCATAAGAGTAAATTATTTGTATTTACTTAGTGATTAGTTGTGAAAACAAAATATTTAATAATATTAATGAAATTTAATAATATTAATTCCATGTGAAATTGAATTAAACTCCAAACACAAACCTTAGGAAAAATTATAACCTTTCATTTATATCTTTTATTAAAAAAGATTATAAAACATGCTAACTATTTCGTCTCATTAACTTTATTTTACACATAATAATAAGAGGAAGAGAACGAATCATCAGAATATACGTACAAAAGTAGCGGCAGATAAAACTAACTGATTTTTTTGCATAAAAATAGAATCGCTAAATAGAGAGGTGCCCGTATTTGTTTTAAAATATAGAAAGTATATATATATATATATATATATATATATATATATATATATATATATATATAGGAATACTCGTATATTTATATCAAAACATTATATAACAACATACTGTACAATAACCTCTCTTTCTTTTTTTATAATAGATATACTTTGTAGACTGACTTTGTGTGTTTGCCTACATTCGCTCTTGTTGATTCTGTCACACACCATCACGCCTGCAGTTAGCTTCATCCTCTGCTTAGAAAGCTACTGCATTAGGAGTAACACTATTTATCCTCATCGTAGTGGTATCAGTAAAAATCTAACTGGTTGGATTCAAGTTGCAATCGTGCCGTTCATAAAATTGAGAGTGTGTGTACGGATCTTTTCGTTGTTGTTGTCGGGAAACCCTGTTTGGGAGTGGCTACAACCGGAGCTTGCGTGTGTGCAAGCGCGCGTAATTACTGGCCATAACTTCTGTACGCAAAAGAAATTGACACCTGTTAAAGGCTAAAATGGGATGTTAACCCCGACTGCCTCCTAACAAAAACAGAAAAAAAACAGAGAGAGAAAGATATATATATATATATAGAGAGAGAGAGAGAGAGAGTAAAAGTAAGAAAGAGAGATAGAAAAAAACAGAGAAAAGAGAAAGAGAGTGATATAGAAAAAACAGGGGAAAGAGAGAGAGATAAATAATTAAAAAAGAGAAATCGCGTGTTAATAAATAATAGTAATAATAATACAAATAAACTGAGACAAGAAAGGAAAAAGGTTGAGAGCGTGATTGAGAGAGAGACGTGACGAGAGTAGTCGGAAGAAGCTAACAACTGCTAACCACTTGTGCGAGACGCGTCTGAAATAAAGGCCGTGCATCAAACGACAAGCGGTAGCTGAATTTATACGTTGAGATCAGCTGTGAACACACGGATTTATAATTACTTTACTACGGAAAAATAGCATACAGATACCCAAACAAACCTGCTTTCACACACGCACATACATATGCAAAAACGAAGAAAAATCACTCATACAACGTAAACGCTCTCTATTAATCTATCTTACTGAATACAAAAAAAAATTGTATATATATATATAAATATATATACTTTGTTAGGTAAACATCTAGCGCTAAAATATACTGTGATTTTACTCAACATCACGATACCCGCTGGAAATCACCCCTCGGATCTATTGTCAGCATCCACCCAGGTTTTTTTTAAGATACCTGTTGATGTTATTTTAAATATTATTTTCGAATTTATCATATCTATATAATAATTTATTCTTAGTGAAATCATTTGACTACATAACTAAAATATTAATTGTTATGATACGTAAGTTATAAAACACAATACTTTGAACATTATATAATTCGTCAAGCATATTTTAACATAAGCACAACGATGAAATATATTTCCTAAATCTGATACATTACTTTTAAAATCATTTCGACTTAAAAGGAAATACATTTTATTTTCATACGATTTACGCGACAAAAATTGTTTTGATCGACAACTACAAAGCGATCGCTAGATACACACTACTACAACACCGCGAAACGGGAACTAAGACCTTGACAACATGTCTGATAAATCGGTTGAGTTCCCTGAGATTTTGGAATTGAATGTAGGTGGGGTGTCCTACACGACCACTTTAAACACGGTGCGCAAAGATCCCGAGTCTCTCCTTGCTCAGATTTTTTCCAACAGCGGTAAGATGCAAACTTTGAGAGACTCGAAAGGTAAATTTTTTTTGGACCGAGATGGCGTCCTCTTTCGCTACATCCTCGACTATCTTCGCAACCAAAAGTTGATTCTACCCGAGAATTTTCACGAGAAAGAACGCTTGAAAACCGAGGCAGAATATTTTAATATGCCTAATCTGGTCCGTAATCTGACCACCATGAATGTGGCTCGGACGATGGGACCTAGCTCAAGTTCATGTTGCAATGGTTTCGTGACAGGCAAGCAACCCGGCTATCTGACCGTTGGCTATCGGGGAACATTCGCCTTTGGCCGCGACGGACTGGCTGATGTGAAATTCCGTAAGCTAGCTCGAATAATTGTATGTGGGAAGGTATCTCTCTGTCGGGAGGTATTCCAAGATACTTTGAATGAAAGTCGCGACCCAGACCGTGGAACTGAAGATCGCTACACGTCTCGATTTTTTCTCAAACACACATTCTTGGAGCAGGCTTTTGACATGCTAATTGAACAGGGCTTCTTCATGGCAGGATCGTGCGGCTCTGGAACTGACAGTGCCGGCGAAATCAAGCCAGGACTAGATACGGAAGAGTCAAAATGGCAGCATTATAACGAATTTATTTTTGAACGTCGGTGAACAATACATACTTAAAACATTTAGTACAAACATATATATACATATATATATATATATATATATATATATATATATATATATATATATATATTGCGTCTTCCCCGATCCCCTAACATTCACCCCATTTCTTTACTTTTTCTTTTTCTTTCATTCTTTAAAATATTTTCGAAATCCCACATTCGTAAGAGGTAGCCATATATATATATATATATATATATATATATATATATATATATATATATATATATATATACACCGTATATATACATATATATATATATATATATATATATATAAACCCATATATGTATGTGTATATATATGTGTGTTTATTAAAATATATTTGTATGTATATGTACATGGCATTTGTCGAGTTCTAATTACAAAGATACTATCGAATACTGAAATCTGAAACGTTCAGCCATGTATGTAAAAAAACCTTGAAGATTTTTAAAAAGTCCGTTCAGAATACAAAAACAAACAGTTTAAACGTTTGCCAAAACACCCATAGCTAGTCTTGTTGTTATTATTATCATAATTATTATTATTGTTATGATTATGAACATTATTTTACTGTTATTATTAATATTATTATTATTTTAAACGTAATATTTTTCTTGTCAATTTTCTAATTTAATATCATTTGCATTATGATGGTCGGAACACATTAAAGGCAAATGTAATTTTCCTCTTTTTCAAAATAACTGATAGATTTTTGCACCTGTACATTAATCGAAACACAATTGCACAGCACCCCAGAAAATGCAATACTGTGCACGAATAATGCAACAACAAAAATACTAACATAAATGATATGAAAAATATTGCTGCTCAAATGTGAACGCATTAAAAACATAAAATAAAATAAACCCGACGAATGTTTCTGTGATGAAGTTTAATTTTAAGAAGTTATAAAAACTGTGACAGCCCAACATAAATAATAAAAAAATTGCAATCGATTTCCGAAGAGCATTACATTTATCAATACTTTTGGAGTGGAGATCCCCCCTCCAAAAATACAATAAAATAATATTACGTCCACAACCAACATAACGACTACAGACCTAACACACAAAGTAGTAAACACATTTGCCCAATAAACTACTGGAAAGACAGAAATAAATATATCACAAAAAGCTGAACATTTTAAAATATCAACTGGCAACGCTGGCGAAGACCCACACAGGAGGTAAGACATCAATATTTATTTTAATATATTCGAAAATGTCAGACCAAAATATAAGGATATCCCAGCGAAACCTGACCTGTCAACAAACACGAAATCGTCCACATCTTTGAAATGTTATAACGAAAACGTACAACACTACATGGGATCGGCCCCCATGTTTTGGGGCGTCACGTCTCAGAAACAACCCGTTTTTATGTGTGGGTTTTTTAATGTTATTTCTAACTGGACGTGTGATGAAATGATCTAAAGATAGTAAATACATGAAAACTTACATCACACACACGTAATATATATATATATATATATATATATATATATATATATATATATATATATATATATATATATATATACCACATGAAAAAAACGTGGGTGTCGTTTAACAACAAAAAATCAAAAATATGTCATAATTAAAACAAGTATATTTATAGAGGCAATATAGTATAACAGTTAAAGGACTAGGAATCTTTGAATCATATATATATATATATATATATATATATAAAATATCTGTAAACTTTTTTTAAAAATCACGGATAATATGTTAACAAAGATAGAAGCACACAAATTTAACATTTTACATGAAAAAAGTAAACAAAATATGTGTACAATACATATCTGTATTTGACAATTTTCTTTACTTTGGAAAAGATTTTTTGAAAAAAAATTATTCAAACAAAACAGTGTATATAAACTATTTTAAATGTCTTTAAGAATATTGATATTTCGAAGTAAGGCAAGGAAAACGGTTTTCCCTCCAAAATATACTTCAATGTCTTTGGTATTTAGGACGGTTTCAGTGGAGTGATACATAAAGCGACCACGATGGTAAAGACAGAGAGCAAGGAAATAAAAGAAGCAATTACAAACAATTGAATAAATATATATAAATGGCGGAAATAGAAAAAAAGAAACCAGACAATTGAGGACGAACGAAAAAAAAAACGAATCTGCTTTAGAATCGAAAGTGAAAACGAAAACCGAAAAAAGAAAAAAACAAAAGCAAAAAACAAACATAACATGAAACAAACTCTAAGACGCCTAACACAAGAAAAGAACTATAAAAACAAAAAAAAAACAAAAACACATATAACATAAAATAAATCTGAAAAAAATCAGAGAACTGGGTGATATATTTTCAATGGAAAATCAAAAGTAAGTAAAATAATATATATATATATATATATATATATATACATATATATATAATATATACGTGTGTGTATATACACATGTGTACCAAAGTGAATATGTATATCTATCTATCTGTCTCTATATATATATATATATATATATATATATATATATATATACATATATACATACTGATATATATTTACATATATGTGTATTTATATATTTATATGTATGCACACATATACATATATAAATATATACATATATGTAAAGCAAACATTTGTATGAAGATTATACCATAATAATACACACGTTCGCATAAACATATATACATAAATAAATATATACATATATTTATGCATGTATATATAAAAATATATGTATGCATAAAATATAAATATGAATATATATATACACATATGTTACATAGCGACTTTATATGAGAGAGAAAAACACCCAATTCCTTCTTCTAGACTATATCATCATTATATTTAGTAATATGATTGATAATTATTATTAATGATTATAATTATTTTTGTTGTTGTTGTTTTTATTATTGATATGACTTCTATATTTTTGTTAATTGTTTTCTTTTGCTTGACCTGTATTTCTTGATTGCTCAGCTAGGAAACGATGATGATGATGATGATGATGATGATGATGATGATGATGATGATGACGATGATGATGATCGTCAAAACGATGACAGCGTCAACGATAATGATAGGAATATACATACATGCATACACACACACACACACACACACACACATATATATATATATATATATATATATATATATATATATATATACGTAATTTTGTGGGTGACGGTGTGCATTTGCTGCATTTAAAACAATATATTATTTCACAAATAATGTACGTATGAAAGTTTATTGTAAACAATATTGTGCCACTTCAATATTTCTCGATTATTAACTACATGTGAAGTCAGTAGTACGCACATACACACACACGCACGCAAACACACACACACATATATATGTGTGTGTGTGTGTGTGTGTGTGTGTGTGTGTGTGTGTGTGTGTTGGGTACAGCATGAAAAGACTTTTTATTAAATAATGGTACGACTGATATGCGTATAGGTTTTATTATATAATAATTTCAAGAGATATATTGCATTTACACGACCGGAAAATCAATATATAACGAACAGAATTGTATACATTGATATAATATAAATAGTATGTATTTATGCATATATATATATATATATATATATATATATATATATATATATATATATATATATATACTAATAATACAATTTTCTCATGCGAACACTTCATTATAGTCACAGATTACATCAATTCTTAAGCTAAGTACATTGTTTAATAAATTATGATATAACTTCTTTTTACAGTAGCAAGCTATTTATTTTCAGAATCTGCTGTCTTAATTAAGTTTTGCTCCTATTCTGAGAGTTTTGCTTTCGTTTTCTGTTAACAAACACCCACGCGCATGCGCGCACACGCACACACATATATTTACGTATATGTTTGAATGCGTGTATGCTTGTTTAACTATATATATATATATATATGTGTGTGTATATATATATATATATATATTAAGTAATGTGATTGATAATTTAAAATTTAAAAATCAAATTATAATTAAATTAAAAATCCTTGCTTATTAAAACACTATATGTAATTATTGTACATAACTTGATGTATACCACAATAAAAAGCATTGTTTCCCGAAACGATCGTACAGATAATTGATTTTGTTATTGTTCCTTCTTATGAAACGGATTTTTAATTTAATTTTTATTTAATTATAATTTGATTTTAAAATTTTAAATTATCAATCACATTACTTAATATTGAATTAGCTCTATGACATTTAACTATCGATCTTATTATATATCTAAATTACAACGAGCACTTTCTATTTCCTGTATTTTAATTAAACTAGTAATTTCACTGTTACATTAAAATACACTCAGCTCTTTAGACTATTGTTCTAATCTCCTTTAAATATATATATATATATATATATATATATATATATATATATATATGCAGACACAGACACACAATGACACGTACACACACATAGTATTATCAGTGTTAGGTTCGTAAAAATAATGTGACGTATACGAATATAAACATTGCTAAGCTCTTAAATTTTCAAGTTGACCGATTTCATTAGGAATAATTTTTTAAAGATTTATTTGTTACGTCTCTACATGTATGCATATATTAATTTTCTCCAAAATATCTGATCTTGGTGGGAAAGTCTAAAACTTACTGCTATGGTTTCAATTGATCTGAAATAACGTTAATGGGAGGCGTGATACCAAATATTCATCATTCGTTATATCACTCCTCTTTCGGAAATAGAGTACAATAATGATTATTTCCAGTATCGAATAATCCTTAGGTACTGTAAAATTTACTTTATGTATGAAAACCAAAGAGGGGAGACATAACGTATGAGAAATATTTAGAATAAAGTCTTCATTCCCTTGCTGTGATTTCATACCATTTGAAACCATAGCAACACGTTTTTGTAATTCATATGCAAAACTAGGAAAATAAATGCTTATGATTGAAACATCTTATGGCTGTGAAAATGTGCCAAAACTAAACTGTGGATGATGGATGATCCTTTTAATGTTCAACCGTAAGGATAAATGTAGCATAGCTCACTACAAAATTCAGGTCATTACATTTCCAACGAGTCCTCATTTGTTAAATTCTAATCAATAGGTGATATATCTATATATATGGATATATCTATATTCGTAGCTAAATTGAATATTGAAATGCTCATATTATGGAAACTTGCAGGCTTTTTTTAATATTATAATGCTAATGTAAATAGTATTACTATTGGTAAAAAAGCACCTATATTCTCAAATCCAAAAAATATGTCCAAATTTGTTTGCATATATATATATATATATATATATATATATATATATATATATATATATATATATATATATATATATAGTGTCCTAAAGGCCAAATTTAGTTTTGTTGCTTCGGTTGTCTCTCATGTGGCCATGCCAGGCAACTATTGTGGCGTTGATTCTGAAAGTGTATAGATTCCAAATATATCTAGTTTTAAATAGATTTAAATCATATCTATATAACATATTCTTTAAAACATAATGGATGAAGTCTCGAATCTATAATGTCCATGTTAAAGGATATATAAGAATCCGAACCACTTTACACATTCCAATATATCTTTTTCTTTTACTAAATTTATATAGAATGGTATTTTATAAAAAAAAAATATTCTACAGCATCTGAATGTTTACACGTTTCCCTTAGTGAGGTATGAAAGTAGAAGCCTTTAACATAATACATATATGTATTTGTGGTTGTTGGTTGTTTTTGTTTTTTTACGGCATGTCAACCCTTTTCGGGTTATTTAATGCCGAATCCAAAGATTTTGAAGAAAATTTTTATTAATAGAATATATTTGTTGTTTTCACGTCGGTTTCTATTTAACCCATAGTTGGAACCCTAACAGGTACTACCACTCCGGGTCAGAGTGGATCTGGGAGCTATGGTAATTAAAGGGTGGCTCCACACTCCCCAAAGCCCACAAGCTGGGGCCTCACCACTGGATATAGTTTAAGGTCATATCCAGGACCCCCATTGAGGGACTTTTACCCTCTGCACGGGGGCAGTCGGCGTATTCTAATACCCCACCAGCAGGGTCATATATATTTGTGTGTATATATACATATTATATATATTATATATATGTATACGTATTTCCCCGTAAAAACACCAATGTGTGTGCGCGCGCGTGTGTGTGTGTCTCCATAACTTCCGCATTATGTTTTCCTTTTGTATAAATAGTAAAACAGAGTACTTTGTTTCCGAGCTATGAAGCATGAACACAAATACTGGTTCACATGTCTTTTTTTTTCTTCTATAACAATATAAAACTTGCAATGCGTGTGATAGTGCGCTAACATTTCTGCATATGGCGTGGAAAAATAATATTCATCTGACAGGATCACACGTAAATAAGGCTGACCTGATGTTATCACAGAGTCACAAAACCATTAATACATAATTATATTAAAGAAAATTAAGTAAATATCTAGGCGCAATAATTGCCAGTGGCTTAGTTCATAGCCAACATATGGGAATCTGTTAGTAGCTTGCGAATGTTTACATCAAATTTAAGGTAACAGAAAACATTATCCAGTGTTACGTGTAAATAAATACAATCAGTGAAAAACAAAGAGCAACCTAAACAAAAAGTAAACCTCCCAACACAACTAGATTAAAACCTTGGCCTCTTAGACATATAGATCATAATCCTAAAGTTAGATCATCTGTCTTCCACAATCATATCTAAAGAAAGCGATATATATACAAACCCGCATACACACACACACACACACACACACACACACACACATATATATATATATATATATATATATATATATATATATATATATATATATATATATATATAGGCTATTTGGGAGGCAATCAAGCAAAAAATAAACTAAGCCAAATTTATCTTTTAGCAGCAAAACTAAAGCTGCCCTGCCAGGACACTATGTATACATATGTAAGCAAATTTTTTATTTTATTGGTTTGGATATATAGGTTCATTTTTGATAACTGTCATAAAATGTTAACCATGAATTAGCATTATAATATTTAAAGTCTGAAAATTTTCATGTAGCTTCGTTTCATGGAACAAAAGATACGACCATTTCAATATTCGATTTGGCTACCAGATTATATATATATATATATATATATATATTAATTTTATTTATACAAACATTAATGGCTACATATGTGCATACATGTTACATATATATAATATGAGAAACAGAGAGAGAAATAGATGGATGAACTACCTTTCTAGGCAACATTATAAATTTTACACCGCAGCGACTATTGATCACAATTTAATAAAATATGGCTCGTTTGAAAAGTAATTACCTGAATTTTTAGTAGGGTTATGTGACATTTGCTATTACAGTCGCACATTAAGAGGTTCATCCATCATCCACAGCTTTTTTGTCACTATTTTTCAGCCACAAAATGTTTCAATCACAGCCATTTGCGTTTCTAGTTTGGCATATGAATTACAAACAATCTGATATTTTCCCAAAACACCTGAATATAGAAGGGAGACTAAAACTTGATTTCAAATGATTTGAAATGCAAGTAAGGGAGGATTAGTTCCAAATATTTTTAATATGTTATATATCCCCTCGTTAGTTTTAATAGATAAAGTGAATTCACAGTGTATAAAAATTATTTGATACTGGAGATATGCATAATTTACAACAGAGGGGAGACATAACATATGAGAAATATTTTGAATGGCGAGATCATTTGCAACTATAGCACCTAGGACAAAGATATTGGGTATATATATATATATATATATATATATATATATATATATATATATATATATATATATATTGAGAGAGAGAGAGAGAGAAGGAGAGAAGGTGATAAAGATAGGGGGAGAAAAGTGATAGGGAGAGAAAGAAAGAGAGAGGGGAGATAGAGTGAAATGCTTTCCATCAAAAGGGGCGACTTCATGAAGCTATTTGTATGCAAAAGATTAAAACTTTTCAATTACTTAAGAAAGTAAATTTAAATTAAACAACGGCGTTTTCTATGCTGCCATTATAATTACGAAACCAATAACTGAATTAACTTAATATTACGGCCATAAAAACAGTGCACATTTTTAAGCAAGTCGTCGTAAGTAATGGTACAGACTGTGCAGTTATGGGTTTGATTCATACCCAAAGTAAGTCATGCTGATATCTGTTAGCAAGAAACATACGTACATAGATAACGTTTTCGTACGTAAAACATTATATATGCATATATTTATGTGAACGTGTGTACATATAAATATATACAATTTTATCGGTGCGCAATCTCTAACCACACCTCATCTGAGTCGACATTGTTTAACACCAGTGGCAAGTGAAGTGTGTAGAAGACGACTGGAAACAAATGCCGAGATAAGCGGAGAGCGCATACAGCGTCTAGAATTCCCAAATGGTCACTCATCTGGTATATATATATATATATATATATATATATATATATATATATATATATATAGTATATATTATATATATATTATATTTATATATATATTATATATAATATATATAATATATATATAATTGTATATATATATATATATATATATATATATGTATATATATTATATACAGAGAGAGGGACAGAGAAAGAAAGAGATAAAGAAAAAGTGACATGAGTAAAGAGAAAAAGAGGAGAGATGTAACAATTCATAAGCACCTGTTTCATCGTATCATGTCATCGATATTTGACTAAAGATAGTCAGTATTTTAAGATGAGATTCAATATTTGACCGCGTGGATATTAGCCAGCAATCGTTTCTGCACGCAATCACTAAAATTACTACCGTAGGTTGGGGTAATTGCGCAAAGTTCTCGGTGATTGCGCTAACTCACTAAAAGTGCTTTTTCGGCAACCACGCATATAAAGATCACTTTTTTTTCTAGTTGGCGCAATTACTCTTGGATTTAGCAAAATTATCCCAAAGTGCGGCATGTTTTGTTTTGTTTGCTTAACATTTTTACTTAACAAGGCACAGTGTCACTTGGACATAAAGGAGCTACTATTAGGGACGATATCTTCAGGAGCACCATGTAGAAGTTTGAACGGCGAGATGTCTATTCAGATGACATACAAAGTAGTCTAGCATCTCAAGAGTAGAAACTATAAGTGTAGAAGGCTTTCCGGAATTTAAGAGTTCCTACAATGTAGAAGTGGGATTTTGCTTTTTGTCTAGTTTGTCGGGTATGAACATCGAGAAAAGGACCACGAGTGCTACGAGTTCATCAAAGCGCCTTTTTGTTTAAATAATTGTAAAACAGGAAGAAGGATGCCATATTGCAGGGATAGGACGGGGATTATGGTTTGGGTTACAGTGCAGGATATATTAGTTAAAATACTTCTTTCTAAACTCAGTCGAAAATAAAATTGTTAAATGCACTAGCCCAGATGTGGCAATAATACATTATGCATGATGTTTTTTTAGATCTAAAAGATATCTTCAGGTGTACGTAGTTTTCTAGCTAATTAGAGGGAGCCCGCCTTCTTTACAACAACTTTGACAATACATTACATGCATTTGCTCCAAGTTCTGTTACCTGTGAATACCGAGTATTTTGACTGAACAGATTTTAGGTAACGTATTATTAGTCATAACCATCAGTGGTTGGGAAGATTATGTGTAATTGTTAAAGATAAGAAGCTTTGTTTTGACAGCACTGAATGTTACCACCCATTTAGATCTTGATTCCAATATATACAGGATGTCATTCACATATGTTTTAGCCATTGTCTTAAATAAGTGTTCATTCGCTTTCCCCTCGTGTCTGTTATAGAGCGTAATATAATTAGCAATATACCTATCTTAGATACAATTTTTATCCGGGTGGTCGTTTATTACTATGAGAAATAATAATGTCGAAGGATCGACGTTTTGGCACATCCGCATACATATCATGCTACTTTGACTTACGAATATCCTGAACAAACTGAATTTTTCTCTTGGTCAAGAAGGATATGATTATATTAAGTATTCTTCCAGTAATATCGTATGATATAATTTTCGTGTCGAACCAGGTTAAAGGCGTTAGATATTGGAAAGGCTACTACCCTTGATACTCTGCCTTGTCCATTAAGGGTATATGTAGTATACTGAGCTTGCCTAAATTTATAATGTAGATTGGAAAGAATGTTAGTATTTATGAGGCAGTGAACCAGTGCTTGATTGATTAAGAAATACATTTTAGAGAAGAGAAAGAGACTAATTATTGATTACTGGTATCACAGATGCAGCAATCAGATAAGCAAAATACATTAATGTATTTATTGTAGAGTTTAGAGAGAACTGGGGAAACCGCAATGGCGCATTTACTAAGAGTATAGGAGGGATGATGTGTCTAGGTTTGTTATAATATTACAAGCAGAATAGATGATTTTCAGATAATCAAGTGTGGCTTCTGATCGCAAAGAGAAATTTGGGAAGGGAGCGGTTTGTTGAGTCTAATGTGAAGTTAGATGTAAACGGGCAAGCAGGTTAAGTTTCTCAGTTGTCATGCAAATAATCTCATGCATGTTGCATAGTATGAGAATTGTTGATTTTCTATTATTTTCCACATTATTATGAATTTTGCAGAAATCGTGAGTTTGTAATTTCTGGGATTAAATGCGTTTGGTGGTTATTCCTTCATGTGTACACCTTGGCTGCTGCTATTTCACCCTATTTTCTATAAACCTTTTTCTATTTGCACTTTACTTATGGCGGATAAATCTACATTTAAGTAATGACAGCTGTACTGGAAGAAGTGATCAATTGGAATGAAGCTTCTTGTGGGGACATTTAGTTCAACTGCTGCTTTGAACGATTCGATATTTTCATTCTCAGATGGACCCGTAGGATTAGAAAAAGATACAATTGAGCATATCTGACGTGACCCCTAATGGCTTCTCTCTCAGCTTTCTTTAAATAATTTGTCAGTTTGTGCAAATGCTAATCAAATTTGTTTTAAGAACTTAGGGTAATGTTTATTAATATCACAAGGGGATTAGTGATCTTGAGATGATTATGGGCATCTGTCAGATAATTTCTCAGAACTCGTCGGAAATATGTCTAAAATATAAGCTTGCTGATTCTGACGATCTGGAAAGCGAGACGAGAATGTGACAGTCTGTGTGAGGAAATGGGATATAAAAAAGCTATGTGCGTTGATACTATCTGCGTTTGTGAAGTGCGAGAGAAAAATTCAATTGGTGGACATTAAAGTCACCAAATACAACTATTTGGAAATTAATATCTAGAAAGTGCTGTATCTATGCAGTCAGAAATGTGCTAAATCAGAATACAATCCTATGTCTAGAGAACGTTAGAGAGAATAAAAGTAAATAAGGCTATGTTGCTAGGTTAGTCTAAAACACATGAAGGACTGGTCGTTTGATTCTAGTTTGAATTCTCTAGTCAAGTGCAAGGTGTTTTGAATATGGACTCATAATCTGTACATATATCTGAGTTCATAAAGCAAAGTGAGATGTCAGCACGCATGTTCAAGTGGTTAGAAGGATGAAGGTTCCTGTTCTAATCATGAAAAATACAATTTCAGATTAGATAGAAATACTTACTTCTTCTCTGTGATAGATTAACCTACGAAGGGCGATGTTATATATTTTATAATATACAATTAGTAGCATAATGAAATCAATGAATAAATACATAGAAAAATAATCACTAAATGAAATAGATAGTCTGGAGTCGAATTAAAGATTTTCACTTCAATTCACTCCTAACAATGAGTATTATTATTGGGATGACAGGAGTTACTATCTTTTAAGGGTTAAAGATTCGATTTATAATTTTTTTTTAAGTAAACGCTAAATTTGTTGACTTAAATGTTTGCATGCTGGTATAGTCAAAGATACCAGAGCAGGGAACGAATTCTGAAGGCAAGCGTCCCGAGAAGAGACAG
The DNA here is from genome assembly GCF_053919585.1 of Euprymna scolopes. NCBI lineage: Eukaryota > Metazoa > Mollusca > Cephalopoda > Sepiida > Sepiolidae > Euprymna > Euprymna scolopes. The sequence goes on along the minus strand of NC_136484.1, from coordinate 153,068,885 downwards.
TATATGAATAGAATATAACGTTTTTCAAAATTTGTAGACAAGTAAGGTTAAAGGGAAGGGGTTTCTGCTAATCGTTTTTTTTTTCAATGCATTTACATTGGGCAACACATGTTAAGTAATTTCACTGGTAAACAAGGACAATACACTATTTTGATGACGGTTGAGCACCAAGTACATTGTAGTCAATGCAGGATCTATTGGGGTAGAAATTCGTTTTAGCCTAGCAAATTAAACCCACATTCTCTGCAGCAGTATCTTGTTATATTTATTTCAATTCGTGCTTCCTGCTAATCTTCGATGAGACTTTCAGAAAAAGTGCTATCAGTTAATATTAATCTAGATTCAACTTCAATATTGAGATTTGTGTCGGCTTCAATAAAAGTCATGTTGTCGTAAACGTCGATGTATAAATTATAGAATATTCATCTTTTTGAAATCTGTTATGCATCTGGTTGTTTATTTCCATGAAGTCTGAAACAAAATTCCCCGGAATATGTAAAAACTATTTTTAGATATATTCTGATTTGATTCATCAACGACTTGTTATTTGAAGTTTTAGTCTAAAGCAAGCTTTAATTCAAATTTCAAATATTTACTAATATTTTCATTTCGCAACGTCATATATTAAGCTAAATATATTAATGTTACTATTAAAACGATCATGATAATATTTTCTTCAGAATTTTAGTCCTTTGTAAAGTCTAAATAATGTAGTGCTTTAAAACGGTTACATTTTTCCGATTTTATTATTAAGAACATTTTTCGTACATTAATTCACAAAACACTCATTTGTGGGGATTCATTAAAACGAAAAAGAGTAATTATTATTACCGAAATAATTTTATCTTAAAGAAAATATAGTCAAATAAATTTGATAAATGCATTTACTTTGTTTTACCGACCCATTTGTAAACTAATTTCGTGAAGAGTATATAGTAGATATTAAAAGCCTTTTAAGTTACGTAAATATCGATTCACCGCAATGCAATCATATTTGTTTGGTTAGTTACTATGTTATAATATTTAAATATGATTAAATAGTTTTTTTACTAATTTCTCAACTGAATTTCCTTTGTCAATAATTTATACTGTTAATAGCAATGTTTATCGAACAGAGCAACACGTCATACTAATAAAAATATTCACATTGATTGACGAATAAAAAAGCTTTGTGCGTAACATATTGTGCTATAATATAATGTGCGTAATATATTGTGCTATGTTAATGTGTTTGTGTTTTATATATGTGCATATACCCCGATAGTTTATGCAAAATATATATTTTTAAGTATATGTCTATTATAATATAGTTCAAATTGTAACAATTATAATCTCAATTCATGTAATTTTTTTTATCATAGAGATGTAAATAACGAATATATATATATATATATATATATATATATATATATATATATATATATATGGGAAGATGAGTGTGTGTGTTTAGTAAAAATATGAAATAAAAATTATTATGATTAATCATGCAATGGAGTTATTTAAATAGTAATGAAATACAGAATACGCTCATAATGTTTAAGCACGTTAATTGCATTTAAATATAATCATATTTAAATGTAATTAACGTGCTTAAACATTATGAGAGTGATTCTAAGTCAATCTCAAATATGTTGAAGTATCTTTTTTACATGTTTCTATTATATTTCACGGTAATTTAAATATATTTCAACCATATTTTAATGTCACATTTGCTGCCTTGTTATACGTATACTCATTATTTCTATCGTTTTCCTATGGGTTTCTTTGAGTGAATATTCATATAATATGTGACATCCTATTACGCCTATTTCAGCTGCAATACTCCCAATTAATGAACATTTAGTATCTTTAGTAAGTTTATTACCAGAAACGTAAATATTCCTACATTTAAATATACTATTTACATGTGAAACGTGCAATCATTTAATGCATAACTGAAAACTGTTCGCTAAAATAGTGTTGCATTAATCAATTAATTCGAATCATAATCAAACATGTAATTTGATAAATTTAGATAAAATTTGAAATCCTTAAGGAATTATTTTTATTTTATCTATCATAAACAATTACGTGTCGGATTTTTATTTGCTTCTATAAATATTCAGTAGGAATGATACATTTTCAGATAATGTTTAGATTTTAACTAGAAGGGAACAATTACTAACACGTAAATGCAACAGCATGAATAATCCTTTGGAATAAAAATAATTTGAAAAAGCTCCTGCATATTTTTCTTCAAGAAAATCTCTTAGAGCCTGTCATCCATATGGAGTTATATATATTGAGAGATCAGAGATAAATAAGGGTTTAGTTTTCCTTATTTTACTTTTGATTTTAATGGGTATAAGACATGCGCTCCGTCCATCCTAGGAAGAAAAAAATTCCTGCTATAATAATGGCTGGACTTGTGAAGTAAAGGGTGTGCAATACCCAAACACATTTTGAATCAACAATTCCTAGTTCTAGTAGCAAGGAGAATTCTAAGAAACAATGTCGAGATTAGCAGTGAAAACATACAGCACCTGGTATTGCATAATCGCCACCGTCACATAACCATGCTTAACGTTATGTAACTTCGGTGATGAAACAAGAACACTCCTGTTAACGTAATTATACCTGATATATATTAAATGTATGTATCAAAGTTGCATATAGGTGAGAATAGCGCACAAAAACATGAAATGTCACCCCGTTTTATTAATAGAGGCATATATACGTATAAACTTTGTGGACATGAAATGGTACTAATTATATTAATTAATATAGAGAGTCAGTATTTGGAAGAGTAGTACGAAAACATTAAGAAATAATTTCAGATCACAGATTGTATAATACTATCAACCGTAGCTCCTATAAAAATATATTATACACACACACACACACACACACACACACACACACACATATATATATATATATATATATATAATTATTTCTTTACTATAATAATTAAATATCTACAGACACTAGTGTTTCATCCTTTCGGGAATCTTCAGTGCAGGGTGTCACGATTAATACCCGTCGAACGATTCGAACCCCGCAACACGAGACATCTTTGGCTCGATTAGCGAAGACTTAATCAATTCAGCTACCATGAACCACGTAAAATAACGTTGAATTTAAACATTTTAATTTTAAATGTTCATTTACGTCAGTCAGACAGTGATCTAATCGTTATACGATTATCTATGCATTAAATTGGCCGACTTTAATTCAACTAAAAGTGCTCAACGATAAGAAACGAATTTCTTAAAATCTATATATATATATATATATATATATATATATATGTACATAAATACTTTCCTATAGGTGTACCACGTGTGTGAAATAAACCTTCACTTAGTTTGATTATATAACATAAATTAAGTACATTAGTCATGATTATAGCAAAAAGCATACAAATAAGAGCAAAGCACGATTTAAAATGCAACGTAAACATTTCTGATTCTACTGAGAGATTTGAGTCTCAATTAAGGGCTCGCCAGATTACGTGATATAGGCTTCTATTTCAAATCAAGATACATACAATTACGTAAATATCTCTCGCTTTTTCAGTAAAGTCATGCATTAATCAATGTATATGAATACAAGTGCAGCAAATATTTACAGTATATGACCGTATGTTCCTGTGTAATTTGGGATAAATACATAGCTAATGATGAGAACCTCTATCAGCCCTATTGCACAAACAGCAAAATATCATTAACTACTGCATTTCGATTGATAGACCATATGCTCATCATATAAACAACTCGGAATCTCTCTCCCTCTCTCTCTCTCTCTCTCTCTATATATATATATATATATATATATATATATATATATGCATGTATCCTTAATCTACTTCTCTTTCTTATCTCCTCTCCCTCTATATATATGCATATATATATATAGAGAGAGAGAGTTAGTGAGTGAGAGAGTAAGAGAGAGAGAGAGAGAGAGAGGTGGGAAGAGTGTGAAAGGGTGGCAGGAACATTTGGAGACACAACGGTAGACATTGCCAGTCACTATTTCCTCATAACCCTCATGTCTCGAAACTTTGATTGACACCAATATTGAGAACTCCACCTTTCGCATGCATATAGACACTCACAGCCTCTCATATATATATATATATATATATATATATATATATATATATATATATATATATATATATATATATATATATATATATATATATATATAGTAATTTATAAAATATATATGGCGATTAAGCTATACTGAATATTCTGCGTTTCATCCAACTATAGGATTCGTCTGGCTTATATACATTAAATGTTTGGATTCTTGTTCAATTTTTTATCAGTTTGTTCAAGCTGGGGATGGGGCATTCGGCCGTATGCCAAATATTCACTTATTTATTTTTACCGAATGATCGTTTTACATTGTGACCGTCCCTTCAAGTGCAATTGCTTTAATCTCTCTTGCACTTGGTCAATGTATATTTTACCAGGAAGTTTTTGAAATTTCTTTTCTCTGAGCTGCTCCTATAATTACTTGAATAGTAGAGATCTTCAAAAGATTCCGGATTCTTTTAATGCCATACATTAGATCTTGGCATTTCGTTATCTTTTCTCTCTCAGATCTGTTCAACCAAGCCTCATTGAGGACACTCATTCTATTAAGCTTGCTTCTTTCACTTTCTCGTTCCAGATCACTATGTAAGGTTTAATGGTTTCATTTCTATGGGTATGTTGCAGAAATATTTTTAATGTTGCAGAAATATTTTTAATCGGATGTGATTATATGTAAAGCAAAACATTAGATTTTATCATTGCTTTACTTTCTTGATTTGTTTTACCGCTGTTTCTATTCTAATTCTTTGAACAATAGGTAAAAGAGCTATGTACAGGTTCAATGACAAACATGTGTAAAGTGAATCACATATGTATGAAAGCCTGATTCAATTCCAGATTTCAACAATTTTATTATATACTAGCAGTCGTAAGATATGCATGAAAATAAAAATGAAATTCATGCATGGTATTAATTATTATAGAGAGAATGTCTATGGATTATAATAATGTAGCTAATGTATGGTAGAAATTTAAAAACTAAAAAAAATATGAAATATATTACTTGCGTGTCATCAACTAGAATATATATATATATATATATATATATATATATATATATATATATATATACCTTGGGTAAAGATCAATCGCAGTATATTGTATATTATAGGCGTAAATCTAATAGGAATAGTGCGTGTTCTATTTAACCCTCGTCTCATCGCTTTCTTTTCACAGTCTGATGGATGATAATTATAACAGACGTGTATTATTCACGATTCGTCTTTATATACTTTTGTTGAATTGGTTACGGCCGCCATTTATTTTTCCAGTTTCATTATAAAACTTTTTTTTATTGTTTGTGTTAATACTTTTTACCGTTATAACGTAACATCGACTCTTTCGGTTAATTACTTGTCTATTTAAAGTACTGCGATCGTCAAATTCGATAAAGTCACACTAAAGACTTAAATGTAGTACGTAATGCTCCATTGATTAATCAAGCAGAACTATAACGTCAAGATCAGGAAAATGTAGAATAACTTTAAGAAATGAGCATTTTAGAAAAGTGAGCTTGTTGGTCGTTCTTGACTATAGTCAATCACTCCACTTAAGTAAAATCTATGAGTCCAATGATTTAATGTCCGAACATAATCTCTATTCACACCAATCAGGTGTAAAAGATTCTGAAACACAAATAATTCTTTTACCAATAGCAAAGAAATAATTTAACGCAATACATACAAATCCTATAGTCTCCGACGGTGTCCATTACATCACCGGACGCTAAGTTACATAATTCCACAGTATTTTATATGTTACTTTTACGTTATATAAATAGGTGTATTAATAGCTTCTCCGAAATTAGGACAGGAATAAGCTTCCATGCATTAAATACAAGAGTGTTTTTGTAGTATGAAAAAAGTTAGCGGCTATTGGCATAAATTAGTGCTTGAAATATGCATCGATTGCATACTTTCTACAGAGAAGTGCATTTCTTTTATATTCTTGTGAGAATGCTCACGCACGCGCATATACACACATACACACACGCACATAAATCGAAATAAAATACTAAAAAATAGTGCGTCTTTTTAGCATGCTCAGCAATAAAAATATACTCTTTATTCGAGTGAAAATTATAGTAAAAGAAATATAACGATTCTGAATAAAATGAATTGATTTAAACGCTGCATAAAATTCATGACTATATATATATATATATATATATATATATATATATATATATACATATATATAATGATTGTGTGGTTTTCTTTTATAGATGTATATCAACTGAAGAAACTGAGCTTATTAGAGAGTGTTCATGAAGGGCATAGCAAGTATATAGTATGTTTATTATTCACCATTATTGATTACATATCAGGATACATATTTCAGTAGAAATGTAAAGTTCAGAGAAAGATGATGTATATACATACATAAGATGAAAATTGAATCTACCTATATATATATATATATATATATATATATATATATATATATATATATATATATATATGGTGATTTATTAATTAAATAACTACGCGCCATCTCATGGAATAAAAATATCAATCATAGAAGTGTCTATCTTTTAACATAGTAACCAATTAATCGTGTGAGCCACGATTCCACCTATGTATATATATATATATATATATATATATATATATATATATATATATATATAATAACAATTCCGCGTGTTGCTACTCTATTTCCTGCTAATAAGAGGAGATAACACCCACACACCCTCACTATATATATATATATATATATATATATATATATATATATATATAGTGAGGGTGTGTGGGTGTTATCTCCTCTTATTAGCAGGAAATAGAGTAGCAACACGCGGAATTGTTATTTGAGCATAAACTTCGATTGTGCAACTACATTTACGTTCATTTTGAATTAGAAATCATATTGCTATCTATAAAACTGACTTTAAGATATTTCGGCTTTGAGGTGGTATATAAAAAAAACTAACATCTTTTTGTGTAGGTTTTAACTGCATCAATATTCACTTCAAGAATTAAATTAAATTTCGACGGATCACGAAGTCAACAAACAAACATCCTCAGTTACCTTTGATATTTTAAAACATAACTTGAACTATTATGTTTTAGTTCTCTATTCTATTTCTATTTCGATTGCTTTCCTTATATTTTACTTTCTCTTATACTATCCGTTTTCTCTGTTTCTACTTTTGCATTTTTACTAATGTTTGTTTTTCTCTCCGGTTTTCACGCACTTTCTTTCTGTCTTCCTCTGTCTTCCCCCTTCTCTCTCTTAAAATACACACACACACACACATGAGCATACGCACACGCACGCACGCACGCACACACACACACATATATATATATATATATATAATGCATTTATATAGTCATCATGCTGTAAAATAAGCAAATTATAAAATAAAAAGCTAATTTAAATATTTACATTCTCCCTTTCACTTCACTATCTCTTTATACACTCACGTACACATTGATACGCACGCAATGTTCACCCTTCCGCACATAAACTCGCGCACAGACACGCATACACACACACACACATATGTGTGTGTGCATGTATAAATATATATATATATATATATATATATATATATATATATATATATATAACTGTGTGTCTGTGTCGATAATATATCCCTCAAATAATATTCTCGTCTTTGTGAATTGGTAGCATTCTCTCTATATCCGTCTCTTTCTCTCTCTTTCTCTCTCTTTCTTTCTATGTGTGTCTCTCTCGCTTATATATATATATATATATATATATATATATATATAAATTTGAGTAGTTTCATTGCACTAACATTGATATTAAAAGCCTGATTTTTCAATTAAAAATTATTAAAACGAACTTCTTAATATACTCAATCATGGATATGCGAGTGACTATATAGACGTTAACAGATTTCGATATTTCTTAAAAATAGTGTTAATTACTTATTCTTTACTCATGGTTTTTTTTTAGAAGACTGGTCTAATCTCACTATTACGCTGAAGTTTATTTATGCATAGTTTTTACATTCCACATAATTGCGTAGAATGTAAGATGAAACCTTTTAAGCACATGAAACGTAATCTTGTCAGTATGTGTGAGAAAAAAATCTACGATGTTTCTCCCAGGAGATTTTGGTTATCCAGTTAAAATTTGATATATACAGTATTAAAACCTCTAGCACACTTTCGATTTTTTTTAGCCGGCAAAAATTTAGTCGGATAAAAATTCTAACCAAAAGTTGACCTTAGCAGGATAAGCTGAATAAAACTTTGCTCTTACTGTTACTTTTACGCATGCGCAAAATTAAAAAATATAACTCAAAATTACTTAACTTTTAATATTTCTTATTCCTCTGTCGGTAGCTGAGACGTTAACGACACTGGATAGATAAATAACGACTAAGGCTTGGACTTTAAACGTTTTGATGGTGATTCTAACGGATAGTAGCCTAGACATATTTTTAAAACTTTTGAAATCATTACTATGCATTGAATAATAATCAATAGAGAATTGGCTCTCTAATTATAAATAAGAAATATGCATGAAATAGAATAAAAATATTCATGCGTATTTTACGATCGAGCAAGGCCAAACAGTTTGCTATTATATATATATGAACACACACATGTGCATATATTATTATTATTATTATTATTATTATTATTAATATTATTATTATTATTATTATTATTATTATTATGTTATAAAGATAAATAAAATACAAATGCATTTTAATAGTTATATTTGATTCTAACTAGCCAGTCATTTTGGAACATTATCGCTGTGTTCTTTCTTAAGTTTAAATTCTAACTGATTTCAGCGATTTTATACTCTATTTGCCCGTCGCTGTAGAACTAAGCGCTTTTACTTCACAATTGTGACACAAATATTGATAAATGCTAATGTTGATTTAATTTTAATGATATAAATATGTTAAATGTACAGGTAAACATGAATATCCAATGATTAGCCTTTTCTCAGAACATGCTCATAAACGACCCCAAATGCTCCCACATCTTTATACAAATGGTAGAACTAAATTATACCGTAATAATGCAATTATATTATAAAAATAAATCAACATACATTTCTATAAAAGTAAATGTCACACTCCCATCAATTGCACTAATATTTATGCTCTGCTGAACTACTTTTATATGTAAACTGATATCATAGAGTTACATTTTGCTATAAATAACTAGACAGAACTCTAATTCTAAACCAAAGGGGAGGGAGGCCTCTTCACACTTGGATGACAACCTTCCTAGAGCTGGTGACTCAAAAAAATTACCGGTTTTCAAACCTAAACTGCTTAAGGAGTAGATAGGCTGTGTCTATCGTCCGGCTTCCATACTCCTTCTTTGCCTATTAGTCAGGCGCAGAGACGCTATCACAATAATTCGACATAAACACTCAGTTCTAGATCTTGTTTCTTGTCTAGGGCAATGAACGCCATTTTTTCCATTCCCGACGCATCCCACCCCTCAAAACTGGGACAGGGGAGAGCTTGGGTATCACAAATGCCTGTGCAATTAGATTGGATTGACCTTCTTCTGATGGGTTGAGAGTACCGGATTGACAGTTCCTGGCTGTTGTTTCCGACTGATAGTACAGACACCCTAACTCTTTGGTAGCGCTTAGAGCGGCTGCTCCATCAATAGTTGTATATCAGGTTGTTTGTAGTGCCATGTCGCGCATGGAAAGAGACCCTGCACTCATCCCCGGTGGGCTTTCCTGGGGCCACAATCCTAGTTGAAGAAAGGTCAGCTGATGGTCTACTTGTGTTGCACCTCTAATACTCTGCAAAACCTCTTGTTCAGCTCCCCTTAACCTAAACTGAAACTCTTTAAAAATATGATGATAATACAATCTAAAAATAAGCTTAAACCAGATTCAGGGACAAACAAACCCAACTTGCCTCCGCCCTTGGGGCTTGCATTCACGAACATCCGTGGGCTTAGAACTAATTTAGCTGATGTTGAAGCATTTCTCTTAAAAATACCCCGGATATCTTAACACTAAATGAGACTAACATACACTCCTCCATCCCTTCTAATTACTTTAATATGCTTGGATATCTCCCAATCTGCCGTAAGGACTCTGACAGACATATGCACGAACTTGGAGTTTACATTCGTAATACCCTTCCCTTGGCTAGAAAAACAAACCTAGAATCGGACGATGAAGTCTTTATGTGCTTTAGACTAAACATGCAACAGAACATTAGCTAATTTTATTTTCTCTACCGCTCTTTCTCGACCCAGGACTGCACCATAATAAACAAAGTCGCTGACAGCATAGACACAGCACTCTCCCTCGACACTAGCGCATGAGTACATGTATTTGCTGACTTTAATGTCCACCACAAAAACTGGCTTGGATTCTCTACTTACACAGATGCAGCGGGCAGCACAACACAAGCTTCTCTATATTTCACTCAATATCACAAATGGTTTCGTTTCCAACCCGTTTCCCTTACCAGCAAGAACAACACGCATCACTTCTAGATCTGTTTCTGACCACAGTTCTCGATGATGGTATAAAGTATGCCGACAGTCTACTTCGGAACGCTGATCATGCAGTGATAATGGTTGAAATCGCCCTATATTCTGGAGCCAAAACTGAAGCAACAGTGCTCAAAACAATGAGATATTATAAAAAGGCTGATTCCCTATGGGGAAATATTTTTTTCTCTTCCTGAGATGCCCCATGGGGAAATATTTTTCTCTTCTTGCTGAACAGTGCGCAAATGAGGCCACTGAATAATTCAAAACTGCAATTGAAGCACATGTTCCCATGCGGAAATTGTATAGCAACCCCACTCTCCCCAATGGTTTACTTCTATTGCGCAACTGTCATTGCTCAAAGGCAGCATGCATACCGCAGATTTAACCGACATGAATCCATTTAAAACAAACAGAAGTATATAGAAGCTAGAAAAAACGTTAAGAAAGAAATAGTGACAGTTAAGAGAAAATGTATTGAAACCATTAAAAACGCATCGAAGCACAAAAACTAGGAACTCGTAACTTCTGGAAAATCTACAGTAGCAATAATTCCCCCACTAACCAACAATCAGGAGGTTGTTTGCTCAGAAACCGGGAAGGGACCATGTTTGCCAGTTGGTTTGCCTCAAACTCCACACTGGACCCACTCCACCACTCCCTACCTGACTTTTCTATGCGGACAGACGCCATGCTAGACGATCTGAAAATCGCCCCTGCTCAGGCGCATGCTATCATAAAAACCTTGACACTTCAAAAGCATGTGGACCCGATTTCATCTCAGCTGTGCTATTAAAAAAGTGCTCAGCCGAAGTAGTTTCAGTTCTCGCCAAACTCTACAACAAATGCCTTAATGAATCTTCCTTTCCGGGCTGTTGGAAAACTGTCTCTGTGGTACGAGTAGTCAAGAATTCTGGCGAAAGAACTGACCCATCAAATTATCGCCCCATTGGCCTCCTCACACTTTTTGCCAAAATATTTGAGACCTTAATTAACCATGCTCTAGTCCATCATCTTAAGATGCTAAACTTCTGACTGACTAACAATATGGATTTAGACAAGCCCATTCCACAGCAGACATCCTGACTGTAATCTATATATATATATATATATATATATATATATATATATATATATACGCATGTGTGTATGTGTTTATGTATGTATGCGTAGCAAGTATGCCTTTGTGCGTTAAATATACATTTTTCCTCCTAATGAGAATTTGAATTCTTCTCGTTCTCAAGCCTCACATGAATTCCATGGTTAATCAGGTCCGAATACATGGTTCAATATATATATATATATATATATATATATATATATATATATATATATATATATATATATATATATATATATACACTTTATATTTAATATGTTACACAATTTATAACGTATATTATAGTTAAGGTATTGTAGACGATAATGCTCCCTATCTTAGGTTGACCATTTGGGAAATGATATAGACATTACCATTAGCGTATGAAGCGATGCTGTCTGTGCAAACAAATTAAGCTTAGGTACTATGGACAATGTCAAAGCATTGTTAATTCACTGCCCGCATAGCAGCTGTATAGCGCAAAGGTTAGAAGCTCCGACTCTCATTTGGGCGATCAGATTTCTTCTTTTTTTTACAAGGTGGTCACCACTTGTCAAGGCCCGGAAGCCACTCAGGGATAAGGGTTATTGTACGTGCAGTACGTTAGTGTGGAGATTTAATAAAGTGTCTACTTAAGGGGGCGGTTCGTCAGGAATCTCTTTACGTTGTACGTGAAGACATTCAGGTTGTAGTCAGGTTGGAAGCAGGCAGACGGAACAGAGTTCCAAAGACGTGCAGTTCTAAGAAAGAAGCTTTGTTCATAGAATCTACATTTTGATTTAGGCATAGATAAAGAGCGCGGAAAGTTTTTGACAGTGGATTAAGCTAGACGGGTGTTTTTCGTAAAAGATTGGCGAGGGGGGGCAGAGATTGGAGTTCAGACGAGCACCTGCCATGGAAATAAAACAAAAGTAAGCTTGCAACGTGTCTTCTGTGGGAGAGAGGTTTCGATCCTGGCCTGAGGTAGTTGCTTGTCTAGCCGCACTGATGAGCTGTGAAACAGCGAAATAGTAATGTGTGTGGATGCCTATATATATATATATATATATATATATATATATATATATATATATATATATATATGCTAGCAAAAGTACCCGTCGTTGACTGGGTTCAAAAACACCCTACAGAAAATGGACTCTGATTTATTAAATTAAGATAGGTTATGGAAAAGAAGGGTTGTAAAGAGATAACTCCGAATTTGGGGGTATCAAAACCAAAGCAAAATATGATGAAAGTAAAAATAAAATAGATAAACCCCATAATTTATTATACCATACCTGTTCACACTGAAACACTTATCACGATATTCTGTGGATCTATATTAAAAAAAAAAAACTTGTTAAACTTTGTGACATATTTCCATTCTATGGAGGTCAGCCGCGAACGAACACCCCATAATTTTATTATGCAATATTTCTTCAAACTGAAACATAATTATCAAATTATACTTACGCAGATAGATATGAAAAGTCTTTATTAAAGTTTGTGCCTGTTTCAATTCTATTGAGGCCAGGCGCGAATGCAGACCCCACAATTTTATTATACTATCCCTATTTAAGTTAAAACATACTTATCAATGTACTATTATGTACATCTATAGCAAAAACACTTGTAAACGTTTTATTTTAATTTTTTATTTTTTTATTTCCATACTTTGTGGACCAGGCGCGTACGCAGACTCCACTCCGGGTTTTTATGAAGCCACATAGGTGACGCGTGATCGCGCATTTTGAAAATCTGGGTAGTTATTTTTGTGTATATCTGTTAGAAGCGTTGAGTAACATTTGAAGAATAAAACATGTATAAATACATTTGAAGCCAAAATTGCAACGCGAATTTTTTTTATAAAATAAACAGGTGCTTATTTTAAAAAAATATATATTTCGGAGCAAGACTCCTTTATCAATCCTTTTTTTTTCTCTTCTTCCTCGACATGATGTAGTTGAAGATAGTTCGATGAAGATCCACGTGATGTTGTTAACTGAGGGGTTTTATGAAGCCGGATAAAAAAGATATATTTCTTTAAAAATAAACCACCTGTTTATTTTATATAAAATTTCGCGTTGCAATTTTGGCTTCAAATTTATTCATACATGTTTTATTCTTCATATATATATATATATATATATATATATATATATAGAGAGAGAGAGAGAGAGAGAGAGAGAGAGAGAGAGAGTGACATTGTCTGTTTGTGTGATGAACGGTCTCTATAAAACTTCTTTGTCAGCTTTTCGTCTATGGACTTGATCATTGATATATAGGGGATTTAGACGTGAACCAACATTGATTTGTTTTAGGCCACAATAATAGTTGCTAAAGGATCAAAATTGAAAAAAAAATGGAACATAGTAGACGTCGACTTAGTGTTCCTCTACGCATGAGCAAATGTATATTTATTGGTTTAATAAAAAAGAAAATACGCTTTTTATATGCTTATGGATGTGACTCAGAGGGCAATAGCTAAAATGAGAGAAATACATTTTCGTTTTGATGGCAATTTCTATTCTCTTTCCCCCTTAGAAATCATTACTGTGTATCGGGTACAATGTGATGATCAATACAAAAATTGGCTTTGTAATAATAAATACGAAATCTGAATGGATTCGAATATTATATTTAAACTTATTTTTCGGCTGAAGCACGCCATACACGCACTACTATATATGTGGTATAATATAAAAATCGCCAGAGTATTGGCTCTATTATAATAAATCCTAAATATTAAAAAATAAGGTATTATGTTTAAGCGTTATTTCCGACTGAGTAATGCCGGGTGGTTTTCAAGTTGGAGACTATTTAAGAATAAAATGTTTTATTCTTTACGAAATGGAATGGCCATGAGCATAATTTCGTTAGTGAGGCTTTTGACACTCTTTATTTAAGAGAAAAATAAAAATGAAAACAGAATCAGATGTATGTTTTATCATGGAGTTACCTGCATATTTGCCAGCCTATTACTTAAGGCATACTGACTCGGCCTTTTCTTAGTGAATATTTTGCATCCTTTTTTATAATTAATTGGAATTTATATGTAATATTTCCGGTATAAAATTTATGACATTAATTATATTTAAGAAGGTGTATGTTATCGGGATTTCGCAATGCAGTTTTATGACGGAAATATTTCTCATCTATTTACAATTATGATAGAATTTTTTACAGCATTTAACATAAATTTACGGCCACATATTACTAAGTTTGTACGAAAGTCAGTTGGATCATTGTATTTGACTACCAATGCAAATATATGTATTTACAAGAGCCTGGTGCCTCTTAATATAGAGTAGTGTGCCATATTTAAAAAAAGCAACTCTTAGCAGTCTATCGTGTCTTACCAAAGCGATTTCGATATTTAGTTATTTTCCTTAAAACCACCTTTCTCATAGAAATACATCGCTAGTCTTTGTCTACTCAATAAGCATTTCTATGACTGATACGGGATTCAACTACAAGTTTTGAATCTATCCGAGATAAACCATTTCTTTACATGGGAGTCACTCCTTATCAAGGCCCAAAGCGACTCTAGGATAAGAATTAATAAGTGTACGGTCGTTATTAAAACAACAGCATATTAATAGTTAGTGGTTTAAATGGGGTAGAAATGGATATTTTGAGGGTTGGCTCTACGAGAACTAGTTTAAAGACGGCCATATTGTAGTTAGCTGAGAAAGTAGGCGAGCATAATGGAGTTTCACAGGCGGATGATTCTAGAAAAAAAGCTTTCTTTATGGAATCTGCTTTTAAAGTAAGGAAAAGATAGTGTGTGGGGGGAAACTGTTGATGGCCGTTATAGCGAGACCAGTGATTTTGTAAAAGTTTGCCAAAGGGGGGGGGCATAGACAAGCGATTGCAATGATAGTAACGCTAGAGCAGAGAGAGGCTCACGAGGTCTCCCCTGTAAGAAAGAGTTTATAGGGATGAAAAAGGGGCATCGCCTACTATTCATAACCCAGGACTCTTCTAGCTACTACCACTGGATTTTTTTCACTTCACTCAAAAAATAAATAAATAAATAAATAAAATTGTTAAAAAAAGCAATGAAAAGTGATGTCCCACAGGAATTACCATATTTAAATAACATCGATATGGAATTGACTGTCTTCGGTCTACAGGTATATGTCTCTGAATCAAATATTATGTTATGTCTAATTGACCTGTTACGGAATCAAAGTCTGTCCCTTACATTAATATCTGCAACGCTTTGATCATATTCTTAAGTACCAGCTGGCAATTTCTCGGGCTTGGTGAATGGTGATCCATTCTTATAAAGACACTTTTTCATTAGGGGTTTGCATATCGTATCCTCTCTAAGTAAATGCTGAAGAGTGTTAATTTTTTCTAGATAAGTATCGTGCACACATTTCTCAATGACGAAGATTAGATTTAATCATAAAGCCTTCTTGGAAAATTCAGGATATACTTTCTTAGTTATGTGTTGCTTTGACTAGATCGTCCTCATATGAATCTGGGCGCTTCTGTCTCGCAGCATCTCGCGTCAGGTCTTTATTAGCTAACGGTTTAATAGCGGGTCTTTTAACTTAACCACCGCACAATAAGACTAAATTAAACACGTATTTATATACCTTGATGCGATGTAACTATCACTATTAATTTTAAATATTATTCTGATGCGAGATAACTACATGTTTATATTACAGATAAATCATATGTAACTAATCTGTATAATAAATAAATCATATGTAACTAATCTGTATAATAATTAAATCATATATAAATAATCTGTATAATAAATAAATCATATGTAACTAATCTGTATAATAAATAAATCGTATGTAACTAATCTAATAATGTAATGTAACTAATTTAATAATCTAATAATCAAATAAAATGTACATTACAGATAAATCATATGTAACTAATCTGTATAATAAATAAATCATATGTAACTAATCTGTATAATAAATAAATCATATGTAACTAATCTGTATAATAAATAAATCATATGTAACTAATCTGTATAATAATTAAATCATATATAAATAATATGTATAATAAATAAATCATATGTAACTAATCTGTATAATAAATAAATCGTATGTAACTAATCTAATAATGTAATGTAACTAATCTAATAATGTAATGTAACTAATTTAATAATCTAATAATCAAATAAAATGTACATTACAGATAAATCATATGTAACTAATCTGTATAATAAATAAATAATCAATCTGTATAATAATTAAATCATATGTTACTAATCTGTATAATATCAATTTCAAATTCAGAGTGAAATAAGATTAACTTACTGGGAAGAGATATTATTTAAACCGCACTTATATATATATATATATATATATATATATATATATATGTATATATATATATATATATATATATATATATATATATATATATATATATATATATATGCACAGTCCACATTACCTTACACTCTTCAGTTAAAAATCTTACGAAATGTATATATTCATTAAATCCTTTTTACTACAGCGTAATTTATTTTTCAGAAATATCAGATCTACCGTTCATTTTTATTAATGGGTTATGAAACGCTTGATATCCGATATTAATTTAATTCAGTAGAACACAGTAGTATGTTGTATTAGCCCAGTTACGCACATCAAATAGTCTGCGTTGGATCTAAAGAATTGTGGTGTGAAATGATTCCCGAACAGATAAGACGAGAAAGATTTTCACCGGCATGTTCAGATTTCGCGCCCAAAGCTTTGCGCTTAATTTGGAACAAAGCCATCTTTGTCTACCTTTTCCTTTCTCATGATTTAGGAATTTACTGCAATGTAGCCAGAGCAATTGTGAAAATCATGATCGGCTTGCAGCTCTGATAAACAGAAGTAAAACGGCTGGCAAACTGCCAAACTGAATAGTTAGGATATAAGAAAAAAAAACGAAAGGTTTTGGATATAATCCAGCAGTAAATCTATTCGACTCTCTTATATTTCATATGATAGCTATACCATATGTTTTCACTCGTCCTGTTTTAGTAAAATAAAATAATTTCTCACCCCACGCAGGATAATTCCGTATATTAATTTTCCAGAGGAATACTAAACCAATATTTCTATTAATCTTATTAGTCAACCCATTGTTCTCATCTTGATTATTTTTCGCACAACGGTTCGGTTGATGTAACCTTATTTATGTGCGTCCACTCAAACTAGGTAATGTTTATGTCGAACTATGAACCATTATCAGGTAAAGTTCTTTATTAATTTGTAATTGTCTTTTTATATCACATTATGCCACGTAGGTAGCAGATACATGATAAATGATAATCAGCTAAAACAGTCAAAATTGAATGGAAAGTTTGATCCTACGTACGTACTATATAAACGATACAAGTATATATATTAGGTATAAAATGTGGTAGAATAATTATAATTCTTTCTATACGCGTAAATGGATATACATACAAAAGGATTTTAGACTCCCTTACTTTCATTTTGAATGAAATAGTGCACGGGTAATTGATGAGTTGGGTTTTCTACACTCACACTATGTCTACACACATTGAGAATCCGTGATACAGCGAAGTACTATGTTAATGCCCACTAAACGTGTGAGAGGCAGGTGTTCAATCACCAGTTAAACGCTCAAAGTTACACTTAATCCACTTTTGATTATGATGCAAGTATGATCATGCAAGCATAATTATGTGTGGATCAAGCGTAAATTAAGTAATATCGGGAAAGGAGTGGAGCTGCCCTTTGAAATCCAATAGTGAAGACAATTATATATATATATATATATATATATATATATATATATATATATATATATATATATATATATATATATATATATATATGTGTGTATGTGTATGTACATAGATATATGTACGAATATAAAATGTATGTGTATGGTAAACGTTTTAGTCTTTCAAAACGAGCAAAGGTTATAACTCGTTAATTCTTACTACGTTTCGAATGAAATAATAATCACTTTTTTATCCATAGCAATTCTTTAATTTGTATCGAATGTATATCATAATACGTATTTCGCTGTACCTTATTAGAAACATAATATATACAAAATTTATGCCAAATCTCCCAGTAGTTTCCGAGAAAAAGTAGCAAAGACACACCTACAGACAGAGAATCTAAATTAAATATAACAATAAATAGAGATAGAAAAGATGGGGAGACGTTACAGAGAAGGAAAATTGTCATTTATTATTAATAATAAGCGACCCAGATAGACACTTTAATATATGCAGATTCCATTATCGTTCTAAAATAACATTTTAGACGGACAAGTTTTATGTTTACAAAGGAAGTATCTGAAATTATGTGTGGTGATGTATGGATAAATCATTGTTTTATATCAAGTAAAATTAATTTTAAATATGTATGCCGATTAAGTATGTGATATGCCATAACATTATTATTTATTTATGCTGACACAAAGCAGTGATTACGTTTGAGAAATTTGTATTCATTGATAGGTTTAATTTCATCTGTTTACAACATAACTCGAGATTGCAGGTAATGTCAAAAATCATAGGCTATTTGTTTTATACATATACTACCAGGCTCTAAGCAAGCTGTGTTCGTGTATATACGATTCTATAGTAGAACGTGGACAAGGAATGTTTAAATATTTCCCTTGTACCATTTACTGGCAACTTGTTATGACAAGAAATAATAAAACCGATTCTATTAAAATAACAACGAGCAATATGTATGACCAGTTTCTTATTTCATTTACAGTTGGTAGGGTATGCCAACAAGATTATAGCATAGTTGGCAGAAATAATTCCAGTAAATCACTACTGGAATAATATTATGAAAATACTTTATGTATTTTCAAATATCAATATGGAAAGGGGTAACTCAATCTCTAGAGCCCCGAAAACAAAAACATTGCCCTAGTTTTGGATCTTCTTTCGTCGAGTCATAACATTGTTGCACAGACAAAAGAGCTGTTTATCGAAAAAGTTGCAAAATGTAAATTCAGACAATTTTCACACTTAGTCCTTATCTCAAATTATATAATGTATGGCTATATATATATGGTACAGAGGTACTTAACATCTGCAACTATCGTTTGCAATTTGTCTAAGTTTAGAAGGCAATTTTCTTTCTTTCCTACACTGTTATAATTTCTGGGCTTGATGAAAACAACAGTTGAGATCCTATTATTATTTGATTGGTGCAAAACTAATGTCGTTTTTATAGACATAGTTGAACGAAAAAATACACATTATGTTTGCACCATCATATACATATAGCTCTTATTTAAACAGAGTTGTTATCTATGCACTTATAAAGTTGGTATTTCTGTCGCACTGACATTGATATTAATAAGCTACTTTATCTATTTAAAAATTATAAAAACGCACTTATTAAAATAGTCAGCTATGTATATAGGAGCAGCTTGATAAATGTTAAATAATTTGCATATTGGATGATTGGTTTCATTAAAGTATTACTTTCACTTCTTTTCTTGTATCTTTTTTGCATTTTGCATAAATACGAAGCATTTAAGATGAAATATTCTAGCACGTGCATATATATAAATATATATATATATATATATCAATATTGATATACGATCGAACCAAATCAATCCGTCTGTTTTAACTGAACATAAGGGTTCTCTAGAAATAGCTATGCATAGCTTAGCTACCAAAGTGTGTACTTTTTATTTTAAATATTATTTAAAAACAAGTTTTGATAAAAAGTAATACACACTTACTAATATAAATATATATATATGTGTATATATATATATATATATGTGTGTGTGTGCGTGTGTAACTAGAATCACCTACTACAATATAATCGCTTAACAAAAATATATTCCACCGAATCGCAACATATTGTTATAGAACAGTTAATAGCAAAACTATGCTATATAAGTAGAGGAATTTAGTTTAACACAACATATATTCTATTCACAAATGTATATTGTACTGTACGCACACGTATATCGGAACAAACACACGATTTAAGGTCTGCTATGAAATTTCTTTATTTTCTGTCATTTCTCCGACATTTTATTGTCATGTATATTTGTCTTTCCAAGCAAAAATTTTATATTTTGTCTGAGGATTATATGCAAGAAAAGAATAGGTATTTTCATAATAATAATCAACTGTGTCTGCATAACGAAATGGATCTATGAAAAACGTACCGAATTTTAACATGCCGGAGGAGCTGTTTTGTATGAAAAATAAATATTTAGATATTTTGTTACTATACTGTTATTATTTTATATATGCTCCGTTATTATGTTTAACATATATAAAAGTTCTAAGCAAAAAGAGTCGGTATATACAAAGAGTGAAATATACTTATATATATATATATATATATATATATATATATATATATATATATATATGCGCTAGCAATGATTGTATTCTAGTTATTTTCAGTAACACATTGCAGAATAAAAATGTTTATCATAAATGTGTAAGGGATCATTTCAAAAGCGATATTAGCCGTCCGCCACAGAAAATATCACTAAAATTAGTAACACATAGTTATTTAGTAAATTAAAAAGGACTTTGAATGTACGAGATATTCTGCAAGCAATGAGCAGCAGACAAACTTGACGTGCAGCATGAAACACCATGAAAAATCGATTTCTTTTTCTACCGGTTGTTACTGTGTTAAGGCACGAAATTCCTGCACTACTGATTCTACTTTTAATCCCTGTCTGCAATTATACTTTCGCCCACTTGAGCGAAATAAAGACAGTTATCGAAAATCGATTACCTACCATTCATTATTTATTTATTTCCAGTTATCTAGCATTGTGGCTGGTTACATTCAATAAGTATACACGCCGTGGCACTCACGTTCTCAACTGAATGCAATACTCTCTCCCTCATTCTCTCTGTCCTTCTCTCTCTCTCTCTCTCTCTCTCTCTATATATATATATATAGAGAGAGAGAGAGTTGAGAGAGAGAGAGAGAGAGTGGCGCCAAATAGAAAGTCAGCACTTGTCATTTTTTCAGAAACCCCAAATTTAGAGTAAATTGAATGTAATTGTTGAAACAATATATGCCTCATTTGATTCGCCTTTTATTCCTCTATTATTTTACCTGTTCATATTAGACTTTTAATTGAAGTATCCTAGTGTTCTCGTCAATATAAAAAAATTAACGTCAAATCGAGAAGGCAAAGAAACAAATCAGCTTAAAACTAACTTTAATTATTCACCTTTTAAGCAACTAAGCATCTCTAATTGTTGATGTTGTTTCAGGTTATACAGCGTAACATTTAGTCCATATATTTCGACTTTCTTTTAATGATCGTCAACAGTTCATTTATCTCCACCTGTCTGGTTCATCCCATTGAGAAATTTGCTGCAATT
Source organism: Euprymna scolopes (assembly GCF_053919585.1). Classification (NCBI taxonomy): domain Eukaryota; kingdom Metazoa; phylum Mollusca; class Cephalopoda; order Sepiida; family Sepiolidae; genus Euprymna; species Euprymna scolopes. Next base: position 153,046,913 of record NC_136484.1, on the reverse strand, counting down.
CGAAATATGATGAGAAAACTGTAGGAATGACTGTGCAAAAGCACAAAAACAATGGCAGTGTTTGTGATGCCCCTAAATCTAGTAGTACTTGCGTTACTTCTTACAGGGAATATCCGAAACCTGAGATTTGAAACGGCTCCCAAATCCAACAAATGTAATATTTAAAAAATGCTCTCTTTCTACAGTTTAACACACATTAGAGGAATTTAATTTCCGAGGTTGTGTTGCAAGAAGCAAGCCATTTATTTCTGTAAAGAACAGACAGCGCCCTCTAGATTTAATCAGGTGCAATGAACATTATGTCTCTTCATATTGGTCGAAAGTAATTTTTAGCGACGAAAGCAACTTCAATAAGCTAGGCAGATGGTAGACAGTACATTCGTCAAAGGAAGGATGAGGAGTTCACAGTTTCAACGCTGCAAGGCGGTGGAGGTCTTCTTCTGGTGTAAGGCGGTTATAAGTCTCAATGGTTAAGGGCCTATAGTTCGCTTGCAAGGTTAAACAAATTCGACCAAATAAATGAATATGTTGACCGAGCATTTTCTATCCCACTTTGACCGGAATTTGGATGATAATCCCATCTTCATGCAGGATAATGCTCCCAGTCACACAGCTGGCAATGCCAAGAGGTCCTTTGACGAGCATGATATTCCGTATTTGGATCGGCCTGCAAAATTTCAAGACCCCAATACTATTGAAAACCTACGCATTATATTAGGAAACAGCTTAAATGATAAAATTTCAATTCCTGAGTACTTTGGACAAAAATGAAAGAAAAGTGGGATGCCCTTTCAGCTCTCCGCAGACTAATTCAAGAACTGTCCGAAATCTCGCAAGCTGTCAAATTACAGGTCTATGCTACTAAATATTAACTAGTGTGTTGTGTTCCTGTTGTATTTGTGTTGCATTACTGTTCTAAACTTACATTTAAATAACATTTTGTTTATTGTGCGGGGTTTCTTTTTTGCCTTCTCTATTTGATGTAATATTTTTAAATTGTCATGTACATAAGGATACTTTATTTAGAAGTCAAATATAAACAGTCAACATTCTAGGGACAAGAGGGCAAATACAATAAGGTATATATTGTTAAAACAGTTACATTTAATCTAGTTTAGATTTACGGATTTTGACAGGTGCGGAATTTTTTTGCGCCACTGTAATATATATATATATATAATACTTGCAGAACCCGTTAACTATCGTTACCCGGTGGAAGGCATCCCCCTCACAGAAAAGTAAACTACATTTGATATGGGCACTGCCGTCCCTGAACAGCTGCGGACACTGGCGGCTGTGGCCGAAATGAAATAATCTGGGTTTCACTGGCGGTTAGTGATGGTTTGGGGTGATAACATGAAGATACAGTTCGAATAAAAAAGGGGGATGCGTAAATCAGTATAAATTAAGATTACAAAAAATACGATATTTTTCAGTTCACTTCTTTGAGTATTGCAATGTTAAGAACGACGCTTAGAATATACATCTCAAATTCCCCATGTTAAGAACAGCTTCTGGAATAGACACCATCATACGCCTCATCTTAAGAAAGTTGTTCGGAATAGACACCCTCAACATGCTCTATGTAAAGAACGGCTTTCGGAGTAGACAACTCTCCTTTTATTTGGTGGCATACATAAAGATAATTTCCGAAAATGTAATCGTGATAATCATTGTCAGCATACCCAACCCACAAAAACTCAATTACCGTTACAAATGCGCAAAGCGAGTGTATCGAGTAATTTAATCATAGACCAAAAGTAGATATCATTGGGACGTCAGGTTTGAATGGTATATAAGCCTTCGTTTAGCATGATGATACGGTTAATCCGGAATATAGAAATGGGCAGGGCTCAGCCAATCAGAAAGAATGGAATTAGTCTGAGGAGACTTTATTATATTCGTAACGGAAAAGAGAAAGATATATTATGTCAATGAGTTTATAATCCAGTTACGAACGATCAACCCCATATGTGTCCAAATTTACGATAAACCCCATATATGTCCAATGGTTACGAATACTTATTATTTGGAGGGAAAAATAGGAACTACTTCCTCCAAAGATGGTTGCGATTGTGATGAAGTTGCTCCTAGGATGTAATGTAAGATTTTATTTTAACGACTAAGTTTTTATTTTAACGACTAAGTGTGCCTAAAATAACATTCTAAAGTTACAGACGGTTGTGATTAATAGTCTTGAAATGTGTATGTGGCATATGTTGTGGCTAACCAAATAAACTTTGTCCAGAATAGAATTTCTGCAATCAAAATATTATGTAGGAGATAATATATGATTAGTGATCGCATACCAATAAGTATGTTTATTTTTCAATGAGTATATTGTTATGTAGGTAAAGAATTGAGCGATTTTGATTTTATTGCTGCGTGATATATATATATATATACATATATATGCAAATAATTATGCAATATTATGCAATAATATATTTATTATATATTTGTATCTATCTAATGTAATTCAAAATATTTTCAAAAGTGTAAAGTTGCAGTCGTTAGTTGCTATGCGCGAACAAATGTAGAAATTTACACAGAATTATGTAATCTAGCAGCTGTCTCATTTATCCATTTTTTATTTCTTGACGCATTTACAATTTAAAAGTCCAAGGATGCTTAAATGACGAAGTGACTATGTTCCGTTCTAAACAAAATATATAACTGAATGTTAAAAATCACAACTAACGTGTGTGCCCCAGAGTTTGCTCCAACTTCATTTCGTTAATACACAATCGTTCTAATTAATGCCGTTCTACATGATAACATTCGATGTAATATTCCTATCTATTTATTGCCTCTAAAAGAATGTATTTATTATTTATATTTTAAACTATACTAAATGTTATTTACTTATACTTTATAATCATTATATTTTATATATTTGTTTTATTTCTACAAAAACATTATGTGTTATATTGTCTTTCTATCCCTCTCACTGTCTGTATGTCTCTGTCTGTGTATATCATTGTCCCTGCTAAGACTCGAAAGACAAAGCATATCCCCTGTAGAGGCAGCTTCGCGTGTAGTTGTGTGCCAACCGTTGTGCAATGCCGACCACACCTTCTCTTAATCAGCACTTCTTCAGTCCAATAAAAAGGAGAAGTAGGACGACTAGGAAAATCCTTAGATGAGTGGAGATCACATACAGTACCGGGAAGTACCTAATGGTCACCCATCTTTTACTGATCAGCTAATCATTGCTTAACTTCGGCTATCTGACGGGAACGGGCGTGGTTATGCCGTACTTTCTCTCTCTCTCTCTCTCTCTCTCTCTCACTCACTCTGTGCGTATATATATATATATATATATATATATATATATATATAAAGAGAGATTTATTTGTCGTCTACTATTTTACTATTTTATATTTTACATATATATATATATATATATGTATGGAGAGAGAGAGAGAGAGAGAGAGAGTTTATATGACTTATGCTTTAATATTTATTTACGTTATATTTAAAGTCCACGCCGTCTTAGGAGTTTATAGTGTCACATTTGCGTTAAGCGCTTTTCTCCCAACTGTGTCGATTGACTAACACTGATACATGAGGCTTCCCTCAATAGAGGATTTATTAGGTTGAGATTAGTAAGAGTACCGTTGCAGATTATGATATATGTGTCAATGTGTTCTGTCAATGTGTTCTGTGTCTTAATTTGTTGTGCCTTCCTGTTTTTTTTTCAAAGGAGGATTTATTAATTTTTGAAGAGTAGGAATATCACAATATCGTTACAGATCATGAAATGTGTAACAGTATTCTTACTCTTTTAAACCTAATAAATCCTCTTTTAAAAGAACACATTGAAACACATAAAGAACACATTAAAACATTCCTAAGTTTTCTTTAGAAAGATAGAGATAAAGATAGATATAATGATGTCGCCTTGCGTGAATTTTCACAATTACCGCACATCAATTATTATAAAAAACGAAACCGCACACCAATTATTATAAAAAAACGAAACCGCACATCAATTACTATAAAAAACGAAACGGAATGGGCCTTTTATATCCTTCTTTCATGCCTCTTTGCCGTGTCAAAGAGCTGTTTCTGTCCCGCCGTTCATCGCATCTGGAAAAAAAACAGTTCTCTCAATACATAGCAATGGGCGGCAGTCTTATTTCTTTCTGGACAAATAGATTTTATTCAGTCACCACGTTTTTCCACTTTCCAAAGTCGCGTCATCGTCCCTCATGCTTAGAAGTAAGGAGGTGGGCGTCTCCATTTTGCTGTAGCTGTAACTGCCATTTATTTATTTCCCGTCGATGTCTGCCGACCATATCTCGGAAAAGAGGCAGACATTTTTCTGATCCGCTCACCCTGACTCTCCGAAGCAGACTTCCACTAAGTCGTATTAATCTTGTCCAAAGTCGCATTCCACGAATCGTTCTGCGAATTGGCGATCCATATCACACGATGTCAACTGTTGCCTTGCCTGTTACACCCGTCTCTCTTATTTTGTTATGACACTTTTTATAATCAAACAATCTGTATGTGCTGATAACTTCTACTTTAAAAACAATACGCTGCAATTTCGAATTGTATATATTGCACAGGTTGCAACCCCCAGTCCGTCTAAGGTCGGCATATTATACGTGAGAAAGAGAGAGAGAGAGAGAGAGAGAGGAGAGAAAGAGACAGACAGAGAGACAGACAGAGAATGAAAAGAGCCGGTAGTAGCCATTGTTTATGCTAAGTTCATATTGTTACCTTGCTTCATCCAAGTGAGGTTTTATATACAATTTGTTTAACGTGACTGTTTTATTTGAGGTATTGACAAAAGACCTTTATTTGCAGAGCTAGCGTCATATTGTTAACGTTCTTTAACCAGCGTATGTCAACATTTATTCTTCAGATTCGTTAATTATTCCAACAGATGTATCGTTCATCCATTCTATCCTATTCTGTAACACTTTCCACATCATTAGTTATAGTTACATTTACATATGATGAAGTGCTTAGCGACATAAATTGTTCTTCGACAGATGGAAATAGATTTATTATTCTTATTTAATAAGTTATTTAGTAATGAAGTTAATTTTCTTTTGGACCAAGTAATACTTTAACAATATAGTATTTTCCCAGTTGACACATTATTTTCCACTTCAAGAGTAACAAGTAAGTTTGTTCTTGACATCTTGGGAATTACGACTACGACTTACATATATGTTACATTTAGAATAGAAATTAAATTTTCAAAGTCTATTCGTCTACGACGTTTGTTAATTATTATTATATAGCGAACAGACAAACAGACATTGGTTTACTATAAGAAAATGATAAATTCAAAAGTAAATGCTTTTAAAAAGTGTATGTTGTTTCATCGGTTTAACGTCGTTGAAAGCGATTTGGTCTGCATTTTGCTTGATAAGAACAGAAAAAAAACTACTCGAATGCATGGAGTTATAATTTTAGAAATGATTAAAAAATGAATAATATATGCTTTTATTTCTATTTAATTCTTTGTAAAAGTTTTTCATATGCGTCTATCCCTGTTTTTACGTGCATGGACGTGTGTTATTTATTGTTTCATGCACTTGAAGGGGATTACTTTTCTGGAATCACGTGCCATCTAATCAAAAAGCTACGTCTTGATTCATGTGGTTCGTGTATTTTATTGAGTTCGACAATTATTTTTACAAGCTGGGCGTCTCTTGCCCTGTTACATGATTGCTTTAATATAATTAGATTTCAGTGTTTAAATGATTGCTTTTTTTCTTTCCTTAACGCACTCATGCTCTTCTATGGCTCTTAGATATGGATCCATCGCTATACCTGTAGGTTCAACATTCGTCTCTTCATAATGCTATAAGTTTACACACACACGCACACATATATATGTGAGTGTGTCCCTCTCTCTGTATATCACACACACACACACACACACACACACACATATATATATATATATATATAATTATTCTTTGGAGTACAAAATAGAAATAGCTTAATCATGAAGGACAGACTTTTATAATTCATGATTAATAGTAAAATCCGTTTTAAAATAAAGAAAAACGGGTGAATAAGAGAAATAAAAATAACGGAGGGAGTCAGCTGACCGATTTCGCCATCGCTTTCTCAAAGCTGTATCGAGGGATTTTTTAAATATGGAAAATCGAAAATATGTACATTTACAATAAAATTACGTTGCGTTCCGGTATATCTGGGATAAAGGAGAGGAAAAATGATTAAAATAAAGCAACCTTATGAGATGTTTCGAGGATCCTAAAGACATATTACGCTAAAACCTAAGAAACATTCCCTCGGTTTACAGAGAGGGTGCCTTCTCAACCGAACATGAACAGTCTCCACGATCTTTAAATGGAATGTTTAGTTAGCACGACTCGGAAATGAAAATGAGTTCGTGCTGATGTTTGCTGCACATTACTGGTTTTTAATGAGTTGGTCAGTGATTGAAGACCTGTATGTTGCTCAGTATGTCCCATTTCTGATTTTGGTAGGTACGTAACGTTGGATTTCATCCACTCTCAATGTCGTTCGACCACACATACTTGAAACCGCAACTACATCCAAAATCGTAAATTACATTATTATCATTATGGGGGTAGAACATCTTTTCGAGAAGATGGCATTGACGTTCTCGTAGAAAATACAAGACGCACACTTGACGCAAACTAATTTTTCTTACTGTTGAGCTGATTTGCTTCGCGAATTCCTCACTTATTGTACAGAACCATGGTAAAACATAGTAATGATGTATTAGACATTTACTCACGGTTTAAATTTTATTAAAAATAACCTTAATAATTTCCATTGCATAACTGACTTAATCACATCCAGAGAATACCTATTCTTGGATAGGGTATTAGTAATAATGTTAAATGTCTTATCCAATTTTGATCGGGAACAAATAATAAGGGCACGATGTGTTCGGGTCTAAAATAGTGTATCTTATGTCTTGGGGGGTAAAATGAATTCCGGCGTATATATAGACCCGCAAATGTAGATTTGAGGTATATTGATGTAAGGTAACTAGATGATATTTTTGTTATCAATAGATCAAGGAAAGCTATGAATGATTTACACTCTCCTTAATAATTATACGTTAACGCGAGATCTATTTTATTGAGTCAGGAGAAAAAATATTTGCGTCTGTTTGTTACTAAAAAGATAAAATGTATCGTCCACATATCGAAAATAGACAAAGGGTTTCATAGGTCCACACAGTAATTGTCGTACATTAAAAGCTCACTAAAATATTTGCCATTATCGGCCCCAGAACTGAGCCTATAGATGCACCTTGCATTTGCCGATACACTACATTCAACAGATATAATGGCAAATATAATCAGCTCAACAAATACGCTTTCAGGCGATATCTGGCTACGATATAAAAAATCTGTACAGATATCTAGAGTCTCCAAAATGGGGGCACAAGACAACTGGTTACTAATGTTAATTTTTTTTTATTTATTAACAGCCGTAAAGGTTTGAATAAAGTTTGCAAAATAAAATGAATCTTTTATGCAGTATTTAGTGTAATATTCTAATAATGTTGTAAAATATTTAAGATCGATTTTTAAACCTTATGATATGATGAAAATTCTTTCCTGTGTTTTATGTAAAGCATATGGCCTTGGACGGATCAACCCTGAAGGTTTAATCTCACTAGCTATGCTAGAAGAAAGCACGTTGCGTTTAACCAACTCAACTGATTTATTTTGGTATTTGGCTTCTAAAGCTGGTATAGAATCTTGAGTTGCGACAGGGCCCAATTCTACAAATTTCTCCGTGTTATTCAGTATGACAGACAATTTGTCGACATAATCATGATGATTAAGTGCTACTGCACACACACACACATACACACACACATACACACACATATACATATATATATATATATACTGTCCAGTATTTTTCAACACAAACGTAGAGAAACACACACACACACACAAACATATATATATATATAACGTATACTTCTGATTTTGCTAAACATTTAGCAAAAAAGCCCACGAACTTGCAAGAAAAAACATAAAATTGCTGTATCATAGAACAATATCATTGTTTATTTCGACATAAAAAAAGGGAGTTGAAAGTTGATTTTTTAGTAGTTGTTTTTTTTTTACTATTTAGAATGTTATCAAGTTGGAAGGACAGAAAGGATTTCCGTCTATGAAACGATTAAAATAGAAAATTATTTTAACTCTAAATCTTGACTTTAAATTGTTTAAATACTTGCGTGTGATTCGAGTTTGTTTTGTAGCAGTTAAATATATACAATGTTTTTAACTCAATCGAAAATATTGTATCTCCCCCTTTGACTGTTTCTCTCCTTGTTTATCTCTCATCTCTCATCTCCCCTCGATTCATTATTATTATTATTATTATTATTATTATTATTATTATTATTATTATTATTATTATTATTATTATTCACATATCGTGACTGACTCTTGGTAATGTCGATTTTATACAGATAGGCGAATTATAACAAATGAACATTGGCTATCAACATCTAGTTTTATCATCCTCAAGCACTTTCCGCAAGATTCCGGCGGTTCTCAACGAGGCAATCTTTGAATTACTCCAACATTGCAATAATTCCCAATTTCGTCAATCCACTTATCAAATATTTTTCACAGTCTCCAGGGCGCCCATCAAAATTAGTACAGTTCTGCGTCTTCAACCCCCACACTGATTTTGTCTCCCTTTTCAAGTGCTGGCACTTTTCGAACTTCTCCTTATTTTCCTCCACATTACCATAAGCTGGCTCTTATTATTATTATTATTATTATTGTTATTATTGTTATTATTATTATTATTATTATTATTATTATTGACTCACAGGAAGATTTCACACAGGTCATCAAAGATCTCTCCTTGCAAACAGCATGTGATGTTCCCTGGAAACTAAGTGACAACAAGTATCCAAATATTTCCAGTATTCTCCACCTCTTTCGATAACATTTTCAAATAAATTTGCATTATCGCAACAGCCGCTTGTCATTAATTTCTCCTTGGGAACGGCTATTGATCTTCACTGGAATTTGAGTGGCAATAAGCCCCTCCAAGGTCCCGGTTTTCTTAGCACTTATCTAGCGGAGGTCTGGTAAATGCTTTTTTCCCCGGTCTTTCTTTCCTCCTTGACTCAACTTAGCTATTCGATCTCACTCTATGTTTGGTAAAAATGTGTAAATTGGGGATAGGGGTGGCGTTAGAGAACTAGTAAATATGCGGCTTCAATGTTCTTGGTTCCATATAGCGCTTTATGTTTTGTCCCTGTCTGGCCCGCGCTTGTGGCTAATGTGTATTAGTCTCTACATTTAAGCGTTTTCCTTAATATTTCAGCTGTTTCCGTTTTAGTTGTTTGCTGTATTTTTCCAGTCATTCCTCTGCGTCCAATTTCTCCTATTCCTTTTTAAAAGGTTTTGGGTTTGTTTCTAGTGATTCTACTGTTGTATGTATTGCTTTGATTTTTTTTCTCTTCCATACTCCTTTCAGCTCTAAGGCTAGCTCTGTGCATTTGCTCCGTTTTTCGTTTTCTTTGATAATCACACTGTGGTCAGCTGGAACAGCAAAGCCTACAATTAGACATGAATTTTCTTTCTTGTTAATTATTACGACATACGGTCTTCTTGCTTTGATGGGTTTATCAGTTTGTATGTCCATGTCCCGTAGGACTTTGTGATTCTCGTTTTCAAGTACTGTTGCCGTAAGCCGTACAAAATGTCTGTGCGTTCGAGATGCAGTTGCTTGCATAATTCCCAGTGTACTGCTTTCCCACTTGGTCGTGTCTGTTTTTGTATTCCTTTTGGGTCAGTTTGCTGCATTCACTTATATGATTTCTCGTCTCTTTGTCCACAGAGTCTGCATTTACTGTTTTTTTTTTGTGTTTTGTCAACCTTTGCTTCGATGAGGTTGGTTTTATTGAATTATCTCGTGCTGTGGTTATTAGGGATTCGGTTTCTCGGCTTATGTGTCCTTTTCGCATTCATGTCCCACTGTTTCAGTTATTTTCATGTTTTATCATCTTTATGAATATTCTATGTAGTTATTTCTATACCCATTTTTCGTTTTTCGTCTTACCCTTTGTCTCCGTCTTCTCTGTTGTCGATTTGTAAAGTGTCTCTCGCTACCATGATTATTCTTGCAGTTTTTTGCGTTATTCATTTTCTAATTCTTTTGCTGTTTCATGCACACTCTTCTATACAAACTAGTCCCCTCCACCGTCTTTTTGTTCAGGTAGAGTCGGTCAACATCGTTCTTTGGGTGTAGTGCATTGGGCATTGTCACGAGTTTTTTGGTCTTCTGATCGATCTGCCTCAGTTCGTCTTTGGTCCACCTTATGAACGGCCCTGAATATCTAACTAGTGATACGGGCCATGTATTTATACCTTTTATTAGTTCCATTAGTGTTCTTATAACTAGTAGTCTGCACTTTACTATTATTATTATTATTATTATTATTATTATTATTATTATTATTATTATTATTGTCATATTTTTGTCTGGTTGTTTTATTGCCGACGTTATGTTAATTTTCTCTGCATTTCAATGCTCTTTTCTTGAATATATCCCAATAGACATTTCTTGCAATATTGTCATGTAGCCTCTTGTACTCCTTTTGCTTTAACTCCTCACAACTACTGTCAGGGTTTAGTACATACCCACCTTTCTGTCTAAACAGTTGACATAAAATATTTTCAACCGTTTTATTAATGTGACCGTTTCCGTAATTTGTCCATCACTTTCGTTGCATCGAATAATACCCGTCCTAAATCGAAATATACTAACTTTACTGCGAATATTTTGGTTTCCTCATTTAATTCCGATCTAATATACTTTAGCTTCGATTTCATCCTATTCCACAATTCTTTAATTTGTGTGTTTTTCGTCTCCAATCTTTCTGATATTCTTATTCAAACGTTTGTTTCTTCACTTTCAACAATTCTTCCTATTTACAATTTCAAGGCATTACACATCTTCATGCCAAATTTTATACTTGTATTATTACTGAACATTGTAACACTAATCACAAGCATACTTAGTTAGGTTTCGTTCTTTTCATACAACCTTAAGTCATTCATAAATAACAAATATTATAGCGAGTCGTTTTCTTTCCGCACTAATAACACGCATTTATCTTTCGTAATATGAACAACTATATTCAATACAAAAGAAAAACAATGGTTACAAACTGTCTTCCTGAAAAAATCTTCTCTTCATACGAACTTCTTCAAAATCTTCTTCATCTGATGTTAATAACAATTACTGTCGTTTCATACTTTTTCAAGTAAATTCGTACATTACCCGTTATTCCAAGTATCTCCATACATTCCAGCTATGTGGAATCAGATCATACGCATTGTGGTAATCTATCCATTGCATGCATAAGTTTGTTGATTTTTTTCTTACAATAGAAAAATATTGTCCGAAAAATAAGCAAGTGATTACTGGCCCCTCTAAAACCTATTTTGTTCATCCGGGAAAATCTTTTGCTGTTCTAGATCTCATCTGCCAAAATATCTGTTAGCAGCTTCTAGACCTATAAAAGGAAGGTGGTGAGCCTATACTTCTCAATAGCAGTGCCTTTTGATTTATCCCTATGACATAGCAATGTTTTCTACGCATGCTCCATTCAGGAATTTCACCTCTTATCAAAATTCCATCAATTTGAAATGCATTCCTTCCATGCAAGTTAGTAAAGTGCTTCTGTTTAATCAGTACTCATGTACAGCATCTGATCCGGAAAATTATAATTTTTAATTTTCTTACATTATTTGCTCACTTACCTCCTAGCTCCTATTTATCACATATCCTTAACTTATTTGTATTTTATTCTTCACAGTTTCAAGCCGTGAATCAATTATCATTGTTTCTTTTATACACTCCTAATATGACTCCAAAATTTGTGCATTATGACTTAGGTTCTTCATTTATGTAATTCGGCCGTCTATTAATTATTACGTAAAACTTATTCTGGTCCAGACCAAATAACATATTCTCTCTGAACTGTTCAGTTCTTACTTCATATCTCTGAATTTTTGCACTTTTTGCTAGCATTTATTGTTTTGTTTCCTCTGAGACAGTATAATTCCCTTTCTTTTTAATCTACTTTTCATTCGATCGTTTAACTTCTTTTATCTTCCTTTCACCGAATGCTTCTCTCAACCTTTTCTCAAATCTTTTCTTAGTTCTTCCTGCTACGATCAAATTATCTTTTCGTAATATTCCCGAATTCCACATACTTCATTGCTTCATTTACTTTGTTTATCTGCACCGTCAGAATACTCTCTGTAATTTATTAAACACGATTACATCATTGATTTAAACCCTCATAATCTATTTTAGTATTTCAACCATCTCTCTTACTATTTCTTCTAGCACCTCATTATCAGTTTTCTCGTTATTACTAATTTCATCGATCTTTGTTTTCCCTCCATTTCTGTGTCGCTTCCTTTGTATATGGTCTGTCATTGCCTCATCAATCTGCAATCTCCTTTTTTTTTGCAGTGACATTCTCCATTACTTCTGCGTTCATTTGCCTTTTATAACCTTCAATTCAAGCTCTGATAACCATGTATTCTTTCGAATTGCTCTGCCTTCATTACACGTGATTTTTTTTTATTTAAATGTTCCTCGTTCTCTCCATTATCTGAATATATATTTTCTGTACCCTGTCATAGGCTTTCCATTTTTATCGCAACTATTGCTTCTGGTGAAGCCCGCCACGATTACTTTGTTAATATCTTTACTCCACTTTATTCTAGCAGTTGCAGGATGTCAAATGTTCTCATTGCTGTTCAAAGATACACCTGTCGATCCCACCCTCTCCTATCAATAACACAGGTCCGTCGGGGTATTGACTAAGAAACATATGAATGCCAGGAGTAAGACTAGATCACCAGACGCTACAGATTTATGCATGCTTTAGGAGTATTTGACAGTAAAGTGGGAGTTAGTTCGAAATTCCGCTTTAGCAATATAACAACGATTAGCCTATTTCCTCTAATCCTCATCTGTATATGTGTATATGTACAAGCTATCTGTCTATTCTTAATCTTTCTCTTTATTATTATTATTATTATTATTATAATAATTATTATTATTATTATTATTATTATTATTATTATTGTTATTATTATTATTATTGTCATTGGCTCACTAAGAGCTTTTACACAGGTTTTCAGAGATGTTTCCCTAAAACAACCTGTGGTATTCCCTGGAATCTGAGTGACAACAAGTCTCCTCAGGTTTCCAGTACTCTCCACCTCTTTCGATACCATTTGCAAATAAATTTTCATTATGGCAACCGTGCTTGCAATTGATTTCTCATTGGGAACATCTATTGGTATTTGCTGGGATTTGAATGGCAATAAGTCTCTCCAAGGTCCAAGTTCTTTGCGAACGTATTCGGCTGAGGTCCGGTCAGTTCGTCGGTCTTTCCTTCCTTTTGGACTACTTGGTTATTTGGTCTCGCTCTTTTGGAGGAGGGGCAATGGGGGAAGGGTTGGTTAGAGAACTTATACATATCCGCCTTAAGGGTTCTTGGCTCCATGTAGTGTTTCATATTTTGCCTTTGCAGCAGTTTTCTTGGTCCGCGCTTGTGGCTAATGTGTGTTAGTTTTGACATTCAATGGGTTTTCTTAATATTTTAGCTGTTTTCATAATTGTTGTTCGTTATATTTTTCCAGTCATTCCTTTGATTCCAATTACTCCCATTCTTTTTTCAAAGTTTTTCGGGTTTGTTTCTAGTGCTTCTACTATTATATTATTTTGATTTTCTTTATCTTCCATATCCCTTTTCAGTCCTCCGTCTAGCTCTGTGTATTTTCCTCGTTTCACATTTTCTTTGATATTCACCTTGTGGTCAGTTGGTACAGGAAAGTCTACGATTTGACATGATATTTCTTACTTATTAATTGTTACAACATTCGGTTTTCTTGCTTGGGTTGGTTTATCTGTTGTATGTCCACGTCCCATAGGACTTTGTGATACTCGTTTTCCAGTACTGTTGCCGGCTTATGTCTGTACGGCCTATCTGTGCGTTCGAGATGCAGTTGTTTTCATAAATCCCAGTGTACTATCCTTCCCACTTGGTCGTGTCGGTTCTTGTATTTCTCTTGGGCCAGTCTGCTGCATTCACTTATTATATGGTTTATCGTCTCGTCTCTTTGTCCACAGAGTCTGCATTTACTGTTTTCTTGTTTTGCTGATCTTGGCTTTTATGTCGTTGGTTCTTACAGAGTTGTCTTGTGCTGCGGTTCATAGGGATTCATATTATTATTATTATTATTATTATTATTATTATTATTGCTCTTATTGTTATTGCTGTTGTTGCTGTTTTATGTATCCACATCATATACTATAAAGAAATATAATATATTACTTATCGATTTTTAGTATTTAGTTTTACATAGATTGATATGGAAGGATAGCTAGGTTTTGAATTATTAAAACTCATTATATATATGTATATGTATATATATATATATATATATATATATATATATATATATATATATATATATATATATATATATATAGTATTGGGACGATTCCAATATTTTTTCCGATTCCTATACAATTACAGATTCCGTACGAAATTCCCGATTTCGATACTATTTCCGATTCCTATTCTTGATAAATTACGAAATATTTAACTGTGAAGTTGTTATTTTGTCTCAATTACTGTAAAAGCACATCTTAAATGGACCTATATTTTCTCAAACGTAAAACCACACTTGTGAGAGTGTGATCTAGAGATTTTAGTCTTACTGGAAGTTTGAATCAGTAAATATTTATTATTTTATTATTGCTACGAGCCATGAAAGACGTTTTATAAAAACAAAATAAAATGAAATAGATAATTAAAGGAATTAGTTTTGGCATGGGAAAATAGGCCCAAATTCTCCCGATTCCGATACCGATTCAGATACTTCAAAAAGCTTCGATTCGGATAATCGTCCCAACACTAATTTATATACAGACACATAAAAACACACACATATTCACACAAATATATATATACTAGCAAAAGTACCCGTCGTTGACTGGGTTCAAAAACACCCTACAGAAAATAGATTCTGATTTATGAAAGTATGATACGTTATGAAAAGGAAGGGTTGTAAAAAGATAGATTCGAATTCGGGGGTATCAAAACCAAAGCAAAATATGATGAAAGTAAAAATAAAATAGATAAACCCCATAATTTATTATACCATACCTGTTCACACTGAAACACTTATAATAATATTCTGTGGATCTATATTAAAAAAAACCTTGTTAAACTTTGTGACATATTTCCATTCTATGGAGGTCAGGTGTGAACGAATACTCCATAATTTTATTATACCATACTTCTTCAAACTGAAACATAATTATCAAAGTATACTTACGCAGATAGATATGAAAAGTCTTTATTAAAGTTTGTGCCTATTTCCATTCTATGGAGGCCAGGCGCGAACGCAGACTCCACAATTGTATTATACCATCCCTATTTAAGTTAAAACATATTTATCAAAGTATTCTTATGTACATCTATATCAAAACACTTGTAAACGTTTTTTTTTTTATTTTAATTTTTTCATTTCCATACTTTGTTGACCAGGCGCGATCGCAGACCCCACAATTTTAATGAACCACCGTTCTGTAGGATCAAACATACCCATTCCTGTGTCTCGATAAATCTTCTATCATTATATGTAATCAGTTTTTTTTTTAAATAGTCAACAGTGTAGGAGCATATTCGGTACCAGGCACACACACGCACACACATCCAGCTTTATATTATATATATATATATATATATATATATATATATATATATATATATATATATATATATATATATAATCTTGTTTTTTAAAATTCGTTCAAATTTTTCAGAAAAAACTTATAAACCTGTAAAGAAGGTATACAAAATGTTAATTATTGGACAAAGAGTGCAAACAAACAATAAAACCCTTATGGCATGGTATAATACCATGCAATTGTGTTATAGAGAAATAGTTTTAAAATATATTACACATTTTGCAGGTTTATGCATTAAAAGAAACAAACACTATAAAATTAATCATACTTGCATAAAACGCCATTTAACACTTAGTGAGAGTTCATATAGATTCAATGAGATTAAGAAAGTAAGAACCAGGGGGAAAAAAGATATGGCAAAAAGCAATTGTGAACGACGGTAAAATCCAGAACAGAAAAAATATGTACCAAGTCTGTTTAAAATTCATTGTTAATCCATAAGAAGTCAGAATTATAAATGTCCATCATCAAATACAGCTCCTAGAAAGAAAAAAAAACATATGATCATAAAAAAATGAAGTTTCATATTAAACGCTTTTTAACAAAATAACGGATAAGGCAAATGTAAGAGTTAAAATGGAGATTCTAAATGAATTTGAAAAATATGGTAGCAAGAGAAAGAGAGGGAAAATGCAAAATAGAGATAAGAACAGAGGAGAAAGGAAAGAACGTTACGAAGCCGAAAAAAGAGGGGAGATAAAAATATAGACGGAGTTGAGGGAGAGGACGAGTAAGGAATGGGAGAAAGAGGCAGATAGAGAGTCATCTTCCTGAATCGATTTCGGAACAGATAATATTGGCCAGTTGAGGTCAATCTTACCCATCCAGGATCAAAGTTCAGATTAATTTATTTTAAATTAAAAGAAGTTTAAATTAGTGATGAGGTTCACTGATGGTTTAATAAATTAAACCACAAATATAATTATAACTGTACGCACACACACACACATACACACACACTCACACACACACATATATATATATATATATAATTTGATGAATGCATACACACACCTATATATAAAATGTAGTATAAAAAAGTGAAATAATATAGAAAAAGGTTAAAAAGAGACTAAAGAGAACACTCTGTCACAAGCAATAGAAACACACACATGTAATTATAAGAAGACATAAATACATATAAATGTGCATATACACACATACATGCATATATATGCATATATATGCTTGCATACACACACATCCACACATTTACACATTATGTATATAAACAAACATACATATACGTAGATATAACGCCAAGGTTTTTACACACCAGCTTCTTTTAGTTTCACAAAAAAGAAATTTCTTATATTAAGTACATTTATAGCAAGGGTTTAAGACGTGTCTAATTAATACTGAATTGGTTATATTTGATTTTTCTTACGTTTACATTGGAAAACATAGTAGCTTTTAGAATTAATTAAGTTGGATACGTTGGAGTAAGTAATAATACATATAGCTTCAGATATGCAAAAAATGACAAGACTTAGAGCTATTTTGACTTTTTAAGAATAGCTCAATTTATGGAAAAATAGGTATTTTAGATTTTAGTTTTTTTTATTTAAAATTGTTAAGAGAGTTCCCTTGTTATTATCAGTGATTTACTTATTAAAGGAAGAATTGTGGTTAAGAATTCTAACGTTTATTAATGTGGAAATGGCACCAATATAAGTGCATATTTTACCTGGCGTTCGCGTAATGTTTATAGCATTTAGTTTTCTGTAACAATTGTGATAGTATTACGGTTTTATCCAGGGTTATCATAAATAGCAATAATAGATTCAATCTGTACTGGGATATTTTCATCGATATTCATACGTGAGTTTGGAGTATTAACGTGTTTGGAGAAAAATAAGACGGATTATTATAAATATCATTATTATTATTATTATTATTATTATTATTATTATTGCTATCATCACTATATTCATCAATATTGACATTATTATTTGTGTTGTTAGAAGTGACGTTTTTGTTTGTAGGTAAGAGGATAAGTGAAACGATTGATTCACTAACTGGAGTTATATTCTGAGTACTAGACTTTGTGGTTGCTTGAAAGAATTTTCTACAATCTTAAAAACATATTTTGGTATATTGTTATGTAATGGATGTTTAAACATTTGGTCTGAATAGGAGAGTAAACCAAATATATTTCTTTTTTGTAAGACGGTTTCGGAATTTTACTTGTTATGATTATTGCATTGGACGGGACTATGTCGGTAAAGCGGTTGTTTATTACATTTTTTTCAACGAAATATTTTGTTTTCAGGAATATAATTCATTTCTAGCAATGTTATAGCTAATTAGAGATGTTAAACGGCTAGTAACGAGTTTATTATGGTTATATTGTATTGTTACATTTGACCATCACTTTTTAAGGCGTTAATGGAGAAGGTTGCATTTTGGTTGAAAGTTTTTTTTCTGTCTGCGGAAAGGGATGACATTCTCGTAGAAGAAGAAGGTACTATAGATTCTAGAATAGAATGAAGGTGATTAGAAAACTTGTGAACATAGAAAGGATTAAACTTGGGCTTATGATAGGGACTATAAGATTTTATCTTAAGATTTACCGTGGTATCAAGCAAAATAGAAGTGCGTTTGTTAGGTTCAATTGTTATAGATAACCATACAATATTAAAGAACTGTGTAATTTCCTAATTGTTTAATTATATCCTCTTAGTCTTGCTCTAGTACTGAAGAGGGTATCATCTCAATAAAGATGTATTTAAAATGTTGTTTAAGTTGGTTGGAAAGTTAAAGGCCAACCAAGTCCGTCACCTCAGCAGAATTTGATGACCATTAGAATATCAAAAGTATTGGGAGGTCTTTTCTAGTCCAAATTTTTGTGTTGAAATGTATAAGAGACTTTCAATCTAAGAGGATTATTTTATTTCCAAATCTGTTAAATCATACTTTTTTTTTAGAGAAAATAAGAATTGTGTTTAAGAGAGTAAGAGAAATTGATTGTTAATACTTTTTTTATATAGAAGGGAATACTTTCAATCCAAAATTTCCTTACTTACTGAACCTGAATCTGAACTAGATGGGTAAATCAATCTAATAGATAGATTGTCGTAAAAATAAAGTTTATGGTCTTTAAGGGTAAATCTATTTCATTGGTATTATAAATGTTTATAGAAGTCAATAATGTTTACGCCTCCAAGTTTATACGATCCGAACTGTTTTATAGCTCGATTTATTAGATTTATGGAGCTCTTTCTAAATGATTTTTAGAGACGGAGACGAATAAGTATATATTTTTGTTTACTTTTGCAGTAAAGTTGATTTTTCTAGTAATTGGATTGGAATGGTACTTTTGTTTTTAAATTTGATTTTCTTAAGTAAATTCGTAATAGAGTTTTCAATTTCATAAAGCTTGGGGTTACGTTTAGGGTAAGCTTTTGTTTGCGTCTATGGAAATAGGTTGCCATTATTAATATCTTCTTTTGTGAATGGGAGTTAATAGAAAGCTCATTTAAAAATTCTGAGTGGGAATGTGAAACAGAAGAATTGGTTGATTTATAATTGTTAGTGTAGTTTAAATTATAATGATAAACCTTCAATCTTATATTTTTAGGAAGGTATTAAGTGTTTAAACAAATTTTAAAATATATTCATGTTTATAAGTGATAGGGATACTTTTTAAGAGAGTTGTATGTATTTCTAGTCAAACATGTCTGGAGAAGATGATAAAGCTCAACTCAGAAAAAAAGCTTCAAATGAGCAGAAAGCGTAATATTTAGTTGGCAAATATAAAAATATTAACTCGAAATGAATATAAATATTATAGAAATATTTATATAACAATCCAAACCGGATATTCGAGCCCAATAAATGAAAACAGGGGATAGAGCTTAAATATAATATAAAATAAAAGACTTGTTATTGAAAATTTATTCAAATTTTCCAAAGAAATCTTATAAACCAATAGGAACGTATTCACAATTTTACTAATTTGACAAGAATTGCAAATAAACAGGAACTATCTTATTTCATGGAGTTTCAAAATTGCAATTCTTCTCATCAGAGGTAAGAAGTTTGAAAAATATACTATAAATTTTGCAAGTTAATGCATTAAAAGAAACAAACAATATGAAATAAATCATACTTGCATAAAAAATAATTTAACTGTTAGTGGGAGCTAATATGGTTTCAGTAAGATTATAAAAACGATAAAGGGGAAAAGGGAGAGAAGGGATATTGTATCAATCCAATAAGAAAAACAGTAACATCTAGAACAGAAATGTCCGTAATAGGTCTATTGAATTCCAATTGGTAATCCATTATTTTAAATTTGGAAGGAAGGTAACATTGGTGATGGGTTATGGTGATGTTTTGATAAATTAAAGCATGATTATAATTATACTTGTACGCATACACAAATATACATATAGAACTGTAAAACTGCATATAGAGAACTTATATGAAAACTTTGGGATATAATAAAATAAAATAATGTGAAATAATATAGGGAAAGATATAAGACCAAAGGAGAAAACTCACTCACAAGCAATAGGAACACACACATATGTAATTATGCAAATACATAATTGCATACATATATGTATATATATATATATATCTATATATACGTACCGACGTGCACATGTATACACATAGATATGCATACATACACACGCATATACACACATTAACACGCTCATATATTCCGTATAAAAACAGACGTACATATATGTTGATATAACGGCAAAATGTTAAAACACTAATCTCGACACAGATGAATGGTGTATTATGACACCTACACGTGTTTGCATAATAAATATGTTCTATTAAATAATGATATGCATATATATATATATATATATATATATATGTGTGTGTGTGTGTGTGTGTGTGTGCGTGTGTGTGTGCGTGTTTATTTTTACTTACCATTTATTGATGATGAAATGAAATCGTATGTGGATAATAATTTATTATTTTTCATTTTTTTTATATATATACATATATATATATATATATATATATATATATATATATATATATGTCAACGTGTATCTGTTATTTTCACTCGCCATGTGTTGGTTAAAGCGTCGGATTCTACATATATAATTTTAAAGTACACATCCGAATCAACAGCACAGTGTTTTCACCTTTTTATATATTCTTCTTTCAATAACATTTGTGTTTGATGTACGCACAATTGATTGCTGCTTGTCTTTTCAGAAACTGGACACATCTGCTCTGTCGATCATGCAGAATAGTCCAAACTAAATTCCTTGTCCATCAAGAGAGTCTGAAGGAAGTCTGAAACATTTCATACGTTTGTGTACCATTTTTAAAACAGAATTTTAGTGCAAATTCTTTTTCTAAAATGTCATCATGCATGGATGGCATTTTTCGCAATTCACCAGCTGTGACAATCAGGCTTTAGTAGGTTGCATTCCAATTCCTGTTTTAGCTATGCATTTGAAACTGAAACCATAAACCCGTCATCTCATTAGACATACTGAATTTGCAAAAGCCTATGACAATTTTAACTGCTTGAACAAATAAATTTGGAAAATTAAAAAAATACAAAGATTTCCTCTCTGTCAAAAACATCGTGCATTATTTAGAAGCGTCAATATATAATAAGGGATACAAGAGATACGAAGCTGTCCTTTCTTAGCGTGTCTTTTGTTATTTGTGAAGCTGAGATGTAATTGTTGTATCGATGGAAAAATAGATAGATTCATAGATAGATTGATTGATAGATAGATAATACCAACGCTTAATAAAGCAATTATATTCATACATAATCACAATTTCGAATAGATATATTCTGAAAAGAATTAGAGTAACTGATTATTATACGTTTATCAGAATCTGCATGAATAAAGTGCTAGGCATGATGGCGTCATCAATTATAACAGCCAAGATCGAAACAAGGACTAATGATCATGATAGTGAGAATTGAAGGACAATTAATTTCGCAATTCGTAATAGAAAAATCGCGTGTGCTGCTGGCGTTACTATCGTTCGAACAATTCAAAATAATTGTTGCATAATTAAAGAAAAAATACCATTTCTAATTTGAAAAAAAAAATGAAATAAAATAATTAGCTGTGTTTTCACTGCAACGATTATAATGTAGTTCTTTATTAATATATTGAGATATATATGTTTACCAGAAGACTATCATTCGCAGGAACGATAAAATAAATTCTTCATATGGAAAGGATGTGCACTATTTTATATAACCATAAGAAGAAATCAATACTTTTATGCCTCCATCTTTTACGATATCCTGATTCTATTTCTATTTTTTTCTCTCTATTTAGTTTTTAATGAAACGGTCGAGAACTCAATCAATAAACTAAAGGTAGTTTGATTGTTAAAATATTAATAATAAAGAACTTAAGTTTAAATTAGAATTTCAAATATTATATCACTATTAATAGTGAAATACGAAACTAAATAATTTAGCATAATTACTGTATTGCATATAAACCTAGTGTAAACAAACCAATATAATCGGGAGAATGATCCGTAATTAAAAATAAATAACAAGAATATCTATTTTTTCCTTTTATAAAAATCTGATACGCTACAAACATCAATCGACTATTTTTTAATTAACTGATTAGTACTGCAATAAAATAAACGCTATCTTTATTTAAAGACTGTGGCATTCATTAAAATGTTAACTACATTCGACCAGACGTCAAACAAAAATCATTTGAGCAACTTAGTACTTTCCGAGTTATCTCCCTTAAAGCCCTGATTTTCTTGACAAATTACAATAAGTTAACTAATTTATTTATTTTATGAACTAAAATGTCTATAAAAGTTTTCAAATATATTATATATCCCATTAACGAACATACTACTTTCATATATTTACAACACCGGCTAAAACGAAAATAGAAAAATAAATCAATATTTATTTAATGGGATATGGAAAAATATCATCACATCACGATAACCTAAAAGTGTGTCATGCCGGGGCTTAAGAAGAAATTTTTGTTTACAGTACTATTCGTATATATATATATATATATATATATATATATATATATATATATATATATATATATATATATATATATATATATATGTATGTATATATATATATATATATTAATTTACTTCATTAAATCTACAGATATTAGTGTAGTATTTTAATTGTGTTTTTAAAAAAATTCTATTATTTTTTTATTTTCTAATTAATTATTATTTTAATTACTTAATTAATTTATGACTGCTTTTCTTCTTTATCTCTGATATATCAAACTGAAATAGGAAGATGAATTCATCGTGGAAAATGCCGAACAGCTCTTTAAGTTTTAAATAGACCAAATAAAAACGTGTAGAAATCTATAATAATGTATATTTGCTTAATTTAATACAATAAAAGTTATGAAAACTGAGGAAGGTTATACGAATTCATAATCTATATCAGATTCATTTCAAATTACATATATTTATATACATACATGCATGTACATATGCATACGTATGTATTTGACTTATAATCTATTATTTTCGTATTTAGTTATCTTTATATTAGGAGTTCCCACACCCTAGTTCATCCCCAATAAAAGTGCACATAAGTTTATATTCAATTAACATCAATAGAAAAATTTAAAACCCATGAAACACGTTTAAACATCTACTAAAACCTTATAAACTACAATTATCATTAAAAAGTAAATATACTAATGTGACAATGGTACGAAGTTTTATTCTCTATAATTATTTTGGAACCTGAATAACTCATTTAAATTATAACTTAGCAACCATCCCTGGTATATCTCAAAATCTAACCCCCCTCAAAATTTTAAGTTAATACATTAGGGTTTGTTCAAAAAGTATTTTTGTCGTAAGTATAATAGGGTGAATCATGTATGTATTGCATACTCTGCTATCTCTAGGAAAGTGCTATATATTATGCTAGAAAATATATTGGGATATTTGAGAAAGCATGTTTACAATATAGCGAATAAAACCATATGGTAGACAATCTTCTATTCTTCTCTATTTTATTGTTTGTAATTAATTGCACAGTAGCCCATCTATGTTTAGTTCGTTATGTAATTACAATCTCAGTCCCTATTATAAAGTTTCTCTTAATTGTCTTTTCCCTTGCCGTATTTGATGATACGCAACCATGTTGATGAAAATCAACTCATTTATTTGTGACATTATTAGATTTGCTAAAACTGATTTCTTTCTTTATAGCCTGGATTAAATTGAGCTTCATTATATTATGATATTTTTTTATTGAATAGCTGTTTATTCTTAAACAGTTTATTTATTCTTTATGCAATTAAATAAACTATGGACCTGTTAATAGAAGATGGATAATTAGAGTTATTATATATCTATAGTAATTTGAGATTCGCTTTAGAAAAATATATCATTAATTCAAAGGCAAAAAGTAAAACACACTATAGTTAAATGTTATATATATTTTAGATTAATTTTTCAAAACAATATTTGCATTTTGTCCTCTTTCAAGTTCCGATGGTAAGAGTTAACGAAAAATAAGGTGTCGTCTCTATATAAACTATATACTATGAAAGGAGTGTTTCATGTAGTTCGCGTAGTATATCAAGCCTCATCTGATCGGTAGCATGTACAGAATATGGGTATCCAGTTGTAATGTCAGAGTTATTTTTCTATTGCTTATTGTCCGGAGCTTATTATATGCGATCAGTGACAGCTTAATTATGTTGGTTTTAAGTTAGTATCAGATTTTACGATGTTAAGAGAATTTTTAAACACTGCATGTGATATCGATGAATGGTACCAGTCAATATGGAAAATAATTAATTTGCCAATGTTAATATTCTCCATATGTTCAACCTAGAAAATGACGTTCTCTGAGGAATTTTATAACTTATAATCCAATTTACATTTTAATACTGTCATATTTCTACATAATATCGTTTTGCTAATGTTAATTTCAACTATATTCTCACTGCGGTTCACGTTGATAAAGCGGTTAGTTTCTGTGTTATGCAGTCAGAGATGGCTTTGTGGCCGGGTTCAAATATCTCCACCTGCAGTAATCGTAACTTCCTGCTCTAATGCTTATTGAAACGATCAAACAATAGAGTCTGTAGTTACTACAAATATATACAGCAATAATTATATATATATATATATATATATATATATATATAATGTGGGGGGACGCACTCCTACTGCCTAGCATAATGCACTATTTCATCACGTCATTCCGTACATGACGCCCAGTTAACAAATCAGTCATAGACGGACACGCTGAAAGTATGATCGTTATTAACTAGTTCAGCACCTGAGCAAAGATATTGCTCAATTAACTTATTTCATGTATTTTTGCTAATACATATTTTTTTAAACTTTTACTGTGTTCTTCCTTGTCAATTATCTATATACTAACACCAAAACTATATATATATATATATATATATATATATATATATATATATATATATAATGTGTGTAGAATAATCTATCAATGTAACAACAGAATAACGACAACAGTAGATATAGAAAAAGTGACAGTACCGAAAGAGCTATATTAATTTACATTGTCATAATGCACTTAGTATTGACCTTTTGATTTCTACAATTTATTGGATTAACTTATTCACTATCGACGGTAAAACTATTCATCTTATTACAGTGACATAACTATAACTGTTAAACTATTGTTTTTCTTTTTTGCTTAATAAAATCTTAGTGAAAAGAACATTCAGTGTTTAAGAGACTGCCAATTCATTTTTAATATCATACTACCTGTTTTGTGAAAAAAAAACATTAATAACAATGTGAATATTTGTTAATAGTTTCTATAGAGATTATGCTTTTCGTGCTGGCAAATGATGTTCTAGGTGATTAGTTTTATCAGAGCAATAATAACATAATATATTATTGGAAGTAGATTTTAGTTTAGATAGATTTTAATATGGAATAGAAAATGGACGACGATGTTGCTGTATATGAAAACATCAAGTCATAAGAACAATTTTGATGAGCACCCTTTTGTTTCAGCCTTTAATATGCATAAATCAATAACAGAATCAGGTAGGGCAATACATTGGAGAATAAACATAAATATTAATTGAAGGAACCAGTATTATCTTCTCAGTATAAGAACTTTTTACTCTTTGAAATGATAAATGAGTATTTAAAAGAAAACTAGCGAAAAAGCCGATTTGAGTGGATCCAAGTAGTCTAGTCTGATAAGTATCTCTTAGAAATTTATATCATAGAATATCGATTATATTGCGTTTTCTATCCTTATTGAAATGCTGCCGAATTGTAAAAAAACATTTTGTAAAATCCATTGAACACAAGTTGACACTTTATAAATAACTATATTTAATTTAGAATATATACATTTCTTTAAGTTTAGTAAACTATACTTCTGAAAGAACGTATAGTATTTATTTTCGCCTTTATCGAAAGAGATTCAGATGGAGAGAGTCAAATTTTTCCCAACTTAAAAACTGACTCTGTAAATAATCACGTATGCCCTCATGGATATGCAATTAGATAAGGATTTAAATGTATATGTTAGGATTTAATGAGTGCATTTTCTTATCAATCTAAGCTTTTCTAATATAACATCTTAAACGAATAGATATATACTTTATGCTTAACTGACCAACATAATAGAAGCAACACAACTGTTCTCGTTAGATTACAGTTTAGCTACATGGTGCTAGACAGTACTAGATTGGTGACATTTACAAAATATGTGGCAATTTTTGTTGTCTCTCATGACTAATACAGCAATGCACTTTGTCTCTGTGCGTGTGAGTTCGTTCCCTATGTACTCATAAACGGTTAGAGTATTTTCGTGGCGTTTACACGAAGGTATCCCATATGCTAAGTGTGTTTTTAGAAAAGTTTGCTATCTGAATGCCTTCGATAACTATGGAAAATCGATAATCGAAAACTTCTGATTAAAGAAGAAACAATCTGATGTAGACCAAAAACATTGCATTGTATTTGAGAAGTTTTATCAGCGCATAGGTAGAAGAAGTCAAACTATAAAATCAATGGTATGTTCTTTGATAAGATAAGGACGAGTTCGGGATGAATGCTTCCATTTCAAGCACAATTAACTAATGAGGACTTTTGCATTTTGAACAACAATTTAGCTCATTATACAACTCATTATATGAAAATACTTTTATAAAATTAACAGTAGGTTGAATGTAGACTACTACGTACTGTTGACTAAGATATTTAGGTGCGCCAGATGAAGTTTTCCCAGTACCCTAAGGTGAGTCTCTCACTAGAGCATGCAATAAATCGATCTGATTGAAAACTGAACGTTTACTGATTTCCATAACAATAAAAGTAATGGATGTGTTAAATATTCGTTGACCATCATTCCATCCGGGACACGTTGAACCTCAATATGAGTATATATGATGGCCTCTTCCGGCTGATGTCGACGTATAAGGTACCAGCACAACAACTACTAATGATTTTCTTATAGTTGTGAAGGCTTTGTGTAGAACCATCCACACGTTTTGGTATTACTGCTAATCTTTGTTGGTACAGATGACTGCCACAGGAAAAACTACACACACACACACACACACACACACACACACACACACACACACACATATATATATATACATATATATATATATATATATATATATATATATATATATATAAGGCTTGGGATCGCTTGTGAATTTGTTATTTTAGTATCTTAGTCTAGTACGCTTTATTTCATGTTAAAAGTATTACTAATATTTGTAAATTCTACTAAGACGGATCGTAGCTGAAATTTCC